>NW_009259535.1:505227-515533 GCF_000687185.1 Egretta garzetta | reverse complement strand
CGTTCCCTGACACCAAGAAACAGACATCAGTGTTTAAAATTGGTTTTGATTACAAGCATCAGGGTGCTATTCCAGGAAGACAAGAGGTTTACATTTAACTCCAAGTACAGCCAGGTTACAATCATTCTGATAAATATTCTAGCACTGAATTGTTTATGGTCCCTGCTGAAATTCTGCTTGTTGCAGTTATGTTCATCTCCTACCTCTCAATAGTAGCATTATTTCAGTGGCCATGGTTTTTGTGGGAGATCATGGTAGGTCACTTTTTCCAGTGCGCATCATCAGTGGTTAAAGAAAAAGGATATTTTCAACTCGCCCCTCTTTCATGGGGGAGCCTATGTGAAAACCCACATTCAGATAATCCACGTTGTACTTGGCTACGTTTTCTAACATCTAGGTGACTCGAAGATGTAGACCTAGCCAATAGGAAGCACTAAGCAAAAGATACTAAAAGAAATTTAGGCCATCAGATTCTGTCAGACAACAACACGAAGGGTGACGTACTTCTGGCAAACTTTTACTGAGCAGCAAGGCTGCCGTGTTCACAACAAGCTGAAGATTTCTTCACTGAAATCTCTTTTACAGTCATCCTTTTCATATGCAAACTATTTTTAAAACACTTCCAATGTGAGACAGCAGATGTTTAATTCATAAGTGACTAGAGGTAACAGCCATCCCTGACAATAATTCTGTGCCTATTGTTTGCATCCTGCTCATAGCCGGTAGCACCGTTGGTAAAGTGAAAAGTAAAAACCTGAAGGACAGAGTGTTGCAAACATTTTTCTACGGAGTTAATCACTGCAATAACTTTGCATGTGGGTTCAGTTGCAGTGAATTCACATGCCCAGAATGAATCACGTGTGCAGTTCATAAGATCCGGGCCTACAAAGAGACATTTATGGAAGCAGTTTGCTCCAAAATATTTGCTTATGAAGGTTCTCAATGTAAGCGGCAAGAAGAAATACTTTTAAGATATAATTTTAAAATATTCTTTGAGGTCAAATAGATCTCACATGTCACAGACAAGAATATCAAGTCAATGTCTAGAAATGTGTAGAGTTAGAATACAATAAAACATGCTCCTTTATTAGACACATGAAAAGGCTGTAAGTGTTATGCAGTGGGTGATTCCCTTTTACCTCAAGACTACTTCAAATATCATGATTCTAATTTGATCTATCCCAATTTTAAACCTAACACCACCAAACGGGGTGGAGATTAGACCAACAAATCTGTGTGTATTCTGCCTTGGCAGAGCTTAGATCTCCTTATGTATAGAAAAGTAAGCTCAACTCCAACTATATTCAAATGAGCCCCGTCAGGGGACGGCTGCACTGACACATCATATACACAAATACAAAATAGGGAATGGCAACACAGATCTCTGCACAACGTAATTGTAAAGGGACATTTGGCATCTTGTTTTGTGAATTGCACATGCTTTTCACAGATGTGATTGCAATGGTCTAATAAGCAGTTACACTGCAGGATAGACATGATTAGACTATTCTGATAAAGTTGGAATTGAAGCATTAGCATACCACCGTGTACAGTGGTCTTCATTGCTTTCCTTGACATTTTCAATAGCAAAAATCTATTTGTCAAAAGAGGACCCCTTTGGGGGCCCCTCCCAAAAGTTTATTTGTATATAAAGAGAGAGCCACTGTGTGAACAACTTGAACAGGTTGCCTACCCTGAACCTAACCTGAGAACCCAGAAAAATGCAATATAAGAATGGGAATATGATGGTGTTATCAGAAAAGACATTAAAAAAAAAAGGGGACAGATTTTTTTTTCCTGGTTTTCAGACAGAAATAATTGCACATTAAGAATGGTTACATGTGCACAGTCAGAATGCTATTTTTGAGATAAAGCTCTTATGGCAGGGTGCAAGTTACAGACCTAATCATGTGCCTGCGCAGAAGACAATTGCCTTAGAAGAACATTATGATGGTTGCCAAAATCAAGTGCTTTAAAGTGGGAGAACACTAAAGCTTAAATGCACAAAGAAATCCTAATTGTGCTTTCCTGTAAGTCAGTATTAAGATTTTTCTTGAAATGTGTCTTTGCCTCACTTTTTTTCCCCCCCAAGAACCTTTATCAGTCATTACGCCGGATAAGTAGGTACTGATTACACAGTACCTACTGAATAAGCAGCTACTTAGAAAAGTAATCTTCACCAGCCAGTAAGCAGTGCCTTATTTACTGCATACCCAAAGCCTGCAGTAAATACAGAATTATTCATCTTTTTCATGGTCTTTTCTGGGCCACTCATCACTGTAGTATTTGCATGCCTCAAGAACACAGATGAATTTATCGCTGCCGAAAGATAGGAGACCATTATTATTCTTCCCATTTTACAGCTGAAGGAATAGGGACTTGCCTGGAGCTACACAGCGAATTAGTGGCAGAGCAAGGATTAAAATTCATGGCTTGCAACCCTGTGCACATTACTGGAGACCACACTGCCTTGCAGTCAGAGGTACTGAGAAACCACAGCTCTCACCGACTTTGTCTACCACTGCAAGTGCTCTATAAGCCTTGGGCAGCCCAAGTTGGTCATCCATAAGACACACAGTTAATAGTCAGCTGCCAAGAATATTGGGTTTATCGTCACATTAAGAGACTAATACTTGAGTCTGGTGTTTACAAAAGGGTCTTGAACCTGGTTGACCTGAGCTGCCGGGGTGCTGGTGGTTCCAGGGTGGGTAGTTTACTTTGCTGTGGTGTGGATGCTGGAATTCAAAAAGCTGTGATAAAAGCATCATAATCTGATTTCAACACTTTATGATGAAACACATTTAGAGTGGAAAACTGACAGGTTTAAGGTCTCTTCTCTTGGATTATTCACCTGAAACTCATTCCCTCCTGCTGTCCAGAGCATACCCAGGATTCTGCCCCAGCGCTTTCTACACAAAAAGCATCTGATTAACATTTGATGGCTGTTGTTTTGTTCTTTTTAGTAAACTGGGAAAACACCAGTAGATCAAACTGCAACCATTCCAGCAGTCATATTTTATTTAAGTCACCTTTTTCTCTTTGAAGCTATTCTTTTGATCATCTCTGTGCACCTGAGATGCTATGTGCATTGACCGTTCCTGCTCTTTGGCTGCTAAAATTAACATGGGTGTTAGCTCCCAGGACCCACAAGTGGTACTGTTTAGACACGCAGGTAAAATTTCTTGTATACAGTTGACCAGCACTCTCTTGACCAGCACTCTCTCACTAGTTTTCAGTTGCTGAAGATGAAAGACATGGTGATAAATCCAGCACATCTTACTTATGCAAGTAATCCTATTTCTCCAAAATTTGCATCCAATGGAGTTGCCATGGGCTTTAAAGAAGGACCAGACACAATGCGTGTGCAGCCTGGGCACCTGTACAGAGTGTGCTGCGCTGTCCCTCCACTCTGTGTGCCTGTTTGGTTCCTTCAAAAATTACAGCACAGGTAGTCAAGGAAAATCATCATTCTAGGAATTACCATTCTATGAAAACACTCTACACCCAGGACTGATCTTGGATCTGCTATGTCCTAGATATGCAGCCTGGAGGCAGGGTGCTTTTCTTCCCTCCAGGCAAAGCTTTCCTTGGCCAGGGCCGGCACACAGGTATCCACCTCCACTGACAGCTGACCCACTGAACACTCAATCACTTCTGTAAAACTGGAGCATTTTGTGAGGAGAGAAAAGGAAAATCCTTGTGAGGTTCCCTATGTCCAAAAAGATAATGGCTGCCCATAGCAAGGAGTCAATCTGGGTTTCTCACAGCCAAAGGGAGTATCTGAAGCATGGTTTGTATGACGATTTCTCACAGCTGTTCCTAACTCTTTCTGCAGCTATATCCTCCTCTTCCATACTACTGACCTTTTTCAGAAATATTAAAACCAAAATGCTCAATATTGCAAGTGTTTTACCCTACTTTTTTCCATTGACTAATACAAATTGCCAAATTTTAGCCTGCTCTGCAGTTGTTTTGTGAGCAAGCCACCTACATTTTTCATTGAACAAATAACTTACCAAAAAGAAAAAAAAATGCCTCTACTTAATATTTGTGCCGAATCTCATTCTTCAGACTCAAACAAACTCTCATTGACTGAATCATAACTACTGGGCCACACTCAAGGCATAACCTCAGCTGATATATGGGTGTAGTTCCGCTGCCCTGCACTCAGACAGTTTCTGCTACATGAAAATCTGACTTATTGACTGATATACATAATATATGTTACTGGTTTTATCTTTCTGAATTCTACTGCACTGGGACTGACAAAATACTTTCACACAAAGCTGTAGGACTGACGGACTGACATCACCTGCACATTGGTGTGGTATATTATAATGCTTGCTGCAGTTCAGTCATTAATATTTAACATCACGTAGTGTTATATATAGATAATTGCAAGATCTCCATCAATATCTTTTCCCAGACAGGGCATTTTCAGGTTATTTCTTCTTCTTCTTCTTCCTTTTTTTTTTTAAGCAGGACCATCCAATTTCTGTAGATGTTAATTCTAGATGGAACAATTTAAAAACTCATTTTTCTTGAAATTTTATTAATTATAGCACTTGAATCTATATAACAGAAGTCACATTTAATGGGATTTGGAACTGCTGAGAACATTTATACCCACCTAACCCTTGCCAATAAATTCAGCCTGAAAAGCAGTATATTGCAAATCCTAAAATAAATGTAAGTTGTGTCTACAGCTTTCCAAATGGTATGCATTAATGTATTTTTTGTAGCAGCAGCTGATTATTATAATGAATCATAACAGGGTGACTTGAAAGCATTTGTGAAATTTTACAAAAGTGGAAACAAATATTTGTTGGTATCTTTGACAGTTACCTGTGTTGATCAGAAACAGAAATAATGAGTTCTGTCAATATGCCCAGTGCTCATGTAAACAACACAGAGAAATGCAGTAAATATGGAAACTATAGCAGCCAAAAAAGACCTGAGTTCATCACAACAACTTAAAATGTGCTAATCCAATCTTATCTTAGCATTTACATAGCCCAAACCCAGTTGGCAGGTAGGCTTGGTATGTACATACATGTGGCAATAGGCATAAATATTTATAGCTTATAACCTAAATATGAGAGACAGCTATATATGTATAATAAGATTCGGAGATGCAGTGTCAAATAGATTTTGGTACCCCTTGTATGTAACGAATTTCTAAACTTCAAATACTCTGTCCTTAACATCATGAAGTACTTTAGGTTACTGTAGTCCTATATTGTCTGTGGGTACACTCACCTTCTGTCCATTATGAATATTTGAATGTATACCTAAAGAAGAATTTATCAACCTCAATTCTCCCATCTCAATTCAATGAATTTCTGTGTTGCGCCTTCCAAGATTTGTTCTCCTCCTCCCTGTTATGAAGGAATTACATGTACAGTAGCATATGCATAAGCCCTTGAATATTGATGCAGAACTTGTTTGCTCTAGTTTAAGCCTGATTAATCTTTCTTTGTGAATCATATGTATGAAACTGAATCACTGTGGTTATTCTCCACAAAGTGCTTTCTTACTTAGGTGCCTCAGAGCATAGAGTAAGTTGGGGTTTTTTTGCTCAGCTGTAGCATTAAAGGCGTGCTCTGTCCTCCCAAGGAGCGCATCATGCAGTCTCATACTTTCTCACAGAGAAGATGCGCCCGAGTCACCAGACAGGGGGACCGAGGCCTTAAAGATCATGCACAGTGATTCCCTCATGACCCGTTATTTTTCAAATATAGGTGTAACTGCTACTCGAGCTAGCTAAAATACTAACCAGTACATTTAGCCATTCTGAAGAAAATAAGTAGAGGTATTTTATGAATGATAGGATCATAAAGTTCCAGTTCAGAGTTTCTCTGAGTTGATGCTCACTTGTGTGCAGTAAAAACCCCCTAAGTTTACGCAGAAAACCGTAACATTTTAGGTGTAAGCATGTATCACCTGTGTTTAACACAGAATAATCTATGTGAACACAGTAGTTACAAGTATCTTAGATGTTTAAGGAACACTTCTTCATCCTTTAGACTATTATTTATTTCTATGCAAAAGTACAGTTTAGATATTTCATGTTTAAATGTTAAATTCTGGAGAACTGGAAGATCCCCAGGCAAAATCGCCTGGGAATGTCAGGATACAATGACTGCCGCCGCTGAGTGAGCACACAGGCTGAGAAGACAAAATGTGCTTCTATTTGCTCCGTATGCATCTAACTTTGGCTTTTGAACAGACCTGCTTCTCACTAGGCCTGCTAAGAAACTGAAGTACATCTATTTGTGCTGTCATTCCCATACCATTAGCACAATTTCTATGGTTGCAAAGCAGGGAACCTGTAATCAGTCCAGCTCAGAGGTGGGCAAAATGTGAACTTCACATCTGTATCCACTATGTCTGTATAGGTACATTAAATCAGTTTGTTAATTTGCCCCAGGACATCAAATCTAAGAGGTCCATAGGTTAAAGACTTTGATTGGGTGGCGCCCTTATTTCAAATCTCCTCCTACATGCAATGCCAATCTCACTAGTCCGTGATCTGATCTCTGCTAAAAGCGCTGTGCCAACACGAGAAGAAACCAGGGGCAGTTTCAAGATGAGATGACAGCAGGCCCTTGTTGATGGGATATAACACTCACGGAGGAGGTGACTTGCTGTGGAGTTCATGGATATTCAGAAGAAACAACCTGTATTCTCACAAAGCAAGAGGAAAGCAAACCAGAAAGTCACAGTTTATACTGCTATGGAAATTTGAGGACTGTGTGATGCAGGGGGTGCTGCTGCTAGGTAGCCCCTTCTGTCCCCCTGAACTGAAGACCATGAACCAGTAGTTTGGGACCTGTTGGAAATCACTTTGGCTTTCATGGTTTGTATCTCAAGGGCAGACTTTGGTAGACTCTGCAGGAACATGGAGAAGATTTCACACCTGAACCTGGCCAAGAATGTGCATAAAACCTCAATCCTTCCATGGGAAAAAACATCTGTGAGCATGTTTAACCCCATGCTCTGACTTTGCATTGCTATCCAGTGGTGTAAAGGAAATTCTCTCTTTCCCAGGCCAGGGGAGAAAAGGGCTGTCTGACTGGCATGCTGAACTGGTATGAGCGAACTATCAAAACCCGCCTGTGCACACCATTTCCCTGCAAAACCACTGCAAGGGCAGTGCCAGGCCTGAACCCCACTGCTGGCCCTGGCCCCGTGCTCCTCACCGAAAGGCTCCAGGCTTTCAACAGTTACACTCATCTCAGCCACATAGGTGGAATTTAAACTGTGGAAATCTGGACCAGCTGGGTGAACCTGTAGGGAGGATAGGATCTATAAGGGCAAAGGGAATGTTAAGGGGTCAGACAACAAGGTGGGTTTGGGGAAAAAGATGCCCTCTATGTGTCTATATGCAGAAAGACAGGGACATTGTTGTAACAGGCAATGCTTGCTTTAATGCTCTTATCCAAGAGTTTAAAACCTTACACTAGACTGAAAAATGTTGAAAGTGTTCTCCACTCCTTCGTGGGGGCGTGGGGGGGGGGGTGGAGGAGGTATCTCTAGGTATCATTTCCCTGGTCTAATGGGGCAAAGAGTTTAATACAGATCCAAACTAATTTAAATTTCCTGCCAGCCACTTTTGAGAAATAGGGCTGCCAGCACCTGAGGCTCTCATCTCGGAGCAGGGGCCTCTGTAAGGTGCCTAGAGTGGTTTCCAGAAACACCATGAGGCTTAGGGCATGCTATAAATCTATGACAGTGGCGTTCAGGCATACCCTCAATGTTAGCTCAGCTGCTAGTCTAATATGTGGAAATGGACTGAAACATAGGCTGCCCATAGCAGATGGGATAAACCACCAAACAGAAAATGTGGCCTTTCGTGCATTTCTAAACTGAATGTGTGCGGAAAGCAACATGCTCAGGATTAGCGTCGGATGAGGCGTTTAGGACCTTTGAACCTGCAGATTTGGGAATCACAACAAATAGCACGCAGAAGCATCAGCGTCACTTGCTAAAGGCGTTGCTTTTCACAACCAGATGGAATTTTGCTGGGACAGAGCAGGCGGTCACCTGCCTCTCTCTCCCAGTGGCACCACTGATCTATTCCATGTCACACAACCAGGGACCAGCTCCATCTTTGTGTAATCCTTCCTAACGTCACCCTGCCCCAAGCTACCTTCCACAAAGCTCTGTTAAGCAGCGCTCTGTTGGCACTGGGATGCACAGAACAAACCACCACAACACTGGGTCCTAAAAGCAGCTCTGCCTGCAGTGTGGCCCATCAGATGACTGAAATGCAGGTCACTGGTCGTGTTTTATGGGTGTCCATGACACTGTAGAGTGGGCATGCATGAGGGAATGGGAAGGCTTTTAATATCCCTCCTTATCATTCAGAAATACACCAAATGCTTCAAACTCTATCAGACTCTAATAGCACGCACATCAGCAAGGTTATCTGTATCATCTCACCACCAGATACAGTTGTGAAACAGTCTGGGAAAAGTAATAGAGAGTTTTACAGGATGACACTGTTTTTATAGCTTGGAAGGCTCCTCTGGAGGTCATCCAGTCCCCCCTCCTCCTCAAGCAAGGTCAGCTACAGCAGGTTTCCCAGGATCATTCCCCTTCAGGTTTTGAATATCTCCACAGACGGACACTTCACAACATCTCTGAGCAACCTGTTCCTATGTTTGACCACCCTCAAAGTAAAAAAAGTGTTCTTTTGTGTTCAGATGCCGAGTCATATTTTTTTAATTTGTGCTCACTGTCCCTTGTCCTGTCAGTGGGTAGCACTGAGCAGAGCCTGGCACCCTCTTCTTCATTCCCCCCCCTCCCCAGTCAGGTGAGTTGGGTGTAAGTTCCCCCCGAGACTTCTCTTCTCCAGGCTGAACAGCCCCGGCTCTCTCAGCCTCTCCTTGTAGGAGAGATGCTCCCATCCTTTAATAATCTTCTCGGCCCTTTGCTGGACTCTCCAGCATGTCCATGTCCCATATTGGGGAGCCCAAAGCTGGACCCAGCACTCCAGGTGCCTCTCACCAGGGCTGTGTAGAAGCCTCTTGACTGTCATCTCTACAAATACTGAGAGAGAAGGGAGCAGAAACTAGTATTTCATCTTTTGTTCAGATCCGGTCTCTGCATTGAGAGTGGTCCAGCTGGTGTTAGCTGATGGTTAGGGATTCATGCAATGACTGCTGCATTCAGGCTGCTCTCTATTGGAAAAGGATCACCAAAATCATTGTCCCAAGCATTGCCTTTTGCAGAGTCTTAGCTAGGAGACCAGAGGCAGAAGATTTGAAGACAACAGGCAATCCTCTCTACCTAGATGCCAGAAGTGAAATGTTTTGGCAGAAGAGAATGCCTCTGAAGAGCCACTGCTTGGGTCAGTACCCACAGCACGTCACACCTCCACACAACTTCATGAGCGATCTGTAGCTCTCTTGGGAGAAGAAGGAACGGCTTGGTCAATGGCAGAGATGCCTTTGGCTGCTGGAGGAACAGGCCTGAGTGTCACATGGTAGGACTTGGTGTGCATTTCATAGAATCACAGAATTTCCCAGTGAGCTCCTGAGTGTGTAAGTACTCGCATGTGCTGTGGTTAAAAATCACGTCCCAATGTGCCTGAACTATTGTTTCAGTCCCGTGTAGAGGATGAGCTAGCTCAAATGCATTTAACTCTGCAAATAAGCAACATTACTTAATGAAGCGGGGAGGAGAAACGTCAGAGAGGGGCCATGCAAAACTTCTCCCAGGTATGAAATGGCTTCTGGTAGGTTGTGTTGGCTTTTGCTAAATGCCAGGGCAGAAACCAACCAACCAACCAACTGACCAACCGACCAACCAAAACATTTCCTTGACCACAATGAAAAGCAATTGTTTCACATGCTAATTTCAACACGTCCTTTAAAAGCGGAGGAGGAGGCTGAGGATACGAAGAGGGTAAGTGTGAAATCACAAGGGAGCGCCTGAAAGAAACACGCAGCGGAGGGAGGAGACCCTACAAGGCAGAGATGTCCCTACCGCTTGTTGTAACTCCGCTCCCACCGGTCACAGCCACCACCCTGCAGGGATCCGATCCGAAAAACCCAACACAATTCACGTCTGACAAACTCTCCAGAAAGCACCCTTTGCCCCGGGAGTTAACACCTCGCGTTGCAAACGACACGTTTCGGGTCTATTGCGTCATTAGCTATGCTTAGCCGGCAAGCAAGAACCAGAGCCGTGTTACGCCGCTACCATACCCACGGGGCGAGAGAAAAATAAACCAACAAAAAACCCGCAAAAACCCAAACCCCACACCCGCCCGACGCCGCCGACAGGAGCCGCCAGAGGC
>NW_009259535.1:503485-504935 GCF_000687185.1 Egretta garzetta | reverse complement strand
ATCTCTCTGCCTGCCGCTGGTCCTTACCAGCCCGCCGCCCCGCCGCGCTTCCCCCTCCCTTTATTTATTTATTTCTTTCCCTCTTTTTTTTTTGTTGTTTTGGCTTTTCTTCAACGTTCCCATGCTCTTGCGCTTCCCCAAGGCTCAAACGCTTTCTCCCCTCCGGTTTCGTGAAGTGGGCCTGCAGCCTATGGCTTCGCGGGGGAAGATGGCGCGGGGCAGAGGCACGAAGGTGCTGGGTGCTGGGTGCTGGGTGCTGCTCGCCGGGGAGCTGGAGCGAGCAGCCGAAGAGCGCGTGGCTCTCGCCCGCCGACAGGCGCAGTCTAGGCCAGTGGCTCTCCGGCTTGCTTTTGTAAAAATTACTTGGAAGGTCACACATTTTCGCAACATCACCTATGTAGAGATATAACTAGGTCATGCTAGAAACCAAAGTGCTGTAAAAAAATGTGAGTTAAAGACTCCTAGGCAAGAAGACTGTCGTGAGAAACTACCGGCGCTTCATACTGCTTTACTCGGCTGTTTCTAAGCAGGGGGGAAAGCCATTCCGATCGCAACATTCATTCACAACTTCTTAGTTATTGATGTCACTAAGGAACAACGTTATGTCATCGGCCCTGCATTTAAGACCCAGAAATCATTGCTAGAAAACCTGAACGTGGCTAAGCACCACGTATAACTAAAAAAAAAAAAAGAAAGAAAATTTAGATTCCTAAGGACCAGTTTTCAATTCAAACCGCGCAGACCGTGAACGAGGCACACGCGTAGCAGCACCCTCGCTGGCGGTGAGGTACAGAATCCATATCGATTTCCGCGGAGGGATTAATCTGATAGAGCTTTTTTTATGGATATAGGGAAAAGACAAATGCTTCATCGATCCACAATGTTGCCTGAAAGACAGACATTACCTCGTTAGATCTGTTAATGTAATGACTGAGGCTGGAGTATTATTTCGAAGTATGGTCACAGCAGAATATATCGAAATCGTATTTATCACGCGTAACGTGCGCATGTTACAAAATGTTGCACGCATCCAAGGAACCGGGACTACACAACACTCACTTCGTCTTTTGGGCAGTTCAAAATCCACACCTGCAGGCGGTAGATGATATATACGTGTGACTTGGACACGTGGCAAGCGCAAGGCTCCCTATATCGAGGCTGTGAAGCAGCACCCGTTTGGTTTTGGTTTTTTTTTTTTTTTCCTGGGATACCGCTACCTGCAGGCAGAAGGAAACCCCGAAGTTATCGCAGGTCTCCTGAAATTCTTAACACCGATAAAACCCGTGGATGCCCGATAATGCGGACGCACAAGGAGTTAACGCTGCGGGTGCAAATCCCCGCTTCAGCGTTTAGGAGTTACAGCGGCTTCGGTCAGGTCCCTCGGCTCCAGAAGAGGAGCGTGGATGCGCACGGGTGTGTGCCTACACCGATGCGTGTGCGTGTGCGAGCC
>NW_009259535.1:495006-502590 GCF_000687185.1 Egretta garzetta | reverse complement strand
GGCGGGGAGAGTAAGTTGCTGAGCGGTGTAGTGCGGGGGGCAGAAGGTTCAGGTGGAAAATCCAGGCAGCTCCCCTCTGGTGTGTTTTGGGGGGTTGTTTTGGGGGTTTTGTTGGCTTGGGTTTGTTTGGTTTGGGTTGTTTTTTTGGTTTGGGTTTTTTGATTTTTTGGGGGGCTTGGGTTTGTTTTTTTTTAATAGGGCACAGAGGAAAACATTAGTGCACAATGCTGAAATTGGTGATCTGGTCGCTGAGGCAGGTATCTGAAAAGCGGCAGTTGCTGGAGCAGCTACGTTACTGTCATTCTTCGTGCTAGCGTTGAGGTTTATGTGCCTTTGCGAGGAAGGTCACTTTTTATTGCCCCCCTTCATTCCCCCCTCTTTTTGCTAAGCCGTGCATCAGCAGTGTGAATTCCAAGAAGCAGTAGGTGTTTCTTGGCATTTCAACTGGGAATTTGGAAAGGGAAGCCGGGTATTTAATGGGAAAAAAATTGCGATGGAAGGAAGGGATGCGGAGGCTGCATATAGCCCCAGGTTTGCAGGCGTGTGGAAGTATTTGGAATAGGTAAAGGGTCGAAATCGGCATTTGGAAAATGGAGACGATTTCTTTAGTCGCTTACATGACGGACGAATATAAGGGAAAACAGGGCCACTAAGAATTTTTCCTGTGTTACATTTTGCTGTCAGCAGAAGGTAAAACATGTCCTTGAAGATATACAATTTTACATAAACAGCTGATGTTTACATAAGCCTAGAGAAGTTTGCGAAAAACACAGATAGCAGAAGATGCGGTGTTAGCTGAACTCGGCTATCCTGCTGCGTGTCCGTGTAATAATTTATCTCTTTTTTTGTATCGTTGCAGTGTAAGAACAAAGTGAGCAGCTGCACCTTTACCAAAGCAACCACCTGCGTTCCTCCTCTCCTCTGGAATGGACAATGGGATGGTCTCTGGCTTTATCATGATCAAAAACTTCTTCCTCTTCTGCGTTTCCATGAGTTTAGCCAGCCACTTCGGGTGAGTTGCCAATCGCCTTTGAATTTTTGCTGTGGGTTTTTTAAGGAAATGAAAAACCTTGGCTCCGTGTGGTGCGGAGCAGCCGAAGAAAACAAGCGGGCTTTGCATTTCGTCTTAGCCTGCTGGTGTCAGGGGGAAGGGAGCGATCTGCTTTCCTCCTCAAATTTACTGTCTCGGATCGGTTCTTTGTGCCCCTAACGCCCTTGTGGGAAGGCTTAAGGGGGGCACGGGGAGCTCAGACCAGGCCTACAGCTCAGGGCTTAGCACGGCCGGGGGCTGCAGTGCTCCCTGCCCCCGTGGCTGCGAGGAGGGGGGGCTGGCACCTTCCCTCTCACCTGGCGGGTGCGGGCTGGGGGCAGTAGTGCAAGACTGCAACAGCAGGACTGGGTGCATGCTGCGAGCTGGTACAGGCTTTCCTAGTGAGTAAGCTCAGATCGTGACTGCTCAGAAGGATGGCTGAGTTCGAAACTTGCTAGAATATGTAGAAATCGTGTTTCCCTCAAGCATGCAGCAAGGAATCCTGTTACCTTGTTTTTGCTTTGGATGCTTTCCTGATGGTGACATTCTGAAAACTGTATTGAAGAAAGACTTCTATAGCTCTTAGGAAAAAAAAAAAAAAACCAAAACCCCGAAAAAACCAGAAAACCCTATTTATATGGTTTTTTTCCTAAACCCAGAGATCTTAAGAACTTTCCAAAATCAGGCTATGCGATGGAGTCTAGAAAAAGCATTTCGCAAGTGCTCTGGAAACGTAGGTTGATTCTTCTTTATGGAGGAGAACAATTATTTATGATTTCACCAGAAAAAAATGAATCCTCCCAACGTGCTGATTCACAAGCACACCCATCGATTCCTTGCTATAAGCAGATACAAAATGGAGATGCAAATCAGCTTCTGATTCCAAGCAAAGCGATCGCTTTCCAGGTTGGAGCTAGGAGAAAGACCAAACTTTGAGTGATGCCCATCTATGCTGTAAGCAAAACATAGCCCTGTCTCCAGCGCGCGTCTGACGTAGGCAGGTGGAAGCCTGTGACCACAGTGGCGTGCATGAAGGGTTGTAGGACCGCGCGCTACACAAGATGCAAAGGCCTGCACGCTGATTTAGTCACCTTGGAAAAACTTGGTCCTGCTTTCACTGCGGTCAAAGGCAGAACTCTCCCTGGACTTTGTGGCAGAAATGAAGAGGTAATAGATGGTGTGGGACTGCTTTTAAACTTGTCTTGACCTGGTTGTAGTTTGACACAGTATTACCACATTGAGAAAATCTTGAGGACTGCAACCTTAAGTCTTTCCTGATCGTCCGTCATCCCTGCAGAAGGCAGCATTTTGCAATAGTTGAGCATGACCTGTTTGGTGTGGGGTCTTTTACCTGTGTTACTCCTCTAACAGAAGAATAGATAAGCGAGGCTGTGAAAAAAAAGAGGGTTTAACTCTCCCTTTTGACTCCAAAGCAAATACTGAATCTAAGTCCCCGGTAGGAATCGGTGTGACCTGTAACCTGGCAGATAATCGGAACAGGACAGTTAGGGGAAACTAGGACACTTGTTTTCTGCGAGTTACTCAAAAACCTTCTGTTCACTAAAATGGGATCATCACGTAACCTCCCCACCCCCCCATCCCCATTTCTGGTCTAGTAATTTTAGTCTGGGCCTGCAGAGATAAGCAGCTCCAATTCACTGCACCATTCACACGCTGCCTTAGGGCAGAATTTTGACCCTACTCAAAAGACAGAGGATGCTCCCGCACTTCTGTTTCAGAGGCAGAAGCAGTTTCAGAGTGTAATTTGCTAAGTGCTTTGGGACTGACTCTTCAGGACGGAACGGTACAATTTACATGTAGGCTGGTATATTAACTGCAAGAATCTGATGCTGATAAAATACTTGCTGTTGCTACCAGGTTCTTCTTTATTAGCTTCATCCGTGTTTGGACTGCACTGTTACATTGCTGTGCTTTTTGCAATGTGCTAGATAAAAGTGATTGGTCAAATGAACACAAATTAAAGAGCAGAATGGAGTAGCACGTTACAGATGAAGGCGGAGATTTGTCTACGATTCTCCATAGTCGTTTCATATTTATATTAAATCATAAATACAGTTTTTGCTGACATAGCCAAAGCCACCTTGGGGGATTTTGATGCCCAACGCCTGGTAAAATAAACAGGAATGATGTGTCTCAGTCTCCTAGGCTACTTCAGAAATCTCAGCAAAAGTCTGAGATTAATGTTTAACATAAATGTGGAATGACTATCGAGAGTTATGCACATCGATAGGCGGTAGAGAAGGACTGTAGGCATAGTTGGTAGAAGACGTTTAAAGAAAAATTACTGAATTAAAATTCAAAGGTCTAGATGAAATGAGAAGAGGATGGGGAGCCCCCCACTGTTGCTGGTGTAACAGTTTTATGAGCCTACTTCTGCAGAAACAGTCCAGCACAAGTCAAGGCTTTTTCAAGCTTGCTTGAATTCAGCCATGGGTTGTATAATAACTCTAATGAGTTAAGGTATTTTGCTGAAGCATGTCAAGATAGTTCACAATTGTCGTGAAAGTAAACATTAATAATAGAGCTAAAGAATAATTAGAAGTCATATAGAACCGTGAAGAGTATTTTCAGATGAGACAAGAGGCTGATTCCTCCCATTGGTTTTACGTGAAGAATTGCACTGAATTCCGTCGCGGTTTCATGAGTGCAAGGCCCACAGGGTCAGGCTGACAAAACCAGGCAGAAGGCGGGTGCTCTCCTGGCAGGGGGTCAGCGGAAATGCAAAATAATTCGGGCTCTGCTCCCTTCAGACTGATGCCCACCAGAGCGGCGCTGTGAGGCTGAGCGCATCAGTTGAGGAGAGAAATCGATTACGCAGGGTCCTGTCCTGCCAGACTCCACGGGTGCTGTGGCACTGCCCAGCACCTTGCACTTTCTGGCCCTCGGGGGGCCCACGCAGTTGCAGCCCTGCGAGGGTCAGCGCGATAGGTGACTGCCTGCACTGACATCTCCCTGAGATGAGGTAGCACGTGGTTGGCCCCATGCCGGCCAACTTTACTGCATCCTGACTCTTTTTCGCAAGCCTCGGGCTGCCCACAGGGACATCTCTGGGGACATGCTGGTGGCATGCAGTCCCTGCGCCTTTGCATTTTAGACATGTGATTTCAGAAATCTGTCCAAGAACCGAAACCAAAGGTGACGGATGTTGTTGGTGTAGCCACAGTTGACTTGCCATCTGCTAATAATATTTATAATAGTAGAAACACGAAAAACAGAAGATCCCAATTAAACGTAGCCAACGCAAGACTTCTTTGTTCGCGGTAAGAAATCAGTCCGTGGCGTGTCTGTAGTTTCACATACTTTTCCACTAGCTCTCACTCCTTATCACTAAGACCATAATCCTGGTGTTTAGGCTAAACATACCTCTCCTTCAGGCTGTTATTTCACGCTAGTCTCTGCAACCCTGAGCAGTTAGTTCTGCTGGGTCATCCCTTTCCAAGTACTTGCAGATGCTAGGGAGTTCTCATACTTTTAAGACTGATGTTGTAAGAATTATCATATGCTTATGCAGTCATGCTTATCTGTTTATTTTTTTAAATTCTGTTTTCCTTTCCTTCTCTGTGTCTCCAGATAGCTTTTTGAATTCATTAGACAATTTTAATAACTGGAAAGCTAAGTGGGTACCTGGAACTGCTTGGAGGAGGCAGACAGGCATCAGTCACTCCCTCTGCCGAGCAGAAAGCTGTGGCTTCAGCATCTCTGTTTCGCTTGCCCTGATGGCTGGCCAGATAGCAGGCGCGTACCTGCAGGCCATCCAGCACGGTGCGGGGTCAGCCCTGGCACACATTGCCTCCTAGGGAAGCTGCAGGTCAGTGACTCAGGGAGCTGAGAGTACTGGGAGGTGCTTAAGTACTGGGAGAAATTCAGGATATTGAAAGGGGTGCTAAGGTGCAAGGGGTGAGGATGGTAAGAGGTTGCCCTGTGAAAAACAGGATTTTACTGTGCTGCTTACAAATTGCTCATTCCCAGAAGGTAGTAAGTGCTTGCTAAATAAAGGAATTAAATTATTCTTTAAGGATCCACCAAGACCACTAAGGTTTCATTATTTCAGTCAGTCCTCTCCTCTGTCCTAATGATGTGGAAGAATGGAGTTTTCATCGCACAAATTCACAAAATATCAGCATTTTCATATCTCAAGAATCAGGGATAGTAAGAAGCTAACTTAGAAAAGTAAATCCTGTGATGTCTGGGCAGCTGACAGTATCCAAAAGCGTGCAAATGCGTTCTCTACTGTCTTTTCCACAAACTGTTAGTTTGTCTCAAGTTCTGGTACAATTCCAATCCTATTAAAGCAAGCTATTGGAAACTCTACTCTCTTAAGAAAGAGAGGAAAAAAACATACAACTTTCAGTCGCAAAATACTCTTCAGTTATTTTTCCAGTGTCTCATACTTTTTTTTTTTTTTAAGTTTTGGGAAAATCATGAAGTATCTACCATGAGTTTTCCTCTTATTACAACTAAGCTATGAATAGTACCTGTCATGATTTTGACTAGATGGCAAAAAAGACAGAGATGTTTAAAATGGTAAATGATGAACTCCTCGGAAGAGGTAGCTGAGAATCTTTAGAGAGTTATTACATTTAACACTGATGGGCCCCTTCTGTGACTTCTGATTTTTTTCAGCCACCCTGAAATTGCAATATTAAATAAACAGGATGAGAAGTATTCCTGGTTGGTTTAGTTTATGTTCAGTAATGAGCTTTAAATGTAATTATCTTTGAATTTTCTTAGCATTTTCCTAAGGTTCTTTTCTAGGTTTATTTTTATCCATAACTGAAAATGTCTGCTATAAAAACATTTTTGGTTGCAGAGAGGCAATAATGTGCTTACCCACTAATATGTTGATAAAACCTAATCTCTAGCTCTGTGGAAATAATTTAGGTTATCACCTGTTTTCTCACTATTCATAGAGCTATAGTGTCTAATAAATGCACATAATGTTGCAAGTACAGTCTAAAGGTCTCATGTCATAAAGGACAACCCCAGCGCTTACTCCAAAATGTGAGTTGCTATTTCACCAGCAGTCTCATAAATATAAATTAAACGCTAACTGTTCTGTGAAAGAAAAAGCATCATTTGTATCAATGGCAAACAGTGATCCATCTACAAATGCAACTTCACACGATACTGACATTTCTCCCAAATTCAGCATCAGATGCCTTCTTTTTCGGGTGAAGCACTCTGCCAAATCTAAACTGGATTGCAGTTTTGCAGATGAAGTGCAGACTTTTTATGAGTCTTCACCCTAGTTGTTCCTCCATTTTTTTAATCTATTAATTAGCTTTTCTTGTGGAGATAGAAAAGTATTTCAGCATTTGAGGTGTGTATACTATTCTTGTGAGAGATGTATGTAGCTGAGATAGAAGGAGGCTTCAATTACTCTTGCTGAATTCAGAGGAGCAGTTATGAGAACGAAGTATATTTTGTCCCATCCCCACAAAAATAGTTCAATGGAAATCTTCCCTCTGAGTTCAATTGGCTTTGAATTCAGCCATAAGCACTAAAAATAACAAGCTTTTTCAAGAGCAGAGAAGCTAGTGAAGCTTTGTATCCTGTGCCCCCAGCACCGTACCTTTGCAATAATCCTGGCTCCGCATTTGACATCCCTTGTTCCCATCTCTCATTGCAACACCTACATTTTACCTCTGCGGTCCTTTTCTCCCAGGACCTTTCCTAATCACCCTGCAAGTCTCCTCTATATCTCTTAATTAGCAGAGAGGAGGTGGGCTGGTTTTGCTGAGGCTGTTTCTGAGCTACATGCGTGCTGACTGGCCCAGTCAGCGAGCCAGAGGGAATAGATGACTGCTGACCTCACATTTTTACTTAATGAGGCACTAATTTAGATCGCTCTCCCCTTGTCTAGTCACTGCTTCTCATGAAACTTGTAGGAATGAAATGAAGTTTGATCTCTCCGCTTTGTCAGATGCAGTGGAAAATGAAGACGGGTTCCTACATTGATAGGATAAAGCAGGCAGACAGCATGATGCACATCTCTTTCTTACGAAAAAAAGAAGTTAAAATAAAGGAGAAAAGTTTAAAAGAGTATTCTAGGGTTTTACCAAAGCATTAGTTATGGTCGCTGCATATGAAGAACCTCTGTAACTTCTGTCTCCTGTTTGTATTCCTTAGGCTGCTGCTTGTAAACATTCACCTTTATGTGGTGAATCCCTTCGATTATGATTGCCAAAAAAGCATAGAGCCCTTTGTCTTAGATGGTCCGACATGCAAGGACATCTAATGTTTCTGTCATCGTTTTGCATCTGCTGGATTAACTGTCTTTTATTATGGTCAAACATGTCCACGATGTTGTCTGCCTCAGTTACTCAACTACAGGTTGTGGGTCACAGCATAGAAAACAGAATTAATTCAATCTTTTAACCAAGGAGAGGTGGGATCGCCTGAAAAATGGGCAAGATTTGTGGCTGTACCTCCGCCTGCAGTGAAAGGGAGCTCCTTGGTGGCCTTGGGCTCTCCAGTGTCGAGCCTGTTGAGGATTGCAGCAGTGCTGACAGCACTTGGGCCGTGAGGAGCCT
>NW_009259535.1:469520-494861 GCF_000687185.1 Egretta garzetta | reverse complement strand
CCTGGGAATCAGACCCATGCTCCCATCGCCCGGTCTCACTCCCCTTTCCTGAGAGGCTTTGCAATCCTTTCCTTTTCCAGCAGAAGCACGCAAGCCATAAAGGGAACAGGGGCAGGACTGGGGGTCCTCATGTCTGTGAGGGACTACATGATCACCAGCAGCCCATCCTGAGCCAGGTCTTGTGTCACTAAGACGTCCAGACCCATTACAGGGATGTCAGCAAGGTCTCATGAGTGTAAACCTTGTGCAGGTAAAGCCAGGTTGAGGTCCCTTGTCTTTCTTTGTATAAATCCTGTTCTGTTAGGTAAGCCTAAGGCATATATTACAAGCATTCTGCAAGGCAAGCTGTTCAGAGGGATGCTGTGAGGTTCTCTATTTATTTACTGGTTTATGTCCCTGGGGACTGGTAGTAAATAAACAGGGATATTTTTTTTTTAATATTTTTTTATCTCTGGGTGACTGGCTCACATCGAGTTCAGGTTGTTGGAATGTGATTCCTGGCTGCTGGCAGGGTGCATGAGGCAGGGTACGGTTCCTAGTGGGGCGATGTGCCCCGTCGCAGCTGGAGCATTTGTTGGCAATTTCAGCAGAGACTGAAACTTGAATAAGCACTCAGTGTGAGCAAGCTGGCTGTCTTAAGAGTTGCTCACTGCTTGCTGCTGGTGATGCATACTTACGGATAAACTTAGGTGTCTGTTCTTTAGGTAAGCAAAGGCATTAGTAGGCAAGGGATTCCCCTAAGCATCCTTAAATGAAAATCAAATGGACTTAAAAATGCAAGTTTTAGTTGTGCTGTGAGCAGCTTCCTAGGTCTGAGCCATGGATAAAATGATGAAATAAAAATAGTTCAGAATAAAAACAAATCTGGCCCAAAAGACATGGAATGAGGCCCACTACACATTGCTGTTATTTGCATACTACAAGGGAGGACTAATTTATGCAAAAGAGAGAGGAGGAATGAAGAACTGTGTTTTCTGTACTGCAGTATGTTTTTTCAGATACCCCAGTGATCTGGGGTGGGATTTTTGAATGCAGTGGGACTTCATTATCCTCAAATAACGTTAGAGTTCATCCTTTGTTCTGGCAAAAAAATTACATACCTTTTGGAAATTAGAAGCTGTGTGACATGTAAGGATTAAAGCCTACCTTCAGGCAGACTTGAAGGAGTGTCCCCAGGCAAACCCATGTTGCTCGTGCAGCTCCCCTGCCAGCTGGTGCAGTTCCCAAGGACTGGAGAGCTAACCCGGGGAAAAACCAGTCACAGCTTTTGCTGGTCCTGTGAGCTGACCTTGATGGAGACATGCCAGCCCCGGGGAAGTGGTGGGGCTGAGGTGGGGCATGGCAGCGTGGGGGCCTGGGATCGCTCTGTGCATTCTGGCAAGAGGGTCAATGGGCTCAGGCATCCCCTGACCCAGCGCCCCAGGGTTGTACCTCTATGGCATGGGTCCTTCCTTGGGTCCTTCTCCTCCAGGGAGAGCTATTTATGATTGTTTATAGCAGTGATGAGATTGACGCAGCTTCCCATGCCGCTCAGCTGGAGCAGTAGGAGAGGACAGAGGCTAGGAGGCTCCATCGTAAGGTTCCCTTGAGACTGAAGCCCCTTGAGGCCAGCACAGCTTTTGACGTGTTTCTTTTCGTTTGCATAAAATAGCTTCTCGCAAACGCCAACAGCATCGGGAAAAGAGGACACCAATGATAACATCACTATATTCACCAGGATCTTGGATGGTCTGCTGGACGGCTACGACAACCGACTGCGCCCGGGACTGGGAGGTAGGATAACGCTTTCCCTGTGGCCAGTCCCCCGCTATGCGGGACCATCATCTACACGATGCCCTCATGAATGAGTATCTGCTCTTGGCGTGGGCCTTGATGATTGAGTTGTGTTTCATTAGCTAAACGAAGCCCAGAAAGTAGATTTGTCTCCTGGTAAACAGGGCACAACACAAAGTCACTGAAAGTCTTTCAGTCATTGAGGTCATCTGAGGTTGGGTTAGGAGAGCACGTGTGATGCATTTTTTCTGTAATTGAATACAGTTCGGGTTTCTTTTCTTTCTGGTACTCCCTAAGGTGAGCGAGACAGGGTGCTAGCAGGTTGCTGCAAGGTTCCCTCACTGGTCAGCATGTATAAAATTATGCCAGTGACAAAAATCTCTGTTAAAAACAGATCCCCAAATCACCCATTTTTAGACCGCTACAGCAAATCTGTATTGATATGTCATTTTGATAACCTCTACAGCAGCTATTTTAAAACCATAACATGTGAATAGTTGCTTGCCATTGTAACCCTGTTGAGCCCTCCTTCAGCTCTCTATCCCCCAGATTTCTCTCATCTTCTACCCATGTGTAAACCATCTGTTATGTTTCTTCCTGGCCCTTTTTTAATCTGGCTACCCCCACCCCTTCCTCTTGTGAGACCAACACATTGCTTTCATCCCTTTCTCTCCTTCTCCTCTCACTTTACACAGCAATGCTTGAAAATAGGGCTCGACGCTCCTCTCTTATGTAACGAACTTCTGAAATTTCTGCTCTTAAATTAAATTAGTCCTGGATTTGAAAAGATGCCAGAAGGACTTAGAATCTTGAGGGTAAAATTAATTGCACCTAACTTTGGGCATCTATAATATAGATGTCTCAACTGGGGTGGATCACCCAGGCCAGCGGAGAGAAATAGGTCCTTCCAAGACAGATTTCATCTCATCCTACAGTAGGTATCGAATATGACCTGGCAATGTGCGCTCACAGCCCAGAATGCCAAATTGCATCCTGGGCTGCATCAAAAGAAGTGTGGCCAGAAGGTCGAGGGAGGTGATTCTGCGCCCTCTACTCTGCTCTTGTGAGTACTGTGTTCAGCTCTGGGGTCCCCAGCACAGGAAGGACATGGACCTTCCTGAGGGGGTCCAGAGGAGGGCCATAAAGGTGATCAGGGGGCTGGAGCACCTCCCCTATGAGGACAGACTGAGAGAGTTGGGGTGGTTCAGCCTGGAGAAGGGAAGGCTCCAGGGAGACCTTATAGAAGCCTTCCAGTGCTTAAAGGGGAGGGCCTCTATAGCTGCCTTGCAGCACGGGAAAAATGGGGAGGGACTCTGTACCAAGGAGGGTAGTGATAGGACAAGGGGTAACAGTTTTAAACAGAAAGAGGGTAGATTTAGGTTAGATATTAGGAAGAAATTCTTTACTGTGAGGGTGGTGAGGCACTGGAACAGGTTGCCCAGAGAAGTTGTGGATGCCCCATCCCTGGAAGTGTTCAAGGCCAAGATAGATGGGGCTTTGAGCAACCTGGTCTAGTGGGAGGTGTGTTGGAACTAGATGATCTTTAAGGTCCCTTCCAACCAAAACCATTCTACGGTTCTATGATCTATGATCAAAACCCGTCGGTGAGAGGGCCTTGAAGGGCCTGTTTATTGCCAATGATTACAAGAAGAGAGCCTGGGCTCTCTCTGTTGACAACTGCATTTGATCGGGGTGAAATTCGTCTTCAAACATCTTAATTTCAAGCTTTTGGGGATTTCTGAGTGATTCAGAAATTGTTAATGGAGAAACGCATCACAAGCATGTATTTTGCATCTTAAAGCAGTTACTAATGCAGAGCCTATATTTATTACAGAGAGAATAACTCAGGTGAAAACAGACATCTATGTTACCAGTTTCGGTCCTGTGTCAGACACAGAAATGGTAAGTTCGAGTGCATAGCTGGCAACTCCATTGTATTTACTTTGCTAAAGTCATTTTTGGAACCATCGCTTCTATTCAGACCCTGCAATACCTCGACTGTTTCTTTGTGCCAGGAATACACCATTGACGTTTTTTTCCGACAAAGCTGGAAAGACGAAAGGCTGCGATTCAAAGGACCTATGCAACGCCTCCCTCTTAACAACTTGCTCGCCAGCAAGATTTGGACGCCAGACACTTTTTTCCACAATGGCAAGAAGTCCATTGCTCACAACATGACAACGCCAAACAAACTTCTGCGCCTGGAGGATGACGGCACTCTGCTGTATACCATGAGGTAATAACCGGGATCGATTTCTTCTGATGCTGATTCCCAACTAGCTCTGAAAATACTTTTGGGGAGCGTCATGTCCCCCACTCCTAGTAGAGCCAGGCAACCAATCTTTCACACATATTTATGTGAATGTCAAGAAAAATGGAAAATATAATCACTGCCTACAAGTACCAATTAATTTGTAGCTTCTGAATACTGCTAGTGCTTAAATATTTCCTCTGATTAAATGGAAGGCATATTCTCAACAGATTTGATGATTCAGTCCAGCTTTTTTATGAAGATCTGTTCTCTCTTACTGTTCGTATTTGCAGCTGATGGCAGGAGAACTATCTCCAAGGCCAGAAACTGAGATCTTGTTCTGGTGCCGTACATCTTGAACTTCCATTATTATTTTTACCAATTTCACTAATAGTGCTAAAAGGCAAATCAGCATAGGGATAAATGAAACAAGCTAGCAGCACTGTGAAGCAAGTACTTCCCTGAAAACAAAGCTGGCACGTTATATTGGCAGGGAACCAAATAGGTGTCTCAGATCTTCAGGGTTGTGCTCCTCATCTGATTAGAGGATACCGTCAAGCTTCATCATTGCATAACCTAGATATAAGATATAATATTGGTGGTGTTAGAGGATTGTCTGAAATTCTTCTCAGGCCAAATCCCACATCGGTGTATGGCAATTTGCTCATTAAAGGTAATTAGCCTGTAGTAATTAAGACTGTGGTCTGTCTTTGACAGGGTTTTCTCCAAGAGTGTAGTCATACGGACAGCACTTGGAAAAGAGATGAAAGCAAAAACCTCCCCAGCACCAAAGCGTTATACTGAGCTTTTCATGTACAAGCCCAGAGTGGTGCCTGAGACCCAGCAAAGTGCTCGGGAGCCTGAAATTAGGTGCTGAGATGCCCAGGTTTTCAGCAGGCAGCCCTCAGCGAAGGGAGGGGGGAGCTGAGCTCCTGCTGGTGCCCCGTCCCACTGCAGGAACGGCTCTGCCCCGGCCACCCAGTGCCACTCGTTGCGGGGGCGAGCCCCGAGCTCCCTCCGGGGGACCAGTGGTTAAGATTTGTTGGGGCTCAAGGGGATTATGCTTTCATATGCAGGCACCTGGAGCTTCCCAGATTTTATTTCAGGTGTTTCTGACCGGTTTTATTTATTTATTTATTTTGGCCCCTGCCTTAAATCCCTTCTTCTGAAAGGGGAAAAAGATCTAGGAGAAGTAAGGTATCCTTACCTAAGTCCTTACAGCTTCAGACCATCGCAGTTGGAGCTGCACTAGTGCTAAAAAGACTTAGACGCAAGAGAGGTCACATTTAAAAGAAGGGAAAAAAACCCCTAACTTTCTTTTCTGCTATGTGCATTGCTGTTCTTACTAGCCCCAAGTTAGTGATCTCTGCAATAATAAACTGATACAGTGTGAGCATACACTTACATGCTTAAATGAATAGAAGTCAGAATAACTATCAAAGAAACTTATTTTCACAAAAATATTTGTAACTTCAGCCTTAAAACCAGTCTCGCTGCTGCTAAGACTCCAGAGACCGCTGCAGAGGCAGTTCCTGATTATCTGTGGAAGTTACTCTGTAAGTAAAGTCCAGATCCGGCTGGCTCACCGTCAGCCTGGAGCAAAACATTACGTCGCATGGCAGGTTTGCAGCTGGCATGCTATTTCTGTGCGAGCACTGGGGTTTGCAGTGCTAAAGAAATGCAGGGAAGCACCGATTCACGAGGCAGTGAGCTGAGCCACCCAAGGTAGCGGAGCAAGACCTGGGTGAGCGAGACCCAGGTTTGCTTGCCACTGAATCTGAGTTATTCTGTGGAGGAGCCTCTCCTGTGACCATGGCAGAGTATTGCCACATTAGGTGCCACAGGCTATAGGTACATTGAGGAAAAGACAGTGCCCTGCTCAGCACAAGCAGCGGGAGAAAAATTCAGGTTTGACACAGACTTTCTCATCATCCCACTCAGTTCCTTTTCCCTTGGTTTTCACAGGGGAAAAGCTCTTTGGGATTGATTTTTTGTAGGCTACAGAAAGACACAGAATGCTTTTGTAACCTAAAAAACATGCAACATAACTTTTTTTTTTTTTTTGGAAGAGTATTGTGTGTGGGTGTGCATGTGTGTGGAAATAAATTCCCACTAACCATGGTGTATGTGATAAGAAATGGAGTGCAAAGCTTTTAAAATAGCTTGCCTTCCACTATTGCAAGTAATAACTTCAAAAATAAAAGAGTGTCTATGCTATTCTGTTTGAACTCGAGTCAGGAGACTGCTTTTGTAACATGCACCGAGCTGTGCTGCTTTAGGGGTAGCAGCTCTTCGAGATGGGCGATTCAGCAGCGTGAGTGATGCTTGAGGATCCTGTCCCAGCCTGGGCAGGGGTGGCTGGGACATGCAGCCAGCCCTTGCAGTGGCCGCCCAGGCCTTTGCAAGTCCACACGAAGGTAGCAACTCATCAGCACAACCTACCATGGCTTTCTGTGAGCAGATAGGCAGTGCTGGCCTTTTTGAGGGGAGAACCGCTTGTCTCGGTGGCAGCGGTGCTCTGGTTGAAGATACTGGGTCTTAGCTGGGGCTGGAGCCCCCCTCTCCTGTAGCTCTCACCAGGCTTACTCAGTTCTCAGGATCTGGGGATGTGGAGACAACCCTCTGCATTCCCCTCGTTTCCAAGGAGGAATTGCGAGCTTCCCAGACTGTACGTAGGAGTAATCTCTGCGGGGAGGATTGGACCCTCTGTCATTGACGGAGATGCCTGAATTGCTTTTGCAACCTCGCATCTGGCTGCCTGAATGAAGAGGAGGAAAGCAGCCGAGCCGATGCTGACCTTCCGTCTTATTTGACTTCCAAATACACCGAGTACAATCAGCTGAGCAAACTTCCAGCTTTAGCACTTGTCAGTACATACATTTTCATGATATATGTGTTTACGTATAAAACCAAAAGTATTCTTTGCATATTGCATTTGATAGTATCTCGTCTAGGTCAGAAGCTGACGGGGTACGTGTTGCTAGGGAAATCTAATAAATGGGCTTCTGTATACGTGCAGTATTAAAACCCTTCTGCATGAATATAGGAACACAACATGCTCTTTAGACAGATTTCATAAGTAGCAGCGTTCTCTGCAGGGGGCAACTTAAAAATTCTGATCATCTTTGATTTGTTAGGCCCTATTTGTTTTGTTTCGCTAATGTGGTTTACAAATGATGCATTGCTGAACTGAGCATTGCAAATTCTGTTTCTGCCCCTAGAGGGGAGTATTGTCCGTATCTCCACTTTTAAATTATTTTTTTGCTTTTTTTTCAGTAAGAGCACTGTGGTAGCAAATATACTTCATATTTCCCTAATCTGTATAGAAAATAGTTTTGTGAAGGGAGGCAAAAAGTTGATTCTTTCCCTTTCAAAACTTAAAAGATATTTAGTTAATCTTATCTGAGAAATAAATATTGTAAAAAGCATAAAGCTCATTTGTTCCATGTAACTGTTCTGAAAAATGGGGACAGGGGTTTAACCAACCTTTTCAGGCTCAGAGAAGCAAAATGTCTCAGTGAGCTGCATATTTTCACTTAGTGGGAATTGGCTGTAAAGACAGAAGCTCTGACAAACTTTGCTGTCGAATGCCAGAAAAAAGCTGTGAGTCTGCTTTTTTTTTTTTTTTTTTTTTTTTTTTTTTTCCCCAGAACTTGTATGAAGTAGAGCGTGCTCACTTGAGCTAAACCTTCGGAGCGTAACTGAACTTTTGGCCAGCAGTTCATAAGGAATTGTTGAACATTATCTATCAGTTTGTAGATGCTGAAAAATCTTTTTGTGTCATCACAAGGCTCCTTGGAGCCCCACTCTTGCCATCGTTTGGCAAGGACCCCAAGCCACTTTCACTACCACTAGGGCTGTCAGGCATCTGATGTAATTTGAGATTTTAAATACATCTGAAGAGTGTACAAACAGACTTCTCCCCACCTTATTACAGCGACTGAAGGTTGCCCAAGATCCTGAGAGTGTATACGGTTGAATCTGTGCCATTAACCTGCAAATGCATGAATTATCAGCTGGAGACTGCAGGCATTTGTCAGTACGGTGTTTAAGAAACTCTGAAAATTGTAGTACAGCCCTCAAGTACAGTTATCTTTACCACTCCTGGAAAACATTTAAAATTCAGCAATGTGTCAGATGGCTGTCCACCTGATGGCAGCATAACCCCGCTGCTTGCTGTTCTGTAGCAAATACACAGGCTTATCTAGGCTGAAAATACTGCTTCTTACATTAGCATCAAGCATTAAAATTGTATGTGCGAGTGTACACATGTCCTGGGTGCATGTTAGCACAAAGTCTGCTCCTCATTAGCAAGCTAACCATTTTGTGCTGTAGAGCTATTGATTATAAACCCAGTTGACTGGAAGTTACGGTGCTGTTTTCCAGACTTCCATTGGGAAAGCCAGGTTTTTGCGTGCTTAGCTTTTTTTAAGGGAAAGTTATTGTATGAAAAATGTATGGGTTCTCAAGCACTGACTTTGCCAGAAATCAGCCCTTCCCTGAGCAAGGAGTGACCAGCAAAGCCACACTTTAAAATGAACCCATAGTTTTCAATCAGCCAGCCATCTAGATGGGAACGTTTCTGTTCAATTTGCTTATGTTGTTCTTTCAAAGGGAAGATTTCATTTATGCATCCATTTATATTTACAGAAAGGGATCTGGCAATGCTTTTGGGCATTGAATAAATATTACAAAACTAATTAGGAGCTATCAAGCCATACAAATACACATTTCCTTTCCCTGTGTTAGACTTGCTGCATCTTCCTTCATATTCAAGCTTCAAACTGCCTGAAGCTAGAAGGAAAAAAAAATAATTTCTTCACATTGGGCTGAATCTTACAGAGCGATGAAAAGCTGCTGTGGTGGCAAGGACTCTCAGCTGCTTTTTATCAATTCAAATTTTGACAGAGTGAGAGAAAATAGGGATATACGAAGCGAAGGGCCCTTCCCTGAGGATAGCAGCAGGATTCTTGTTTTAACACCAAGCCTATCGGTTCCCGTCTCTCTCCTTTGATTGCACGTTGCCCCATTTTGCAAAAGTTGTCCTTCAAGGAACTGAGATTTGTTGTTTTGAAAAATCCATGGCTGAAGTTACCCACAGGGAGAAAAAGGCATCAGAGGATACTGTGGTGTAATACATTCAAAATGGGCAATTATAACCTGCCCAAATATAGTCCCTATGTAGAGTGCATGACAATAGCCTATTCTGCTGGTAATAAAAGTGGGCAGAGCCCCACAGAGATCTCCATCACAGAGACGGGAACTCGCACAGCAAGGGCAGAATTGATTAAAAGACAAAACCCAAACCAGAACCAGCCCATCCTTGGATGAGGGAGATATTTGCCTGGACTTTGAGGGGTTACAAAAGGTCCAGCTTTAGTTCTAGGTCTGCGCTGAGCAGACCCATCTTTCCCTTGGGGTTAGCTGGTACAATTTCTGCCAGATTCCCTTGTGCTTCCCCTGCTTTATAAGCACAAACCAGTTGAGGTATTGTTCGCTTCTGCAGATGGGCTGACCTGATGTCCCAGGTGTGCATGGAGGGGATGGGGTGGCCAAACAGAAACCGGAGGGAAGTGGTGCCCTGACCAGGTACCCCCCAGGCACCCCAGGAAGGCACTGCTGCATTGGTGACTCTGTCTTTGCCCAAATCTGCAGGTGGGTCCCAGCTTCTACATCTGGGAGCTTCGGAAGTACCTGGTAGATGCTGAAGAATTGTTATGGCTACGCTATCTTTTTTTTTTATTACCAGGGGAGGGTAACATTACAGTGCACTCCCTAGTCATTTCACTTAAACTGAAATTAAAATCCTCATCTGCCTAATCAGAAATACTGTCCCCTGAAGTACATTTACGTTTGTGCTGAAACATCAGGTTGCCAACAAGCAATCTAAAATACGCTGTGGTGGAGTGCACCACGCAGGCTGGGTGGGATTCACCTCAGCTAATTTTACTCATCTGTAACATTGATGGCTGCAGCTGAGCCTCTTGGCTCAGAATTGCTCCCAGTGCAGGGGAGGGACTTTCTTAAGGAGTTAGCTGTCTGCATTATTTCAGATGTCTACTTTAGTATGAAAGATGCTCATTTCTCTGCACTCACACTTCAGGAGGTTCCTGGTTTTTTCACAGTGGCAGAAAAAGGAGCATAGGGTAACTGCTGCAACCTGACAGGAGGGTGTAGTGAGGTGGGTGTTGGTCTCTTCTCCCAGGTAATGGGCAATAGGACGAGGGGAAATGGCCTCGAGTTGTGCCAGGGCAGGTTTAAGTTAGACATTAGGAAAAATTTCTTCACAGAAAGGGTTATCAGGCACTGGAATGGGCTGCCCAGGGAAGTGGTCGAGTCCCCATCCCTGGAGGTATGTAAAAGATGGGTAGACGAGGTGCTTAGGGACATGGTTTAGTGGTGGGATGGCAGGGTTAGGTTAACAGTTGGACTTGATGATCTTAAAGGTCTTTTCCAACCTAAACGATTCTATGATTCTATGCTGTTACTATTGATGTCTGTGTTTAGTCACATGAGTCCCATCCTATCTGCTTATTTCCATCGGTGTTTCCCACCCCCATACTCATGTAGCCTGGAGACTGGTAGTACGCAAGCCGCCTAGAGCTATGGGATATTCTGGGCAGCAGCTGTTCTGTAGCTGTGTTATGGAAGACTTGCACAGTTTCCTCTCCAAGCAACATAAAGCCCAAGGTTGCGCAAGCACAGTACGTGTGAGTGCACTTAAGCTGGGTTCAGTCCTCCACTTCTGTCTAGGTGGGTGTAAGAGGGAATATAATGCACCTTAGGAGGAGCTCAAGAAACCCCAATAAATTGCAATCCTGCCTTTGCTTGTTTAGATGAAGGGAAGAGCCCTTGCGGTCCATATAGCACAAGAATTTTGTGGGTGACAGAAGGGGTATCTAGCGAGGGACGCTAGAGGCCAGGTAGCTGCTGGTGGGTTCCAGGTACCTGTGGCTGAGTCAAGAGTGGAGAATCAGGAGGATGCATTTGAGGGTTTAGGTGAGATAAGATTTTGCAAGAAATGGGGGTAGAAGGGTTTTGGGGAGCAGGATATTAGGTACTGATGATGGTCGCTCATGAATAACTAGAAGGTACTGCAGGTTGGGATATAGATATCTGAAGTAGTCAGAAAGTAAAAGCATGTGTTTGAGTAATAAAGGGCATTAGGGAGGCTGGAGAGTGGCTCCAAGCTACTTCAGAAAAGGAGACAGGAAGGGCCTGGTCTAAGATGCTTCAGAAACGTCTGATCAGATGAACATATTATGGTGGGGTGAGCAATTAATCCTGGATTGTGTTATACCACAGTTAGCCTGTAGGAAATTCTTGGTAATTTGCCCTTCTCTGAAGGTTTCATCAAATCAAAATACCAATATATGTATATCTGAGTGAAGTCATACAGTGGGCTTGGGTAGGAATAGTCTTCATTGTCCCATTCCATTCCTTTCTACTTGGCTTCTTCAGCCTTTCTACAGGCAAGTGTCTTGGTGTGACAGTGCAGATGAAAATATGCACATGGATAGTCACTTAATGACAAGTCCACTGGCACTGCCCGTGTCTGGTCTTTTGTCTACTCTGTTCTGTAGAAGCCTTTGGAGACCTCAGCTACTTTCTAAGAGATCTTATTATGTTAGCTTATCTTATATTCATGTTCAGCGTGACTTACTCCATTTTCTACTGTTAAATTAAAATTTTCTGAAACCACATACACAAATTTGTATCTTACAGTCATGTTTATATCACTCAAAAAAATTCCAAACTGTATTTTCTATCTGGTTGCTCTAAATGACGAAGCAAGTCTTTTTCACCAGGCTCTAGCTAAAATCTGAGGTTGTGTCCATTATATGCACTATATCCAGTATAAAAGCCTAGGAAGAATTTCTGCAAGCAAGGCTGGCCTTCCCTTTGCATAATCCTGTCAGGAATTTGGGCCAGGAAACCTTGGGACCAGAAGGGATGATAAAACCCTGGATTATTTTAATGGCTCAGTCAGACTTCATAAGGTTGTCTCATTGCTCCACAGTCATCTCTTTAGTGGCTAATGCATTCACATGTCCTGTCCGTGTAAAAAAAAATACTGTTTTGACTTGGATTTGCTAAAAGATAAGGAAAATTAGGAAAACCTCCTTAGTCAAAATAGAAAATACCTGCTATGTTTTTGCCATTAACGGTGCATCTTAAAACCATCAGTTACGCAAACTGATTTCGGCATCAATTAAACCACTATCTTTAGGTTCGGTCAGTCCAGTAGAGGAACTCCAGTATCTCACCCATTGTACTGGCTTTTCCTCCTCTGTGTCTTCTGAAGGCGTCACCGAGGTGACCTGTCGCTGAGGTGGAAGCAGAGCTCCATCATCCCTGTTTGTGTGCAAGGGCGTGGGAGTGCATGCCCTGGGGGAGATAGTACCCCGCTGATCTTGATAAGAACAGGGAGCTCCCATCCAGCTGCATAAACTGCATCTTTGTCCTGGGGAAATCAGGGTGGAGAGAAGGAGCCAAGCATGCTGTTGAACATGGTTTAGCACGGGGACAGTCAAATGTCACTAAGACATTCAGCCCGTCCTTCTCTCAGGTTGCACTGTAGCAACAGGTGCTTATGCTGTAGCAGATGCTAGCACTGGTGGTGGTATAAATAGCAAACAGATGGTAAATTGAGGCCTGTTTAATGACTGTGTATGGTGTGAAACAGCTGAGGGATCAGAGGGCTCCTTTCCTGGAGCAGCGAGCACCCACAGCCTGCCCCTTTACCTGGCACTTCATGGCTGTATTGATCAGGAGCATGTAGCATTCCAGAGGCAAGGCAAAAAACCCAGATAATAGTGTCCTGCTCAGATGCTTCCGTGTACCAACAGGGGCACATATAAATAGGCATGTGCACATGTTTCTTTGTGCAAGAGGGGATTGTCAAATTGCTTGATGCATGCCCCTTTTGCACAGAGGCATGGAGGAGCACTGACGTTACACAAAAGGCAGGAGATCTTGATGAGAGGTCACCTGGGAGGTGGACATAGAAATGTGAGGTGAATAAGAAGAGGCTGGGGTTAAATGCGAGTTGCTGAAAGGAAACTCTGGTGAGATGTTTTGGAGCTCTGGATCGTTCGTCTCTACTCTGGAAAGTAACCAAGAATTTCAGCTCTGTATTTAGGGTTGCCAGATCATAATCCCTCCTACCTACCCTCCCGTGTCTGTGCATCCCAGGCTAGATCTGTAAGAGAGCCCAAATGGCCTGGTACTGCCCATCCGGTCCCCCCCGCCCCTTATTACTTTCTAAATCCAACTCATTTTTTTTGTCTATAAAAAATACTGCATGCAGGTTTGTGCCTGTCCGTATAAATATAAAGGTTGTGTGAACTGGGAGGAAGGAATAAGATGGCTGTGCAGACAGGTAACCCTCATCCAAGGGGGAATGTGTGTCATACTGACAGGCAGAAATGGAGAAAAAAAAGCCCCTTTGGCCAGTCAGAAAACCTTCACTGATCAAATCGTTTAACAGGTGGTATCAAAATTGGAGGATGGGTGCACTGTCCCGTGTCCATCACAGTCCTTAGCCTCCATCACCTAGGGTGCCTGTGGGAGCTTTCTCTGCTCCCTTATTCCCTTGTGTACTTGGGTTTTCTCCCACTGAAAGCAAGAGTTGGATCACACCCTGTGCGGTTGGGTGGCACCAGACATTGCCTTCACCTGCTGGTTCTGCCAGTAGCTGGGACCAGCCTCTCTCGAAAGCCAAAGAGAAGCCCATAGTTCAGTTTTACACAGCACTGCAAGAACAACTGTATTTATTGCAGTTAGCACATAGTTGAACATGCCACCAAAGGGCCATGCTCATGAGGAGATCATAGTCAGAATGTGTAGCCTGTGCAGACTCAAGGAAACGGGTGGCGTGGCATAATGAAGTGCGAGCTTGTTGAGATATTTCCCATTTTACCTGCATCAACAACTGCATCAGCTTCTCAGCATTGCTAGTACTAGTTAGATTTTTGTTTTTTAATTCAAGAATTCAATAAAAATAGAAGCTACTGCAGAGGAGAGATTTGAAGTGCTTCTTCATGAGGTGTCAAGGAGAGTTGGTCATGTATAAGAGACCAGCAAGGAGAGAAAGCTTGGAAAGGTTTTTAAGTGCAACTCTCAAGTAGATGAGCACAATCTTGTGCTACAGCATTCGTAACTGCATAGCCATATTGGTCTAAAGTTTCTTTAGGTAATTAAGGTTTGTAGACAGAGAACCTAAAGAAAGAGTTGACTGCCAAAAAGCTTGGGGTTTTTTACTGCATCAGTTAGTCTGATAAAAAGTAAAGCTTCTTCCAGCACGTTTTACTTTGGTTGTGGACTTCATTAGACACCTTGCATGGCATAAACTCAGTGCTCCATCCATTGCTTTTATCCATATTAAGGAAATACGGTAGAATGAAAGCTGTTACCTCTACTATAAACTTCTACCAGGAGCTGGAAATGTGTTTCTTCCTATAAACCCCCAAATTCCTACCAAAGATTAGATAATTTAAGTGTCCTATTGGATATTTCATTGCCTTTCTCAGTTCTTCCTGTGTCTAGAGGCTGAACATCCCCCCTGCTCCCATCTAAGAGTGTGCTCTGGGTACACCAAGGTACTCCACATGCAGGGAGGTCATTCCTATAGTGGTGCAGCTTTTGAGATCAATCCTGTCCACCTCAGATCATCTCAGGATAACCTACGCTTCAGCACAGTTAATCTAGGCAATTAAAATCTTGTTTTCTCACTTCAACACAAGCTATGCTAAGGATTTGGTTTGCTTAAAATGAGAGTTTTGCTGTCAAGTACACCATGCATCTGAATTACGTATTCACAGCTCACAAAAACATCAGTAACTGGAGCTCTTAGTCTTCCATAGCCCCCTTCCCTGTGGCATTTTCAAAGCACATTTCAGTGTCATAAAGATAACACATCTCAGCACCACAGGAAAGTTGGGAAAGGGCAGTATTCTTGGCGGAGTGGTTATGAAGGAAAAATGGGCTAAGATAGAAACTTCTGCAGTCCACCTCACTCCAGCTCCTAGCTTTAATTTCTATTCTGTGTTCACTTTGTAAGGTGGATCCCAAGGAAACAAATGTACAATCATGTTATAAATAAATAAATAAAAACCAGTGAACTGCCTCCACATCCCATGCAGAGGTTCAGAACAAGGCCTTGAGTCTGTATTTTGGCCTCTTATCCAACACAGTGATGGACACTCTTGAGCAAGGCAATGTTTGAGTTACCGAGAATCATCGTTTCTCTCCCCTGAGCCAGGCTGCAGACAGTCACCCAGCCAGGGACGGGTTTCAGGCTGAGACTTACAGCCTTCGATACCATGACTGAATGTGCATCCACATCCTAACGCTTCATGCTGTGTTAGGTAACCCACTGTCACCACCATCCACAGGGTTTGTTAGGACTGTATGGGAACCACTTCAGAACTGAGAAAGGTCTTTACATACATATATATGTACACACACACATGTGTATATATGCTCATATACTTAAGGAGCACAGGGAGATACCCGTTCCCTGGACTACACACTTACTGTGCTTACAAGTCTTGCTTTAAAACCTTTTGAAAGAAATAACAGTTTGGCTATAAAAGTGCTCCCAAGACATCATAGTGGGAGAAGGGGGTGAGTAGTTGGGTCCTGAGTCAAGGCTAAATGAGTAATTTCTCAAACTTAACACCATGCTCACAGTTTGAAAAAAAAAAAAACCCCAACCCAGCAACTCTCTGTTACTCTGTTACGCGCATGAGTGTGCCAGAGCGCATATGGGAGATGCCGCAAGGGCTCAGATTGTTCTGCTGAGGTCTGAGGTCTGTCAGAGCGGGTACCCAGGGATGCTGCTCCTGGAGTTGGCTCCTGAGAAGGGTCTGACCCGACCCTGAAGTCGCCCTTTGCAGGGAGCCAGCCAGCCCCTTTCGGTGGGGCACAGCTTGGGTAAGGCTGGATCCACTTAACTCTTCTTTGGTGTGTTGGGGAGCTGCTGAGAAAGATTTGAGATGAGTTTCAAGCAAACATTTTGCCTTTTTTTAAGGAAAATGGTGACGGCTGGCCTCATGCTGGGAAGGGCGCTTTGGCTCTTCAGCGCCCATTCTGGCCTGAGCCCCACAGCAGGCACAGGCAAGGCCAAAGCACAGCATTAAAATGCTCCCTTTTATCAGGGGCAAGGGCAGTGCACAGAAATAAACAACTAAGAAGACAGAGCTGGTCTGGAGATTAGGCCATCAGGCAGAAGAGCTTCGTATCTCTCTGGCCCCAATACTTCAGAGCCAACAAAACTTTCCTTGTGTCCCCTTCATCAGAAACTCCTGTTATTCAACAATTATCTTGAGTTAACTTCTCCCAAAAGCCACTGGTGACTCTGCCTTTCTGCCCCCCTCTCCTTCTAAAGCTCTCTGTTTTAATTTGTTTGCATACTAAAGCTAGTAGCTGATAAGAAAAAGTAAGTTTCTGCGGCTTCTGTCGGCTCCCCGGGCAGGTGACTGCCTTAACCTCCTGCCTGGCAGCTGCAGATAATACTCCAGAAAGTGTTTTCTGCTCTTCCAGGGTAACAGGGAGATGATAGCTTTGCTCAGTCTCCCAGCTCTTATCCCAGGAGTAGGAGCAGATGCTCCTTGCATTGAGGGAAATCATGGGAACAGCGGGGAGGTCCCTGCAGCCCCCTAAAACAGGCTCTTGCAGGGCAGAGTGCCTTGTGCTCTCCTTCGAAGCACACTTGCTGCAGATGTCTGGCTCCCAAACATCTGCATTTATTTCATTGTCGCATCCTTGACTTTAACACCTCTTTCTCCCCCCACCTGTTAAAAAGCAACAGCCTCCTGAAAGCATCGTCCTACTTAATTCTCCAGTGGAAATGGCTGAAGGTGACTTTACTGGAGTGGAGAAGACTTGCTGTTTGGATTGATGTGCTTTTCTTAGATGGCTATTCACTTATGTGTCTGTATTTTGTTGAAACAGAACATCAGTAATCACTGTATGTTCTTAAAGTAAAGGCTATACATAATCAAGCTTTGATGAAACTTTCGTGTACAATTATGGATGGTAAGTGAAATAATTTGTAGACCTAACTTTTTTTTCAGATAGTTAAGGTATGCTGCAGCATTTTGTTGGTTGATTAACATTTGGATAGCAGTGTACGTATTTGGAGCATTATGGAAGTGAAATTTTGTTGTTAATAATAAATCAGCAGCTGTAATGAGTGTTTGCTACATATTTTGGGTGAATTCTGGCCCCACTGAAGTCAGGGAGATTTTTACCGTTAACTTCAATAAAAATAGAGCTGCATCCTCCCATTGTAAAGGACCTTTAACAGCCACTTATAATCTTGTCAAAAACTCTGTTTGAGTGAAACTAATCCCATAGGGCTTTTATTAAGACAGAATGATGGTAGAGGAGGGAAGCTTTTAAATGCTTCTGTTGGAAAGAGCTGCAGTCTGAGCAGTGCTTGTGCTATGACAGAAAAATCCTGGTTTGGAGACCATCTCTAGCTCAGATAACCGTGCTGCAATGAGCACAGAAAGATTCTTCTGGAGTCGCCATATTAAAAGGATAAAGCAAAGGCTGTTTCATGTATGCATGCCAACGCCTCCTTGCTCTTCTTTCAAAAAATGCAAACTGGGAGTAATTTTGTTATAATCAGCTGTGTAAACCAGGGTATGCAAAGGGTACCTAAGCTTTAACACTATGTTAAAAGCCAAAGTGTGCAAATATCACCCCAGGTGATATTTGAAGGAGCAGACGCAGATATCAATTTCTTTGTGACTCCCAGAGCTACGATCTGAATATATAGCTTGTACTGTGCACCTAGGAGCAAATCTGTATGCAGTGACCCATGCTTCCAGACCCCAGAGCGTAAGAGATGGCTGCTGTGCTGGTTTGGGGTTTTTTTCTGTATGCAGTAGAAAATCCAGTCTCTTTGAATCAGGAGTCAATTTAATGACTCTGTTTTTCAGGTCCTCACACAGTAATGAGAAACAGCTACTGTTGGGCACAGAGTGCTCTGCAGAAATTCAGGGTGGTGACATTTATGCTGTGTATCAGAACCCACAGTCAAGTTTTCTGCTGTGTTGCCCATTACAAGATGCTTCACAAGCTTTGGGCAATTCACACTTCCTAAAAGGTAGCTAGGAGAGTGATCACTGAGCATTTTAAATTTACGTAAGAGGCTTAGCTACATACTTTTTAAGAATGGCATGTAACAAATAGGTATAGCCAGTTCATTTGTTCAAGACGGTCAGACTAGGAGTGGCCCTAGGATGGAGGCACAGGAGAAGGAAAGAAGCATGCAGATATCATTGATAATGAGCAAAAGGAACTTCTTCATCAAAAGAATTCACATTAATGAAAGGAAAGGCTGTACCCAAGCAGATCTCCAGCTCCTAAACTCACTTCTCCCTACCCCTGGGCCAGACCCAGAAGATGGCAGCAGGCACCATCCTTTTAAGGGATGTGCTGCCTTTTTCTGGATGAGGGGTTCAGAGGGGGCACAGGAGTAGCCCTGGCACCACCAGCGTCTTTGCAGCTTCTGAGGTAGGTAGTGGCAACCAGGAGCCCTCCAGCCTTACGTACTGCCCTTTCATTTAAGACAGGCAGAAATAATTTCTGGAGGGACTAAATTAAGTTCCACTGAGTCAGTCACAATCTCTGTGCACTTCATCTTCACTTCTCTTCCACATTTACAGTTGAGGAATGCCTACAGCCTTCCTCATTACACTCCAGGGTTATTTCCAGAGATGCAGACAGCAGGATACAATTCTCAGGACAAACAGAAGAAGGTCTTATTTGTAATTCTGCATTGAATATTCTTTCACTTCCTGATTCCACAGCTGCTCTCTTAGTAAGATCCACAGGGATCCCTTCCTTGGAGGTCTGCAGATGACAAGTATGTGTATTAAAATGTTGTCAAGCTGCAGCCTTTGAAACAACATGCTTGAACTGTTGGTAGACAAACAGACAGGGGATGGACTGCAGTAAGACATGTCAGCTTTCTTAGGGCACTTGGTCCAAGGTTTCTGAATGTATCAAGAAAAACAAATTTGCAGTACTTGGTACGGAAAATATAATGATGCACTGGCTGGATGGCAGCCTTGCTTTAAAGTACCCATTAGAGTGATTTTTATGAAAAAGATGCAAGTTCTGGATGGGATGCTACTAGAACCAGCTTGTTAAATTCATCCATGTAGCACTCTCAGTGACTGTGGCTTTGCTGGCTTTGGTGTCCAAGGGCAGTCTCCACTGCAGACAACTCCATATTTTAGTGATTTTAAAATTTCTTTTACAAAAACGAAGTCCAAGAACAGTTTTGCCTAAGGGCAGGTATCTCAGGCCTCGGTCATTTCTTTTCTGTATTGTAGACCTCCTGTATGTTCTTACCAATTGATACATTATCTCCATTCTGAACTGATTTATTTTTTTCTTTTGCTTTCTGTGTTGTATTATCTTTCCATTTGCTATTACTGTTTTCAGTTTGCCTTTTTCCCTCCCTGTTTCCCAGCTCATCCTCATGATACAATCTCTAGCCAACAATACTATTGCATTTCTCTGTGCTTATTTTGCCATTTCCAGCTATTGGTAAAGCTCCAGAATTTCTGTGCGTTGGCAGAGAGTGGAGCTGTTTCCCCCAATTTGTTGTCCATGTAGCTGGAGTGCCCCGGCAAGGCATCATTGAGTTGCATTGAATTGGACTGGCTGAGTGCTGTGCCATCTGTACACGGACAGATTGTTACCCTTTATGATCCCTTTGGATAGAAGTTCTTGTAGCGCTTTGGTGTGCTGATATGAAGCGGTGAGTATATATAGACAGGGACTATGGCTACGTGCGGCTGTTGTGATAGGAAAAGGTACTTTTGCATTCTGGTTGTGGATTTCTTTGCAGATTTTTGCCCCCCAGGCAGCAGTTTGGTAAGGAACCAGGCTGCCCTCCAGCAGAGTCCTGCATCCCCCCAGCACCGGGCAGTCTGTGAGGCTTTGAGTGTCTCTGCTCTGTCGCCTCTGAGGCAGAATAGCAGCATAAAACAAGAAAGCCATAAGGGTATTCATAATGTAAAATGAGGTTTGCATCCTCACTATCCTGAGCAAACCATCTGTATTATGCAAATATCAAAATGGGCTAATCAAAACCAGGTTCTCATTGTGCTATGTGCTGCATGCACCTAGAAAAGTAAGCTTTGGCTCTCAACATATTTGATATATTTGATATCAATATAACTGACTGCACTGCTCAGGAATTTACCTTAGACTTTTCTTTGTGTTCAGCTTGATCTCGGTCATGCAGAACATCCATAGGGTAGGTCTATTTTTTCCTAAGGGTTTTTCCTTCCCTACCCATATGTCCACTATAGCTCATGGTTTTCCATGTAGTGGCAGGGCAGTCCAGGATAGAATTGTTCCCCCAGGCAGTATGCTCGGGAAAATGACCCTGGTGTTTTTTCGTGACAAGGTGTAATTCACAATTGGACTGCCCCAATACCATGTGATTTCCACAAAAACTAACTGTAGTGTCATGTAAAGTCATATACATATATATATATATATGTATATATATGTAATTAGAATCATAGAATTGTTTAGGTTGGAAAAGACCTTTAAGATCACCAAGTCCAACCATTAGCCTAACACTGCCAATTGACTTTATATATGACTTTTTATATAGGTATAAATATTTATTTTATACACATTTATTTATAAATATTTGGGTTTATGTATTTAAATATATATATATATAAAGTCAGTGCTTCTTTATGTCTATAACCGTGCTATACTAGGAGTCAAATTGCTAGTCCAGTTGCAGTATCTACAAAAAGCAGATACGAATAAGGTGCACGGCAGAAGCTCCAGCACAGGAGTTCCTTCACATACTAATAAGAAAGAATGGTCTTACTGAAGCAGCTTACATAAATAAAATCAGTTCACATGCCCCAGTATTATTAGATAAGGCCTACAGCACGCACACACAGTGGTCCACCTGGCTTAAGCAGGAGCGAGGAGCCTTCAGGAGAAGCTTGCTTGTGTCAGCACTCATGTATTGCGGTGAGAGGCCTAAAGGGAAGGCGCCGGAAAAAAAATGATGTGTTTTCTTTTTACTCCCCCACAGATTGACCATCTCTGCTGAATGTCCCATGCAGCTTGAAGATTTCCCCATGGATGCACATGCTTGCCCATTAAAATTTGGAAGCTGTAAGTTGTCTTCTGAAATAAGAACTGGAAAAATCCACTGTTATCTGGCTTTTCACATTCGACCGGGTCTTGTACGGATCATTCAGCCTCCCCCCCACCACACCCTTTTATCATTGCTCATTAGCACCCCTAGTCTACCACCCCTACTGCTACCCTGCTGCTCATTTTCCGTGAGTGTGCTTTAGCTGGCACTGCTTCTTTTCAGCTCATGCTTGCATGCTCCATGATAAACCTCGAGCCGACGGGTGATATGTCTTATATATCCGCCATCAAGCATAACAGCCACTGTTAGGTGGAGTAGTAGATGCAGACAGCTAAGTTGATAACTTGGTTTTGTGTTTGTAGAAAAATGGAGCTTTCACTGGACAATATCAGATTGATGTGTTACTGTGGTACTTACTTGAATCAGAATGCAGTGCAATATCTACATCGCATGTATTAAAAGAGATCTAGAATATTAAAAGAGGAAATATCTTTCCATTTGGCTTTAATAAATCCAGTTCTGTATCTTGTTACATGATGTTGCATACACATGTATTTTTATATATGCACACATTATTCTAAACTGTATGCTGAATGATGATTTTTCCTCAATTCCAAGCCTCTAATCCACCACACGGCTGCCTTGCCAGAAGCTTACTTTAAAAATAACCTCAGGGGATCAGATGGCTATATCTAAATACAAAGCTCTTAATTAAAGTACAGATGAGGCTACTACGGTAGACATTTTTTATTTCAGTAATCAAATCAGAGGTTCCAGGTGCAATCAGTGTCTCTAAAGACTTTTGAAAATTACCAGGCAAGGCATTTTGCTAGTCCCTGAAGCCACCTAACTTCAGCATTTTTCAATGTTTTTTCAGTCGTATCAACTTAGAGTCACTAATCCTAGCAAGATTAAGCCTTGCCTTTATCATCTGTATCTGCCCTGGTTTAATACTGGCTATGCATTGTCTTCTAGTGATCTTGCTAAGAAGTAAAAACACTGTTTACAGTAACGATTACCAAATTACCAAACTTAAGATGATTCCCCTTCCCTCTTCCAATTCAGATAGACCCAGTTTCATCTGAATAGCCACCAGTATTTTACAAGGCCATGGCAGGTTTAAGTGTGTCCATTTACTTCAGCACCATTAATTTACAGCAAAGCCAATATAAACCTTTACACTCAACTTAAAAAATTATATGCAAACCATCCATTTCATTCCAAACTTGAAAATGGGAAAACATCTCACAGAAAAGTGTTATTATTTGTATGTAAGGCTAAACAAAAGCTCCTGGAAAGAATTAAGGTGCAAGAGAAAAATAAGTTGTCTTTCCCAGTATTACATAGTCTTTACTGCATTGATAGATAAAGCTGAAGTCACACGTGTTGTCTAGTGCAGACTATAGGACTGGGATGTTGGGTAGTTTTATGAAATCTTGCAAAAACATGCAATATAAAACTAGAAGATACATATATAAACAAAGAGCGTGATGCAGCAGAGATCTGAAGCTCAACCTTAAGGTTAAATGGATGCTTCAATGCATCTATTAGTAGACTAGGTGCAGTGAGGTACAGGTTCTCACTCTCCGTATAGTAAGACAAAAAAAAAAAAAAAGCAAATGTGCAGGTGTAGGAGATAACATCACCTGATAAGCTACAAACACTTAGAAGGAGTACAGTCTTCAACAGCATTGAAAAAACCCCAACAATCTGTCTGAATGCAATTCTATGTTCAGCTTGTGCCAAATGTGTTACACATTAATCACCTAGTAGTACACAGGTAATTTTAACCCAGGAAAAAACAACACTGAAAAGTCACATTTTAGGCGTGTGAGGGCTGGATACGGTTTTAGTTCGTGCTCCTTGCCATGCTTAGTATACAATCCTAGCGTATATTTTATAAGCTACTACAAGTCACCTTTAAGTTCTTCCACAATGTATAGACTTGGAGCTGTTTGGCCTTTGCCAGTCCACACCGGTAGCCTCTGCAGTAAATAAATATATAGGGACAAGCTATAGACAATCTTTCAGTGTTGGGAATATCTGTATTACTAATTACTAATCTGACAGCTCATTAGTAATTTTTTGTGATTTAATATGCAGATGTTTGCACAAATAGCAACCAGTAAGTCAGAGTTTATTGAATTAGCCCAGATGTATTTTAGGAGAATACAATATTTATTTCCTATTTACAGCAATATGGGTTTGCATTAAGTCATCTTCAGGCTTGCAGCAAGGCAAAGCCTGCAGGGGTATATTATACACAAGCACATGCCCTTTCGGCTTTAGCTTTCCTCCCTGTCTTTCCCCAAAGGGTTTCTTTTTAACGGTCTTCTTTCCAAGAAGGATTTTGAAAAGCCTCAAGGAATGGCATCAAAGTAAATGTTAAACACATTATCAATAGAGCTGGGAGGGTGGAGAAGAGACAAGTGCTATCTGGTCAGAGGGTGGAGTGATCGGGGCAGTGAAACAAAGCAGCCGGTGCACGGGCAGATCGGCAGCAGAAAGGATGCCAAGAAGCGATCAGTGCCGCATCAGAGGCAGGAGCAGGTTATTATTTTTTTGGCTGCATGAGCATTCACCGCACTTTCTATAATTCAGCAAGCAAAAGAGAAAAAGCCCTGACATTTCCTTCAGTATTAAAGAGAAGGAATGTTAATCTTGCTCACAGAAATAAAGGTAAATGTTGAATTCTTATGTCCCGTTTGACTGGTTTCTTGCTATATTAGAAATGTGGGAGATTTTATGGGCCTAGGCAGCATTATGTGTAGCAACAGAATATTTTGTAGAAATAATTAAAAGCGAGGTTGAGTATGGGAGAAGGGATATTAAGTTGCATGCACACACCACCAGCCTAGATACCTGCCAGGCAGTTCAAATGCCAACTACAGAAGTAATACTTCCCGATGCCCTATGGCATGGCATGAAAAGCTATGCTGGCTAGAGGCCACAAGTTCAAGGACGGCTTCTAATGTACTAAACAGAGCAGGTTTTAGTTGTCCTCCTCGTCAGTGCAACGCCCCAGTGCTCTGACATGTCAAGATCAGTTGGGTCTGCTCCAGGAGGCACACGTACACAGGCACTGTCCCTCCAGACTTGCATCCCTGCTAGCGATAAGGCCACCTGTAGAAATCATCCTGCCGAAATCTCATCTAGAGGTACAGGGGAACTGGGGACAGTGCATGACCACAGGCTCTTGGGTCTCTGTGAACAGGCTCCGCTCACTTCGAACCAGGGGTGCTCAGCGGGGATGGCCATGGCAGTCTGTTCATTACCTGGTGGTAGCATGGGAAGGGTGCTGATTTCTTCCGTGGCTGAATTTAAAATAAACTTTCCATTGCAATTCTAGTGCTGACCTGTACTCTGAATAAATTTGCGGGTCAAACAGGATCTGATGAAATTTCCTGATGCCAGTCACAGTTTCGCTAGCAGCGCCTTAGCCTAAGAAATTCCTCCTTACCCCATAGCTATTTCTAGTGTGGGGAGGAGGAGTTAGATAAGACAGCAAGGACATTAAAGCTAGGAAGCTTTAATGTTTCACCTCTTCCACTGGTAGGACTTAAGAGTACATTAAAAGTATCATTTAGTACAGTTTCCAAACACCCATGTGTCACTGGGTGGGTAAGCATCATTATCTCTAGGGCAGCTGAGGCAGAGAAGTTAATTGACTTTCCATAAGGTCACACAGCAAATCAATGTCAGAAAAAGGATTAGACTCAACTTCTTTGGTTGGAGAGACAGATGTCTAATCCACTAGACCATGAAGGCCTCTGCCCAAGCAACTGACTGAACTCCTAAATCTCATTTTACTCATGCGTTAATTATATCAGTTTTACCTAGCTCATGGGGTTGCCCTGAAGATGAATTAGGTAATTGCTATTAGTGAACGTTAACCAGTGCTTTGACAATGTCAAATACTGTAAGGTGGCGTCTATTTATGGCAACTGTCTCTTGAAGGCACAGTGTCTGAGTGCATGTAGTTATCAGATCTTGTATTGTGGAACAGATAAATGCAAGAATCTGCTGCCCACTAGTCACTCGGCTGCAAAAAAACCCTACTATTTTTGGAGTAAGTAGAGAGTCTAATGAATATTCTGAAAATAATGAGATCCCCTAGCTCATGAGCAGGAGAAAAACAGGCCTGGTGTTTATTCCTGCT
>NW_009259535.1:441999-469500 GCF_000687185.1 Egretta garzetta | reverse complement strand
AATTCATCCACGTAGATGGCAAAGGTTGATCGCTGGAGACCAAAAAGGGAATTTTCTGACTGTTTGTGAGAAAACAGCACTAGGACAAATTTGTAGCGTGCGAAGAAACTAGTTAACATGGTTATGTACATCTTCCTTTTTAACAGCTCAAACTGAGTCACGGTGTCTGCTGTGGTCTTTGATAAAGGGAATTGCACAGGCTGTTTCTGTAGCAGGAGACATGCCCAAATTATTTTCCTCTAAGAAGGCTGGTGAACTCAGAGGAAAGAGGAGACAGTAACTTCACCAGTATCCCAGGATTTTATCGCAACACTTAACATTAGAGCACTCACTGTTCACCAGCTACCCGTGTTCAGAATTAGCTGAGATAGCACTGAGGTGAAGGCACCTACAGGGGGTTTCTTGATTTCTGTGATTCCCCCAGTTAGCAACTGTGAAGCTGCAGGAGAACTGCAGGTGGGGAGGGAGAACTTCAAAACCGAGTCCCTCCAAACAGACTCTAATTCTGGTATGGTACAATGGGATAAAGAATGCATTCAGCCCCTCAAAACCTGTGGGTAAAAGTCTTGTATAAAAATATAACTAAATGAATGATAAAGGCAAATGTTAATTTTAGGAGACTTTGAAAAGGGGAAACGGCTCTTGGTAGGTTTTCCTGGGTTGCTCCCAGGGAGAGCTGGAGCTGCAGTCTCACGTGCAGAGGCAGAGCTTTTTTGTTACTCAGCTCTATCAGCTGGCCAGAAGAGACTCCTGAGTCCATTCCTGAGAGCAGAGGCAGGCAGCAGCATGGCTTGTTGTCTCCGCTGGAAAGCGTTAGTGCCGCCTTTATGAAAGAGCACACGGAGAGAGCCAGGGAGGTTCTCTGTGGAATGCTGAGCCACCAAGTTCACACTAAGTTGTGATTTTGCAATTTAAGGCAAAAGCCAGTTAATATAAAAATGATAGGTTTGGCCTTTATGCGGTGTATAGCAGCTTTCCTTGAAGCCAAGGGAGGCGTGCTGGTCGCTCATGCAACATCTTCTCTTACATCTTCCTAAGGTTTAGCGCTGCTTCCTTAGACACCTCCTTTGCAATGAACATCTGAATGACTAAAATAAGGTGAAGCTAGGTGAATACTGAAATTCAATATTTGTAAGACATTTGATGTATTTCTCTGCTTTCTCCTCCTGTCCCACGTTGCCAGCAGTTACAAATCACCACTTTGGTTGGACTTCTTCTGTCCTAATTTTTAGCTGTTTAGAAGCTAGGTCTCCAGACATGCTGGAAGAGATGCTTGTGGCAGCATCAGACAGGCAGTCTAGACACCTAGGTTGGACCGGGAATGTAATTTTACTTAAGTTTAGCTAGTAAAGCATAGGCGTCTAGCCTGAACTAATTTTCCATACAAACCTTGGAATGAGCGAAGGAGGTGGAGACCACCTAATGGTATTGCTGTTATTTGCCTCTCGTTTCCCTGAAGTTGTGGACACATGACTAGTTGTGGTGCTGCGTTGTTTAAAAAAATAAATCTTTTAGTTCAGAAGTCCTTAATAGACAGCCTCCTGATTGAAACACGCTGACAAAATCATAGGGGTTCATTAGAGCCACAAGGCTCCCCTAGACTCCCCCAGATCTGCTGGGGCTCTTACCTGTTCTGGGATGTGGAAATGCTCTGCTGCAGAATGAGCAGGGTGGTTTGGCCCATATCAGAAGCCTTGCATTGACAGCAAAGCCTTGGAAAATGGGCAGGATGGCTCTGTGACAATTTTAGATAGACATGTACATCACAGTTAGTTATCTAGACTCCCTTTATGGCCACTGAAAGGGAAGATGTGCTTCTGTAGTATGGTTCATTAGAACTGTTTTTGATAACTGCCTAAGGATGAGATGAATAATATTTTAGAGGTTCCTATTTTTCTGCAATGCTAGCTCAGATGTAGATGAGTATATTGTACCCTGGTTAGAGTAACTTAGAAGTCCGTTTTTCTCTACATAGCTAGCTCAGAACTATGTACTTCTGTTACACCTTGTTCAGAAGAAACAGACACTGCTGTAGATTAGTTAGGTGTTACTTATGTTGGTGGTGAGCTTTTGTATCTCTCCTGGATACTATTTTAGCTATTTCTGCTGGAAGTCCCAGTTTTCAAAGGATCTTTAAAAGCCAGCAGGGCTCTTCAGTATAGAGACAACTTTACCATTTCTGCAAGAATCATAGAATCGTTTAGGTTGGAAAAGACCTTTAAAGATCATCAAGACCAACCGTAAACCTAACCCTGCCATCCCACCACTAAACCATGTCCCTAAGCACCTTGTCTACCCATCTTGTAAATACCTCCAGGGATGGGGACTCCACCACCTCCCTGGGCAGCCTGTTCCAATGCTTGACAACCCTTTCAGTGAAAAATTTTTTCCTAATGTCCAACCTAAACCTGCCCTGGTGCAACTTGAGGCCATTTCCCCATGTCCTTTCGCTCATTACCTGGGAGAAGAGATCGACCCCCACCTCGCTACAGCCTCCTGTCAGGCAGTTGTAGAGGGCGATAAGGTTTCCCCTCAGCCTCTTCTCCAGACTAAACAACCCCAGTTCCCTCAGCTGCTCCTCATCAGACTTGTGCTCCAGACCCCTCACCAGCTTCGCTGCCCTTCTCTGGACATGTTCCAGCAACGCAACATCTTTCTTGTAGTGAGGGGCCCAGAACTGAACACAGTATTCAAGATGCAGCCTCAAGAGTGCAGAGTACAGGGGCACAATCACTTCCCTGCTCCTGCTTGCCACACTTTTTCTGATATGAGCCAGGATGCTGTTGGCCTTCTTGGCCACCTGGGCACACTGCTGGCTCATATTCAGTTGGCTGTCAACCAGGAATCACAAGAATCTTGTATGAGCTGTGCTGTTCCTCCTGCATTGAGTAGTTATACCAAGAGATACTTAAACCTTCTCACAGGTGGTGCAACATACCCTATACTCATTTCAGATGTGCACCTATAGCAATATGGACACCTCCTTAGCCAGCATTTTGAGCAGTCAGTGCTGCCAGCAGCTTCATCCTTGCATTGAGTCCCACAGTCAGTGTGAAGCAATGCAGCCTGGAGCTCCCAAAGGGCAGGAGATTCAGCAAGCATCGTGCATAAAAGAAAATACTGTAATATTCAAGTAGGTCAGAGATCTAACAAGTTTTCTTAACAGGAATCTACTTAGAAATAAAACCATAGGGTTCTGGGCCTCAACTGTGTGGTGCGGGTTTCTGCAGCAGGTATTGTTATGGGACCTAACCCCTGGTACCAATACAGGCTGGGGGAATAAAGGATCGAGAGCAGCCCTGGGGATACTGATGGATGAAAAGCTGGACATGAGCCGGTAATGTGCACTGGCAGCCCAGAAGGCCAACCGTACCCTGGGCTGCATCAAGAGAAGCATGGCCAGCAGGTCGAGGGAGGTGATTCTGCCCCTCTGCTCTGTTCTGGTGAGACCTCACCTGGAGCCCTGCGTTCAGCTCTGGAGCCCTCAGCACAAGAAGGACATGGACCTGTTGGAGCAGGTACAGAGGAGGGCTACAAAAATGATCCGAGGGCTGGAGCACCTCTCCTCTGAGGACAGGGATGGGGAAAATCTTTTTAGCAGGGACAGCTGTGACAGGACAAGGGGTAATGGTTTTAAACTAAACCAGGGTAGGTTTAAACCGGATATAAGGAAGAAATTCTTTATTATGAGGGTGGTGAAACACTGGCCCAGGTTGCCCAGAGAGGTAGTGGAGGCCCCATCCCTGGAAACATTCAAGGCCAGGTTGGACGGGGCTCTGAGCAACCTGATCCAGTTGAAGATGTCCCTCCTCCCTGCAGGGGGGTTGGACTAGATGACCTCTAGGGGTCCCTTCCAACCCAAAACATTCCATGATTCTATGACCTCGGTCTGCATCAGAACTTGCACATGAATACGACCCTAACTTCTCACTCCCTCGTCTGGTAGGTTTCCCATAGGAGTGATACCTTTTAGTGTGACAAAAGGGAAAAGGGTCCTTTCTAAAAGCTCCCTAAAATTAGCTGCTCAGTCAGTTTTTCTTCACCTGTTACAATGGTAATTCAGGACTTCCCAGAAAAGGCTGGAGAAACTGTGCTAGTATCCTCTTTAAACATTTGCAGTCGCTATCGTTAATGAACTTTTCAAAGACTTTGTCACGTATACATGGCTACTGTTTGCACTGAGAAAATTTTACAAATACATTAAAAACGTGGCATTTGCTACCCTCCAGTCCTCTGGGGGTGTGATTGCTCCCCTGTGAAACCCTGCCCAGCTCTGGGTCAGTCACTTCCTAATTCTGCTCACCCCCTGTCCAGAAGCCAGTGAGTTTTTTCCCCCTGAGGTTCATACTAGAGCAAAATAGGGGAAGTCAGATAGAACGATTGCTCGCACAATCGCTAGCCCCAGGCTGCAAACTCTGCCGACATGCAGCAGCCGAGGGCTTGACTCCCTACAGCCCGGAGCAGCTGCTGCGCAGGCAGGATCGCCTTTAACGAAACCTTTTTCTGTATGGGTAAGGAGCACTTCCCAGGGGTGCCAGCGGCAGCTTTTGTAGCAGCTGCAGAGAGCCCCTTGGGCGATTGCGGCTGAACGGCTGCACGCCGCCTGCCCCAGGAGCAGCATCCTCATCAGGAGGTGGCCCACATGCATCAGGCTTTTCGGGGGGGGCGGGTGGGAAAGCTCGACCAGTGATGTTTTCGAGCTCAAGGAAAGGAAAGCTCAGGCAGGGGAAGGAGTTGGTGTGGAGATACTCAGCAGTGTGGGTTTTTTTATCTCGCCTGAAGGAGGTCTACACGTGATTGTGGTGGAGCAGTGTGGAGTTCCAGGTGCTTTGCTGACGGTACAAACACCAGCATGTGTTTCCCACTCTGCAGATTTCAGCCTAAATTCAAAGGTTGCGCAACTGCTTGATTACAGGAAAACAGGATTCAATCTGAGTTGTCAGCAGTAAAAACCAACCTGCAGAGACTGTGGTTAATGTGCTTAAGCTTTCAAATGGCCCTTGGGTACAAGTACCTGCAAAGACATAGCTGGGCCCACAACGTCCCAAAAGGTGCAGCGAGGGCTTATGGTTGCCAGCCATGGATCATGGGTTTATGCCACTGGTAAATGGATATTATTTGTAAATGGCACAAATGGGTAAATACTGCTCTGCTGCTTTACAAGCCAGGTTTTTAATGGGTGTTATTTTCTAAGGTGGCTGTTTCCATGGCTTGTAAGTATTTCATAAATGTTTCTGAAATCATTCTCATGATGCTAGTGAGAGGTTGGTAGGTCTCTGCTGCCCGCATTTTGCAGGTGGGGATAAAGGAGGCAAAGAGCAATTACAGTCTTTTCTGAGCAAAGATAGAGTGGTTCATTACCTGCTTTTATTGCCTCTGTCGTTATGGGTCCCTAGGTTCAATTAGAGCCTCCCAGTTCTACTGCAGTAGATTAATGACAAAATGACTTGCCTAGGGTTTGGGGTTTTTTTTTTTGGTGGTGGGGGGATGGGCACGAAAACTGCAAGACACTGCTGAAACATGGATTTCAGTTTCCAGTCTGCAGCTCCTTCATGACACCTCAATCTCTGGTGTGCCAGGGAGCCCCCCCTCTACATTGCTGGATCCCATGTGCTGGCAGTCCAGGCGGCCAACCCCATCCTGGGCTGCACCAAAAGCAGGGTGGCCAGCAGGCCAAGGGAGGTGATTCTGCACCTCTGCTCCACCCTGGTGAGACCCCACCTGGAGCCCTGCGTCCAGCTCTGGAGCCCTCAGCACAGGAAGGACATGGACCTGTTAGAGTGGGTCCAGAGGAGGCCACAGAAATGATCTGAGGGCTGGAGCACCTCTGCTGTGAGCACAGGCTGAGAGAGTTGGGCTTGTTCAGCCTGGAGAAGAGAAGGCTGCGGGGAGACCTGCTTGCGGCCTTTCAGTACTTAAAGGGGGCCTATAGGAAAGACGGGGAAAATCTTTTTAGTAGGGCCAGCTGTGACAGGACAAGGGGTAGTGGTTTTAAACTGAAGCAGGGTAGGTTTAGGCTGGATATAAGTAAGAAATCTTTACAATGAGGGTGGTGAAACACTGGCACTGGAAACGTTCAAGGCCAGGCAGGTCGGGGCTCTGAGCAACCTGATCCGGTTAGCGGTGTCCCTGCTCCCTGCAGGGGGGTTGGGCTAGATGGCCTCTAAAGGTCCCTTTCAAACCAAAGCGTTCGGTGATTTTCTGATTCTCCCCCAAACAGAGAGCTGAGTTAGCCCAAGCTGTGCCCTAGTGCTGCTGCAGCCCCAGCTCAGGAAGCTTCTTCAAAGGGAACAGTTGTTTCATGTTGTCTTCCATGAAGAAGCACAAAGGAAGGAAGAGTGGGAAGAAGGAAAGCCTGAAGGGCCTTCTGTTTTTCCCCCGTTCCCACCTCGTATCTGCTGAAAGTCTCCTCACGGCCAGCTAGCTAGCAGCTAGCCATTTTGCTGAAAGCATCCCAGCGGTAAATCTGTCAGCAAAGCTGGGATTCCTCCCTCCTAAATTTATACTTCTGCAGAGTAAATACATACAGCTGAGCTGATCACTCTCACCCTCTTATAGTCAGGGGAAAGAAGCAGATATTTTTAGGCTCAGGTTAATCTCCTCCTAAAGCAGATGACTAAAATAGGTCAGCCGATGGCTCTGGATAAGGAGGTGTTTTACTTGTGCATGGGGAAGACGAGACCGTGCACACCGTTGGGCCTGGGTCTCCGTGACTGGAAGGGGCTGGTTCCCAAAGAGGGGACACATGCCTGAGTGCTGGGGCAGACAGCAGGCAAAATGGCTGTGCCTCTGGTAAGCAATGGATCACCTCAGAGAGGCTCCTTGTATCCATCACTGAAGCTGAATTGATGCCCTCAGGAGGTTTTTGTCCCCTTATCTTAAATACGGGGCTGCACTGCGACCCACGGCAGGAGTGTATAATCCTGCTGCTGAGTTTTAGATGACTGCACCTCTGGCGCAGGGAATAAGTTTTAGTGATTGCCATCTCAGAGCAGTATTAAAGTGTTTGAATAATAATATTTCAACCTGCTATCTCTACATACCTACTGATTACACATCCGCACAGTGTTATTAATGTAGCAGTACTTCTGAGAGTTGTAAATGCCTTCATTAAGGGACGGGTTTCAGAAACAAAGGTATATATTTAGTTCTGCAAGTAGTCCCAATGACTCTTGGCTGGTTTCAGGTCATACTGATTTATAAGTGAGGATGCTTTGAATGGTGGCTCAGCAGATCGGCTAGCTGTGACGGGTGAGTTCCTGGTGCTGCTCCAGTGGGTGCGAAGAACATCTGTTGATTACGATGAGGTCACGGTTTCATACTGTGATGTTAGATGTGACTGAAAATGCCACCTTAGTGAAGGCACCCCGCACAACAAGATCAAATGGAGCATTTTCTAAAATTTACTCTGCATTTCTTAAGAGAAACTCCAGTGACATTCCTGGAGAGCTGATCGCATTAGCTTTGCTGATATTAAGCGGCAGCTTGCAAAATGGGTGGACCACTGCAATCAAGATTGCTTAGAGAGTAAGATATTATGCAAAGTGAGTAATGGTGTCAGTCACACTTTGGAGGATACTCCTGTTCGCCTTGCAAAAAGTAAATTAAATCTCTAACATCTTCCCCATGACCATGCTGTTTTTTCTAATGAAGCAGTTAATATAGCTGCCTAATATTGTGATTGCAAATCCAAAGTTCATTAAATGTTAGTACAGCGCTCAAACTGGACGACTGATTTGGAATTACCATATGCCTGGCCTGCAAAGGCCAACACAGGGTAAGAAAGGTCCCAGGATATTTCAAATTTCTAAATGTCATCCCAACACATCCTGTTGCTCTAGTCCTCTTGCAGTGGATATTTATACTGGCCGTAACAGAAAAAAAAAAAAAAAAGCATCAGAGGCTAGAATACCACATTTTGGACTGTTCTGTATGAAGAGCAGTTGTGTAGCCACCATTAAATGTGGTGTAAAATCAATTCTCAGATTGGTTCTAGATCGAGACAGCTACCGCTAAATCTGAAAATAAAGCAAGAAGCTGTGTTATAAATGCTGACTGCAATGAGAGGAAGAAATGGGAAGAGGTGAAGGCAGGCAGGCATCACCTGCTCCCTAACGCCAGCTCTCAGATGAGAGCGGCGACTTCGGGAAGATGCTGCCTGGTTCCTCGGAGCACCAGCTGTTGGGGTGACACCAGCACGGCTGTTACCATGTGTAACAGCCCCGCAGCAAACCCTGTTTAAGTCACCCCTTTCAGTCAGCCTGTGGCAGGCATCCCACAGCGATGGTGACACGGTTTAGTTGTCTACACCCGCGTGTCTGTTGCCATTTGAGGTGCTCCAGGCTGCCCGATGGGAAAACCTTTTCTTTGCTTTTTTCTTTTTTTGTTCTTCTTCTGCGTGGAGGCTGAGGACCTGCTATCCCGGGACACACAGCTCAATTTGGCGTGCTGTGCCTGGTTTTTAATCCAGGTGCCTACACTGTCAGATTTCACAGCAAGGAGTCAGTTGTAGTCGCGGCGGTCCCAGTGCTTGGGGAATAGATGCTCCGCTCTGATTGCTCCCCCATGGCCACTTGGGCGAGCAGGATGGGGCAGGGAAGAGCTGGCGCTGTCACAGGTGACACTGCCTGCGTGGTGGCAAATACCCACAGCTCTTTAAGGGGCATTGCTCACATTGCCATGCTGTCTCCACAATCATCCTTGAGAGACATTCTGTATTACTCTGCACAGCTCCTAGCTCAGGGCTCTTCTTAAAGGTGTAATTGCATCCTGTGAAGGTACTGTGCCTGAGTGAATTATCAGGACAACTGTTCATTACTATTCATGTTTCATTCGTCATTGGTATGACTGTGATTTACTGTACCAGCTTGCAAATAGTCAATTTATCGTATTAAAGCAGTCAGCAGCCTTGCGTATGCTAATCATGAATCACACCTCCAAAATCACAAAGTTACTTTCAGGCAAAATCATAGGGTTGTGGGTTTTTTTTTTTTTCCCTTTGCTTTATATTTTTGAGCTCTAAGTCAGGTCACGTTTAGAGTTTTCTCCCATGAACTGGAACTTCTAAAATTAAGCAGGACCTTCCACCTGTCACTTGCTTTGAAAAGCCAAAGAAAATGGCTTGTACAAAACTAAGTGTCTCAAAATGAATTTCACAGGCATCTTCAGTTCTGTATGTCTCACCACCTCATGTGTACAGTCTGTGCTTCCATTTCATTTCCAAGCCATACACACTTCTATCACATTCCTATTCCCACCTTTTCCTGAAGTGACTTATAAATTACATTCTGAAACAGAGTCATTTTGACCTAACTTAGGGTTTATTTTTTTTTTAGTAATGATCAGTATAGTATATTAGTGTTGCTTAGTAAGGAAATCTCTTGAGACCCATCCGGCATATTTTTTCAGAACATCCTATTCTGTTCCCTGCAGAATGTGACAAGAGCAAATAAAACTGTATATCAGGAAAACATTTAAAATACTGCCTATGTTAGCAAATTATATTTTTATTTTAACTTCAGGAAGGAGAGAAATTATCATTTTAGTAAGGCTGAAGTTCCTACTACCCCTTTCACAGCCAATGATGTCCTATTGTCTTCTGTCATCAGTTTTCGTACAAGAATTGTTTCAGGTCCATGAATAATTTCCTCCTTGGATGACCTCCGTTGTCCCATCTAGGCAGATGATGCTGTGTCATTCCAAAAACATTTCATTCTGAGCATTTCATTTCTACTCACATCTGGAGCACTGCGTCCCATTCTGAGCTCCCCAGTACAAGGAAAATACAGACTCTGAAGAGCGAATCCAGTGCAGGGCCACAAAGATCATTTGAGGACCAGAGCATCTCTCCTTCATGGAGAGGCTGAGAGAGCTGGGACTGTTCAGCCTGGAGAAGAGAAGGCTCAGGGGGACCTAATCTCTCTGTATAAATACCTGATGGGAGGGAATGAAGAAGAGGGAGCAAGAGTTTGCTCAGTGGTGCTCAGTGGCAGGACAAAGGGCAGTGGGAACAAATTTAAAAACATTAAATTCCATCTGAACACCAGAAAACATGTTTTTACTGTGAGGGTGACTGAGCACTGGAACAGGTTGGCCAGAGAGATTGTGAAGTCTCCATCCATGGAGATACTCAAAACCTGACTGGACCTGGTCCTGGAAAACCTGCTTTTGGTATCCCTGCTTGAGCAGGGGGTGGGACTGGATGATCTCCAGAGGTGCCTTCCAGCCAAAACCATTCTGGGATTCTGTGTGTTGCAAATTTGTAATCCCGTGTATTTATACATGGTTACACTTCTTGTCCATGGCACATATTTAAAATCATGTATGCTGTTTATCCATATGCTGTAAGCTCATGCCAGTTTAAATGATCAGTCTTAATTCTGGTGATTTCAGGTCCCTAAAATTATTTCCATGACCCTCAAATCCTCCCAAGAACAACAGAATTCATCACACTATGGCAAGGTCTTCATTTTAGGCTCTTAATCATTGAATATATGAATACATCTTAGTATTTAAATTGCTGTTTTACTTTAATAACTTACTGTTATAAAAAGCTATTTCACCCTAGACCCAGTCCATGCATATTTAGTACCGTGTCTTGTTATTTTTATATTTCAAATTCCATTTTTACTAGATCTCTTTTCCACTAGTTCATCCTATAGAGTGATCTCATTTGTACATCGATTCATTCTTACCAACTCAACTTAATGGGAAATTCCAATTGCAGAGCTCAAACCTGGCCCCAGTTGTGTGGGCACAATCACTGACAGGTGCTTTATAATGGGTTAAAAAGTATTTGTGCACAAACCAGAAGAAACCCAGCCTGACTCTTAGAAGTCAAGCTGGTACATGACGGCTTAGTAGCAGCACTGTTTTACTGCCTGCAGAAGTCTTTGAGAGGTTGTGATCTGGATCTCTACTGAGTTGTCTAACAGCCTCTGAGTGAGTCAAGTACATTAATGGATAGATAAGATAGTAAGACAGATATTTGTATGTGTATTCAGATTGCAGTTAGAGCTTCTAAAAAAGCTGACGAATTATGCCCATCTTTCACAATCAGCGAGCTTTGATGGGGATTAGCAATACTCCCAAGATTAGGCAGTCTGATGATGCTGTGGCATGTACTAAATATCATGACGATAAAGGCTAAGAATGTAACTGTACAATTGAAATGAATAAAATAGAAAACAAGCCAAAAGTCGTCTTTCTACAGTGTCTCTTTCAGTTAATTCAGCCTCTGACTAGTGTATTTCTGAAAGAAAAGTTCCAGCTGTTTATCCAGTGGGTGAACAGTTTGTTTAATTGTGGAACGCGACTCAATCACACAAGGTGGGCACCCATACACACAGATCCTGCATTTCACAGGTTGCCTTCACTTAATTATGCAGGGACTGCTTTTATGGCTTCCTGTGAGGTCTCTCAAAGGGGTTGGGGGTGTGTGTGTGTGTGTTGTGGAGAGGGATTCTTTGTTCCTAAATTATTTTATGCCCTGTCCCTTGCAGACACGAAAACTTACTGGCAGACATCAGTGTTAATTTTTTTGCGGGCGTTATAGATTCAAAAACTCAGTCCTAGAAATACATCTGGGTCCCACGGACTCAAAGTTTGGACTCAGCCATCAGGTTTATTTGACTTAAGGAGCCAAGAAACACTTTTCACCCCCTTTCCCCCTTTCCCTCCCCCCCCCTCGGAGTTTATTCCAATGTGGATGAGAAAGAAAAGCAAGAAGGGAGAGTGTCTGTCGATAGCCACAGGTGCCACCACTGCCCTGTGGTGGGGGCAGCGGCAGGAGAAGGCGCCCTGCTTTTGGGCTGCTTGTCGAACATACAGGAGGATGCTGCCCTGCTCACACCGTTTGGTTCGTAAGTGAAAACGGAAAACCGGGCACCCCTCGATGCCAAGGCGAATGGCAGGCATCCTCCAGGTCTTACCAACTGACTGCCCTGCTTTGTTGGGCTTTGTCTTTAATGTGTTTCCTCCCTTTGGCTGTGGCCGCTCCCCTGCCCTCTGTTCGCTGGCGTAAGAGTGGGAGGTCACGCTGTCATGATTCCCTTGCCAGAGGTGCGAGAGCAGGAAGAGGGTGTGAGAAGAGCAAGGGAGATCTTTACCGGTTTTGCATTGTGTTGGCGTGTGCTGGACGTTAGAACGTAGAAAAATGGATCTGCTCATCAATAAACAGATATGAGAAGAAATTACTTATTTCATCATTCTGGCAGGTGATAAGCCTGCAACCATTTATCAGATGTCCACTAGAAATAAATGTCTGTTGTCACTTTCTCACTTTTAATAACATTATACCTCTCTGTAATTTTAGCTGTTCATCTCAAGTGCTACTTTCTTCTTTTTTTTTTTTTTTTTGCTTTTTGAAAGAGTGAGCTTAGAAGGGAAAGAATAATTTAATGAGGCTTCCCCCTTTCTTTGGCAAGCCAGCAAAATGATTGTAAAGAACACCAAATTAATTATTTGGATTCATAAAAACAGAAGCAGCCCACTTGCTTAAAGTAGAATGAACACCAAGCAGTTTCTCTTGGATTTTCAGTGGCTTTGAATTTGAGTTTGCTTTTACAGCAGCACCAGCAGCGTTCTCCCAGCTCGCTAACCCAAAGCCTCCATGACATTTTTCTATCACCCTTTGGGAGACTCCTTGTCCCTCCTGTGTGTACCAGGTAGAGGAGGTGAGGGCCTTAGTCCCTTATCAGCAGTAAACCTTCCTTATAACTTGAGAAAGCATGAGCTGGAGTTCTTCAGCCCTTCAGCAAGCATGGCTGGTAGGCAACCTACTGGAAGCTTTACTTGAGTGGAGGAAGGCTTTTACAGAGTTTGGTATGCCAGTGAATAATGTCATCTCTTCATTAGCACCTGCTCTATCCCAATAGCAAAATAACATTATTCTAGACTACTCCCACACCTTCAGCTTTCAGCATGACTGTGCCTAATTATACTGCATGGGTTATCAGCAGCAGAGCTGGAGCTTTTGGTAGTCAAGTTTGGGATAATTGGAGTTTGAGGCTTCTGGAAAGACATGGCAGAAGGTTTGAGGTAGGAAGACAACTACCTGCTACAAGTACCCAGGTTTATCTGCCTGGAGGTTCATCTAGAGGGCCAGGAAAGAGATGGTAAATGGTTCAGCTGCAACACTGAGGTGCAGGGGGTAGCCTTTTCCCATCAGAGCTGGAAGTTTCTCTCTAGGGTGTGTATGGACTGAGGGGGTGGATGTATCTTTTTGCATTCACATTCATGTTTTGACATTTTCTCAATTCTTCTCTTTCTCCCAAGGAGGCTTAGACACTCAGAGCCTGGCCCGTAGTGAGGAAAGGAGGCACTAAGCCAAAAATCTTACATTACAGCTTTTTAAAATACAGACCATGCTTTCTGACGTTTGCATGGAAGATAGATGAGAATTATATCATATATGTGATCCTCCACAATAGATTATCTGTAGGCTGGGGTAAATTCATATTATTCCTAATGTGACAGACTTCTTTGGGGAGGGGGGGCAGAAATCACTGCAGGCTGCATTGGTTTGGGATGGGCTCCGCAGGGACACATTTGTCACCCTACTGTGTCTTAAAGCCCTGGCTGTAACCATTCTGCTTCTGCACAAGAACCTCTTCTAGGTGAGCTATTCTCCCTTCTCCCATAGATACTCTGCTCCTGGCCAAGCAGTGGCACAGCATTCTGTCTTGTAGCCTTGCAACAGATGCTGTCCCATGAGAGGGGACCTGCAGGCTAGAGCCTTCCTCCCAGGCAAGGACTGGCCTCATGCTCTGCTCTTGCCTGCCTGAGTGCTCTCCCCTCTCACCAGCTGGCCTGGGGCGGGCAGCCTCCCTTCCCTGCCATGGTTTCGTAAGAAAGCAGCCTCATGAAATACTGCTTGGGCATACCTGCGAGATCTGGGTGGAGTTACGGCACCTTCTGGCTTCTGTCAGAATTATAGATCTTTTTTTAGGGGAGGAGGTGCTGGGCTTCTCCAGAGTAGGAGCCTCCAACCCTATACCAGTGCATGTGTTTAAGTATCCAGTAAAGGCTGCAATTCAAAGCAGAGGCACTGATTTATTTCAGGACCCCCAAGCCTAGGCAAAGCAGAGAACTAAAGCATCTGCACACTTGTTAAGCCCTACAGGCCTATGTTCCTGTGTGGTTGCAATTTCAGTGGAATTTGGTTACAGTGCTCTCACCGGGAAGCATCTAGTTAGGCTGAATTATTGTGTGTTGTTGGCAAAGACAGGACAAACCCAACTATCCCAGTGCCTGGGATCCTTATAGTAACAGGGAACTGCTGAGGTGGGATACATCTGAATCATCCCAGCAAGAAGTCCAATGCTTTTTTTTTTTTTTTTTCCATAGGAAGTAACATAGGTAAAAATCAAATTCTCTGACAATCGCAAATCTGCCTACACAAATCCAACATTCACTGGGGATATTGGTTCATGAACAACATATATCAGATAAGCATTTAAAAAGGAGGGCTTTCTGCAGCACCTTTTTAAATGGACCCATCTCCTCCTACTTCCCTTCTCCAGATCTGGCTTTGGAATTATTTACATGTTGTAAACTTGTAATCATCTCTGAGATGAGAAAGTATCTCGGCTCTAAAGGGAAGGTGAAATTCCGTCACTTCTTGTGGTGCAAATACTTTGAAATAGGGAATAAATTCCTTCTTAGCCTTTCAGAGCAGATCATGAGGTGTAATTACAATCATTTTACTGCACAGCCACAAATACAAGCACATGGAAGGCGTGTGGGCAGTCCTGCATGGCTGCATGGCTAACAAGGGATGGAGGATTTGTAGATGCTCAACTTCCAAACCCTGGATCAGCTCCAGCCCTGAATACACAGCAACAACTGTCAGATGTGTCACAAAAAAGATCACATTCCATCATTTTCTTTCTAGTGACAGTGGTCCATAATTTTTTTCTCAGGTTATCCACCATTCAATTACACACACACCACCCCAGTTAGGAAATTGTGTCCTGTTCTTCATCTGAATCTGCCTGAAACCATCTTTCAGGCACTGAATTTTTTTTTTCCTTTTGTCAGTAGGACAGGGAATTCACCCTGGGTTTAGATTCCCTCATGCAAGTATCTATGCTCAGCACTTGAGTCACGCCTCAGCTTCTTGTCAGTGAACTAAATAAGTTGAGCTCCTTAAGCTTCAAATCATGACTTGTTTTCCGGTCTCTGGAGATACTTGTGAGCCCCTTTTGAACTCTCTCCCCCTCTCTGTCCTCTTTAGTTCCCTATCTTTTCTGAGGTGTGGACAACAACGTACAAATAGCCATAAACAGTCAGACCGAAGGTGTATCGAGCCTAGTTGTCCTGTCTCTGGCAGCACTTCACACAGATGCCATGGAAAGATTAACAACAGTGAAAACATGGTGCTGCTTTCTTCTCTGCCACCTGCTCCCTCATCCAAGCAATCCACAGCTCATTGTGCTACCCACATATGCTCTTAACCTGAACCGGGATCACTTCCCATTTTCTGCTTGATGTTCCTGGTTGTAGGGATCCAGGGACCACCTTAGCATATTTCTTGCCGTTGCAGTGCCTCAGAAGCTCACGTTGACCCACTGTCTGTGAAATTTGTTAAGTCCTCCATGAAGCTGCAGCTTTCCAAGACAGCTTACTAGCTCCAACAAACAAAACTCGCAGTCTGATGGAGCCAATATACACCATCCTTCAGGCTAACCTCTTGCCCTTGACTCTCAAGTCCTTATCTGGAAAGCCACCTTGTGTTGCCCTCTGCACAGATTGCATTGGACTAGGACGTGAGTTTCTTCAGAAGGAAGCGTTCTGCACTCCCAACTTACAAGTTACAGAGTGCAGAAGGTGAGATATTAGTATTTGACTTCCAACTTTATCTGCTTTTTGCCTCCTATTTGGAGAGTAAGCCTTGCCTGCTTTCCAAAGATTTTAGTACAAAGGACTCCAGCCTGCTGTAACATGCCTGCAGTAATGTTGCCTGAAAGGTTCCAATGATCGAGGTGTTCTAAAAGGTGTGAGAGCTACTTAAATTAAATAATATATATTTCAGTGTATAGACAGCTCCTGGATTTTTTGAGACTATCTGCAGAGAAGGCTTAAAAAATAAAACCAGAATTGACTGTCTTTCTAAAAGAAAACTGAGATTCCCTCAAAACAGCATAATTACTCCAGGTGTTAGGGCATTAAAAATAACAGCAACATTATAGAGGAGGGAATGAGTTGGCAGTACTGCCACCACCTTTATTTCCTAGGACTTCCAAATGAGTGTGAGAAAAATCGTATCACATGCACATCTCCAGGTGTGCAGATGTTTCCACACCACCATCCGTTCGCTCTGGTACGCGCAACCCGCCCCACTTCTGCTCTCCTTCATGCGGTCTCATCCCCAAATCCTTGTCACTGCTCCTCAGCATCACTGGCACAGGCAGACACATCCCAGCTTCCTTCATCTACGGCCATTCCCTGAGTGCAAGATCTACCCCCTCACCCACGTGTGTGTACCCCAAAGTCAGTGCACGCACACCAGACCCTGCACTTGCACACGGCGTCACTTCGTGTTTTATCCCGGAGATGGGACGAGACACGGATGGTCCCCGTTGTCCAGGCACTTAAGGTGCCCGAGTCCTTTTGAGGGGGGTTTTCAGCAAAATGCCTTCTGCAGCTTGATGGGGTTTAGGAGCTGTCAGATAGGTGAGTATGGGTCTGAGCTGCTCTTTCCCAAATCGAGTGGTTGTGATGGATTATATTTATACCTCCTCTGTTCCAGTCTTTGACAAACCATCCCACACTTCTGTTATATTAGAAAGCTTCAACCTAATATTTTTTGAGCTGGGCATATGGGAACATGATTATATCATCTTTATTTGTTTTTCTCCATTCACTCTCACTCCTCCATTCTTCCCTCTCCCCACCATTTATCATTTAAGGATCCACTAAAATATTACACAGTGTTTTTTACTCATCACTGTCTTTTTTTTCCCCCCCTCATCGACAGATGCTTACCCCAATTCTGAAGTGATCTATGTGTGGACTAATAGCACCACAACATCTGTGGTGGTGGCTGAAGACGGTTCACGACTTAACCAGTACCACCTGATGGGACAAACTGTAGGAACTGAAAACATCAGTACCAGTACAGGTAGGGACAATATTTCTACCCTATGGTTGCTGATAACAGGAGCAGGAGGGGAGATGCACTGGCTCCGGTTGTTTTGCAAGGAGGCTAGAGAAGCATCTGTGGGACGTGGGGTGTTGGGGAGAACCTGTGCACATTCCTGGCTACTTAGCAGAGGCACCGAAACACTGAGAGGGTTACACGCTGGCTCTTTGGTACATCGCAAGGCTGTTGCTGAAGATGCATCCAAGCCCCTGCTATTTAACAGGAGCACTGGAGAAGCTGCACGCAGCTTCTTGGCGACCGCCTGTGCTGAGGCTGCCAGCACTATTGCTGGCTTATTTCCCTGTGGGAGGAACCACCCCGGGAGGCAAACACCACCCACGCATTTCATCCGTTTCAATCATCTCTTTAAAATGATTTGCCTGATGAAACCGCACGGGGCAGGAGGGAGCAGAGGGCAGGTGGGGGCTGTGGCATGGGGCCGTGGCGTGGCTCTGCAGCGTGTCCAGGGTACCACGTGGCCGGTGAAGAGGTGCAAACCCCGAGGATTCCCATTTCCTCCTGGGCTGCAAGCGGAGGCGCCAGATGTGGCAGCATTAGGGAGGCAAAGAAGATTTTAATCCCCGGCCGGGCACCCACATGAGCCATGCCCCCCCCCCCTGCTTCTTAAGGCTCCCACGCAAGGGCAGCCCTGGGCACGCATTGGCGAGGGGACTCCCGGGGGGGTCGAGGCCGGGACGGGGGTCACGTGGGCTTGGCAGGACAGGGGCTTAACCAGGTTACACAATGCACTCATCTGGAGAGCATTAGCGGCATCCAGCGCGGGGGGTCCTCAGCCTGGAAGCAAAATAGCCCATGGTGAATGGAAGGGGGATTCCCACCACTGCTGGTGGTGTGGGGCTCAGTGGGGGGAAAGGGGCAGCCTGTGGCAACACGGCGTTGAGCACTTCCTGCTGGCAAAGCACAACAGAGTCTTCTGGTGATGCACTGTCCCCCTGGTGAAAAAGGATGGACTCGGAGCTAAAGGCAGGATTGTGGAGGTCAAGGTATAGATTGAGTTAGGAACCTGTTACCCTCTGTGGGAAATTCAGGAGATGTGAAAACAGGTACACATACACTCGCACACAAAGTTCGTTGGACCGAAACATGAAGGCACATAAAGCTTTCTGCTCAAACTGTCCAAGCATGGCAAATAAAGAGGGGGGCAGCTGAGCTTGCTGCTTACTCTCCAAACAGGAGATAAAAGTGAGGGAAGGCTTGCCTCAGGCAGCACAGGGCGATGGCGGAAAACACAACTGCCATCTCTGTCCTATAGACCTTCACCCCCTCCCTTGCCCATTTCAGGAGACGCAAAGCTGTTGCTAAAGCACAGATACCTAAAGGCAAGAGAAGCATGTAGATGGAGTCAGAGCAGCCACTGCTGCAGAAAAAGGACGAGTATGCTATCTCCCATGAAAGAGCAAAGACACTTTTTTCCTTACCAGTTTACCATCATAGCCGCGTTGTTTTCTGCAATGAATGGCAGTTCCCCTCTCGCCTTCATCGTTGCCAAGAAAAAGATCCAGAGGATGTACTGGGACATCTCCTACAAGCTCGTCCTCCTCCTCGGAGCAAGAAAAACACCCAGCCCAGGCAGTGAGCACTCCAGTGTGTCAGGTCCGGGCCACTTCCAGTTTGCAGCTTTGCCTGCGAAAGCTCCTTGTACTCCTCAGCCCAAGGGAACAGGGGACTCTTCAGACAAATCCCAAAGTTTCTGCCCGGTAACAACGTCTCTCCTGTATCCTAAGATTTAGGCTAATAAATGCTTGTTTTCCAACATCAAGATTTTATATTAATGTCCTGGGTTACATCTCGTCTGGCTGGATTCTGATTGCAGGGTGGATCACAAAGGGCAGGACACAGATTGTAACCGGGGATTAGCAAAATACAAAAATCCGATTTTGCACAGGGAAAGCAGCAGTCAGCGATGGATTTTCTGGACTTCATCAAGCTCGTAGGAGGCCAGTAATCAGGGTTACTTATGAACGGCCGTCTAAGGCATTTCTTCCTTCTATTGAATTGTTGAACATGAAAAAGAAAAACCAAATAGCTATTGCACAAATCCAAGTTCTTGGCTCTTTTGTCGTTTTTTTGACACACAAGTCAAACTACACAGCCCTTGCAGTTGCATAGGCAAAATGTTTGTGTATGTCATAGGACATTTATGAGCTCCTTTCTAACAGAGTTGTTTTTTTTTTTTTAAATGGAAATGCTGGACCTGCACCAATCCCTTGGGATTCTGCTGATTCTCTAGGCAAGCCACTAAGTTTAGCTGTCTTCTCAGAAAAGATGTCCTGGCACTCCCAATTCACCAACAAATCTTGAAATTTGGAACATTTTAGCCATGCCACAGAAAATAGCTCTGGCATGTGCCACCTGTTTGGGCTTTTTTTTTTTTTTTTTTTTGTGCTAACAACCCCAAATGTCATTCCCCCAAAAAAGAAGATATTTGACTACTCACACTGCTTCCAACAGGCCCAACATCTGTTATGTCCTGGTGGTGCAAGAGCTGAAAACAATCAGATACGGGATTTGGGTCCAAGTGGATCTTGCTGCTTTCTGCAAATGGTTGCCCAGTTCTGTATCCCATACCCAGAATCTCTCATCGCTAACTTAGGATCTGCAGTGCCACAACAAAAACCCACTCTTTTATCTTCTGCCAGCTGGAGCCTGAGCTCTGAAATATCCAAAGCCTAAATAACAGAAGAAGCATTCAGCCCTTCATTTTGCACCAAATAATTCTGATTTTTCCTTGAGATAAATCTTTCCCATGCATTGCTATAAAAAGGACACGGGCATTTCTGGGGGGGGCAAAATATTCTGGGTGTCAACGTGGTTGGGGACTGGGTGTCACAGACCTAAGGTCAGGATCTTGACAGAACAGTTGCTGATACACCTGAGTCCAGTTATATCCAGTAAACAAACAATCCTGGGAGCTGGTCCAACCTCATTAAAATACTCTATTGTATTCCAGCATAGTAGCAGTGGAAGAATGCACGTAAGATCCTGGAAAATTTGTTAGCATGCTCCCCAGAACAATCTCGATACCAAAAAAATACTGTAGCAGCTTTTAAAACATACCCCCTTCCTCCCCCCTTAAGACCAGGAGCAGCACAGTAGCATAGCTCTGTGAAGAAATGCAGCCATTTTCGCTCCAGGACTTTTCATTAGTGCTAAATTTGTTATTAAAATTGTTTTGTGCAGTAATGAGTGGACCCCATCAGGAACAGGATTCTCTTTTAAGTGCTACATAAACCTATAACAAAAATTAGGTCTTGCTCAAGGAAGCTTATGGTCTGAGGATAAACAGTGGCCTTACCGAACTAAAAGGGAGCTTTGCCACTCCAACAGAGCCAGGATTTTGTTCTATATAGACAAAAGGCCAACTCAGGCAGCTTTTAGCTTTACTTTAAGCAGTGGTTCCCTCCTCAAGCTCTGGGGTTTTGTTAAGCCCTAAATTTGCTGGAGGAAGCATTCCCAGTGTAGGCATTTTTGAAAGGGACAGCATGGGAAATCAGAGAAGATACCGGTTGATAGCAGAGCAAGTACAAAATGAAGGTGATATCATTATTTCAGTGGAGACAAGAGCTTTGATAAGTTAAAGAAAATTATAAGGTAAAAAGCAGCTGTGGAGGGCCGTCAAAATGTGGGCATTCATTTTCTGTATTTACAAAAGGAAGCTGAAGCTGTGTAGATTTTTCTTATTCGGGCTCCGAAAGCATACTGTCAAAATCAATAATGCACATCGTCACTCCTTAGCGAGCAGGGAAACTGTGACTCAAACACATCCCCGTGCAGTAGCAACTCAGAAACAGATTACAGGCACATAGACCCTGCTGCTCCTGGCATATTTTATGGGCAATCCACAAGCTGAATGCTCCTAAATAAAGAGCAAGTGGGGTTCCTCCTGAGACCACAGCATGTTCAGCATCCCTGCTTCAAAATTACACTAAATGGAAGGGTATTAGACGTTGCTTCACAGGGATTTTCTCCCCAGATTCACAGCATTCCCTGTCCATCTCCACATCCCTCTTCAGGGAACCATTTCACCAGAAAATCAGACTCCAGAAGAAAGTCATAAAGATTGAGGCAGGCTGTCAGGTAAGGTATTTCTGTGCTCTTCCAGTCTTTCTGTCTAAAATCCTCAGCACAAACAAGGTCTGTAGACTTCATCCAGAATGATGGAGCCCCTCTAGCATAACATACCAGTGCAGCTATACCTGCAGAAGCCCTTTCACTTGTAGACCTGTTCTCCGCTAATTTGCCATATTGTCACTTAGAAATAATCTGCCAAGTCTGACTGCTTAGCAATGCTGGCTGCAGCTCAACTTGGGCTATTCACTCAAGGCAGAATCAGTCTGTTATGTATTTTCCTTTTGTGGCTGGTCTATAGAGACTAACGGTCAAGTCTTGCAACAGAGATTATAGCTATATTTGTTTTCTTCTTGGAGGACCTCATATATTTCAGAAGAGGCATTGCTCTGATTCATCAGTACCCAACTGAATGCTGCATGCTTTTAAATTAATTTGATACCAGTGTGAATGGAGATCTGTTAGGGCTTGAAGGGGACGGGTGTTTTTTATTCTTATGCTTTGTTTTTACTCTTATTTTTCCTAGGCAAATAGCCTGGTTTTAGCTAGCAAGATTTTGGCTTTGGGGAGCAGTTACCATCAATGAATAGCCTTCAGTAACAACTATATGGTTTTACAGGAACGGTCTGAAAGAACCAGTTAAGTTTTGATTTTTTTCTGAAACATTAGGGAGGGTGACAGCTGGTCTGTTGATTTTGGAGTGCATTTTTTTAGGCTTTTATTGAAATTCAGAGGACCTGACAAAAGCCAGATTAAGGCAATGCTATGGATTTGGCATATAAAAAAGACATGGAATTTAGCACTGCTGTGGTAGCTTTCAGTGAATTCTCCATGCAGGCAGTACAATATTCATTGCACGAGTGAACAAGAAATGGCACGATGTCTACCCAGAAACAGAGTATCTTTCCAAGGGCTAAGGTGTACCAAATTCTAGGAAAACTGCATGCACTAAGGTTTGGGTTTGTTTTGTTTTCTGGAGGAGCAATCTGATGGGTTTGGGTACTCAGATCAACCAGATCTCCCTGGATCCATGTGCAGAACTGCAATTTTTGCAGCGCTGACAGACCTGTTCTCATTCTTGAAAATTGATGGCTTGGCAGTAACAGTTGCCCTAATGAGGTTACATCCTGCTGCTAAATCAGGTTTCTAAGAGTAGATGTCCTTAATCGTGACTTTGATAAGACAGTTTGTAGGACTGAGTCAAAACCAGGCAGGACTCAGGCAGTGCCAGCAACCTGGATTTTTTAAGCACATGAACATCAAGACACCCCAGGTGCATAAAAGGACCACAACTTTGCAGCGCAGCAGGAGAAGTCAGTCATCATCTTCTGCTTTTGGAGACTGAATGTGAAGACTAGCAGGACCTAGCAGCATCTGTCTCAAATCCTGGTTTTCCACAGCGCAGAAATCCAGACATTTTTCATGCAATTAAGAATGGCTGAATGGTATCCTCAGTCGGGGGGGGGTGGAGCTGGCCTGCTTAAGTCCCTAAATCAGTAAGCCTCCCTTATTTTACCCATTTGCACATTTTTCTCCTTCTAGGTGAATATACTATTATGACAGCCCATTTTCATCTGAAAAGAAAAATTGGTTATTTTGTCATCCAGACGTACCTTCCTTGCATTATGACTGTGATCTTATCGCAAGTGTCGTTTTGGCTAAACAGAGAATCTGTCCCGGCTAGGACTGTCTTTGGTGAGTATCCCACTTTCTCCTAGCACATGGGAAGGAACGATCTGGCTTGTGGAAGTGATTTGCTGCAACAAAAGCACGGTGCACTGATGCTTATTTCTGTTTGAGATGTTCTAGATGTTCTCTTGTTGTCTTCCAGTTTAAACTCAAAGTCCATTTGAAAACACTGTCTGGGCTTTTTTGGTAAAGTTAAGACAGAAAATTCTCAATTATCAATTATGTGAAGGTTAAGGACAGAAGACAGAAGAATCAGATTGGTGTGATTTACAGGTTTTTTTCCACTCGGGTAAAGTCCTGGATGGTTTAGAACAAAACCCCATACATATTATCATATTTAGTGTATACTCTAGCTAAGCATTTGAAAACAAATTTAACTTCAAGACGTTTGTTTGTTTTAAGATATTTATCTGGGAAAAACCATGTAGAGGTTAATTAGTGACAATTAGCTCTATTACCATCAAACAAATTAATACCATTTTGCATTTAGAAAACATATATTTGCTACAGAAGTTGTCATGGAAAAATCCTTCGGGATCTCTTAAATTACTCGATTTATCACTAGAAGATTTCAGAAAATAAACACAGTCTTAAGTGAAGGTTGATGAAATACAAAATTTTCACTAGATGAAAAATGAGGGCAGCGGGAACAGTTTATTATGTAAAACTTAGTTCAGCTGTTCTTAAAAGAGTCATTCTTCTGCACAAACCTACTGAGATCAGTCAGCAGCTTTGATCAAAAATCAGTTCAGCAAGCTGTATGGGGAGAATACAGGTACCAGCATCGCTTTGCTGACCGGTGGTACCCATTCGAGGTTTACAAAACTGTAACTGAGAGTTGAATTTTGTCCTATTGGGGGCATCCTTTCACAGGTGAAAGTGGTGGCAGCTCTGTCATTTACTGACCTATGTGAAAGGGAAATCAAGTCAAGGAAATCAATAACAGCCAACAATTTCGTACATAAAATCTCCATGTGAGAAAATAAAATCCAGAACCCCGCTTTATTATGCAAGTTACTGCTAAATGGGTTGCTCACTGATTTTATAATGTACCGCTTAATGAGGGACACTCTATACATACCATGCATCTGTGTACAGGGGGGAAATACCAGTAAGGTTTGGGGTTATGCAACAGCTGGGTTTGTGTTACCCTTAAAAATACTTATTTAGATACACTATAACTAGAGATAACCAGAACACCGCAGAAGTAAACACCTCAGGGCAGGGGCTTGTGTTTTTTCTTGGTGGGCAAAGTATCTTACTCTTTTGGAGAGCGAGATGCAAACACTGAGTGACTTCGTGTGGACTTCTTAGGCATCGTGCTGAACTGGGGCCTGCTCATAACTCGTTAGGGATCTCGTCAGGGCTACCAAACTGATCTCTGCCTCTTTTTTTTTTTTTTTTTTTTCCCCTCCTTTACAGGAGTAACTACAGTCCTCACCATGACCACCTTAAGTATCAGTGCCCGTAACTCTTTGCCAAAAGTGGCCTACGCTACTGCAATGGACTGGTTTATAGCTGTCTGCTATGCCTTTGTATTTTCTGCATTGATTGAATTTGCAACAGTCAACTATTTCACCAAGAGGAGTTGGGCATGGGATGGCAAAAAAGCCCTGGAAGCTGCTAAAATCAAGGTGCTTACCTTACATTTTTTAAATACCTAGAATAAAAAACAGTTACTCAGCATAGCTCAAATAACTGAATGGACAATTTTCAGCTTCTTCATGAAAAAGGTATTTAATTACCTCATGACATACTTTTGCCGTTGTATAGAGGAATATTTGCAAGGAAACGTGCCGCCTTCTTTTCAGGGAGATGGACTATCGGTCTCCACGCTCTGTGTGGAGTGTACTATTTTCAGAAGGCTGTAGGGCATTGAGTACACGTGGCATGGGATTTCAGTGACCAAACTTCTGACAATAGCAGGCAGATACTATGAAATATGTCTCTGCAGAGCACTCCCTACGCGCTCTCCCAAATAAATGACAAAGCTCACATTGAGCTCTATGAGTCAGGGTCCCACCACAGTATCCCCAATAAAAAAGAGACAAGAGAGAGATGCTGTGAAAACACAAACTTTTGAGTTTCAAGCTGAAATTAAAATTTTGGAATAGGACTGACTCCTAGCAAATGATCTCCTAGAGAGAGCTCATACCCGCAGGCATCCCAAAAGAGCAATACAAAGAGGGGAAGCTAGCAGGGGCAATGAGCCCTTCACCACTCTCCTTGCTGCAGGCAGGAGGGTGAGGTTCACCCCTTGGCAGCTGCCCTTGGGGCAGCAACCTCTGCAGGTGCAGGACCGCATCACCCTGACAAAAGCAGCTGCTAATGCACACACCAGGTGGGATCCGGGTCCCTGCGGCCACTCTTGGCTTTCTCTGGCGTCAGGGAAAGTTTAACCTGAGTAAGGGCTATAAAATCAAAGCAGAAACAGCTGTTTGGGAGTCAAAGTTGGAATAGCCAACAGGCATTTGTTAGCATGATTGATTACGGTACTTCGGGTTAACATGTTTCCACTTTCTGTTCCTGCGGTCTAACGCTTTGTTCTTTAACCTGCAGAAAAAAGAGCGTGAATTGCTGGGAAATAAATCAACTAATACTTACAGCACTGGGAAGATGACCCCCGCACCAAACATGCCAAAGGACTCAGCCCCATCTGTCATCTCAAACGCTGCACCTGCCCCAGTGAAGTCTGCAGAAGAAAAGCCCGCCGAAAGCAAAAAGACTTACAACAGCATCAGTAAGATTGACAAAATGTCCCGGATAATTTTCCCAGTGCTGTTCGGAACTTTTAACTTAGTTTACTGGGCCACATATTTGAATAGGGAGCCTGTTATTAAAGGTGCCAATTCTCCAAAATAAACTGAAGGATTCTAAAGCCACGTGAGCCATACTTACAAAGCAGATGCTACCAAGGAAAATTTGAGATCCAGATGACTTTCTACATTTGGGCAATATTCTTCAGGAAGTTTTTTGCATGTTTAATAATATGTACAAATGATATTGCCTTGATTGTTTCTACATGTAACCTCAGATGTTTCGGAGACGATTCTATTACTTACAGCAACAGATCTTTATAAAAGATGAGAAGACATTGATGAATATGGCTTCTTTGCTGCTGAGTATCTTGCATTGATAGTTTACAAATAAAACAAGTTCTATTTTTTAACTGTTCAAGTGTACTACATATCGTGGTTTTTATACTTCAGATGTACAGTCATACAAGCGTAGGCTTAACCTATATTTTACAGAAGAGCTCCACTGTTGTCATCTGATAGGTTACTGAGTAACGCCAGTGGTAAATGTGCCAAATTACTAAGCGTAGGGCTATGTTTGAGCACCTTTACTGGTTATAGGTAGTGCATTACTCCACAGATAAAACTGCTCAGCCCAATTTTCATTAGAAGTTAATACACGCAGTAAACCCAAATGGGGCTACGCTGATTTTCACTGCTTCAGCCTCTGGCTTGCAGTGAAGTAACATAAGGAGCAGGATGCTACTTGTGTAAATAAAGGTGGTGGAATTTTGCCCTTAAAAGAAGACACGAAGTTTGTTTGGATTTTGCATTCCAAGGAACTTTCTAGAATGATTCTCAGTATTTATTCCAAAAATTAGAGATATATTGCATGAAATTAACATAGATTAGGAACATACTTGTGCAAATAAAACTTTTAACAACAGCAGTAGACATTTTTGTTAGGGTAAAGTAAATGATGTTTGGACATTTTCCCAAGAAGAAGATTGCGTTATATTAGCGGAGATTAACAGTGAAGAATTACAGTCATTCCGAAATAATTATTACTTGTTTCCCAACATGAAAACCAATCAGCCAGCACTAAGAAGTGTGATCAGGAAAAAAGATGTGCTTCATGACAGCAAGGTGTTTCAGTGACAATATTGACAGAAAGGTCTTTGTACTGTCCATCTGAAACTTTTCTATAAAACGCCTTGCTGCTGCCAATGTGTTTTGCTTTCACGATGAATGAGAAAATGCAATCTGAGTTTTCAGCTCTTTCCTCCTTGGCATCCTTTCTTTGTTCCAGAAGCTTTTGTAATTTAATCTTAATGTTTAAATAAAAAATGCATACAACATTTGATTGCAAAATGTCATTCTTTTACTGGTTTTAGAGGGACCAAAAAATCACCACAAGAGCTGGAAGAATTAATTGGAAAGCAAGCGTGCACGCACTCGATCACATGTGTGTGTACATGACGCATCCTCGCTGTTGCCCAGAAAGGTACGTGTCAAGTGAAGGCAGTGAATCAGGATGCTTCAGAACAAAGTGCTATCTTGCTATGGAGCATCAGCCCTGTGTTCTGTCTGGGACAGAGAGGAGAGTCCATGTTTCACTTTGAGGTGAGGGTCTGGTCCAGGACTGGGGAGCTGCCTGGGCTTCTTGCGTGTCTTCTCTTCATCCCCTTCATTCCTAAATGTTGCCAAGAAAAAAAATCTCACACAGCTATTCCTTTTTGCAACTTTTCTTTTGATGTTGTGGAATTAGAAATTTGCAAGTTCCCAGTGGCCATGGAGAGGCCACAGGACTGAGCAGGTGACTGGAAGCTGGTAAAGAGGAGCAAG
>NW_009259535.1:436341-441980 GCF_000687185.1 Egretta garzetta | reverse complement strand
CGTTGCCAGCTATTTGTGACAGTGCTATCCTGAGCCAAGGTGAGGATTTGGATCTCTCTTCTCACATAGGCTTCCCATGCTGCTTTGAGCAGCCACACACCTCCTTGTTTGTCATTTCTTTGTTTTAATTTAAAAGTGGGATAACGGTATCTAAATGCAATTAATCCGGCCTTTTGGGGATTGAAAACAGTGAAAAATTGCAGAGCCTATTGGGAGGCAAAACTTGAAAAAGTCCCATGGCTATTTCGTTTCTTGCATGCAGGTTATTCCCACCAAAAGGTGGGAGCCAACAAGACCTCATGTTTTCTTGGTGAAGAGCACATAGCTTTGCCAAGTCCCACAGGGATGCAGTGCAGTGAAGTGCACACACGTTGTACTGGGTGTCCCCGGTGATTCCCTCACTGAGCACCTCTGAAACAGCTAAGACCACCTGGTGGCTGGCAGAGGGGAGCAGGTCTTTCTGCATATGCAAGACAGACCTTCTCAGTTACAGCCTCTTCTGCCTCTTCCCATGGTCGTAGAGATGTACAATGAATGTGGTGCTAGGCTCCTGGAGGCTGAATATCCAGACAAGGGGAGGTGAGCCCAACATGCTGTCAGGGCTAGCAAACATAACGCTTCCTCTTAGTCAGGATGGGCACACGCGGGCAACTTTCCTTGTAACCATTTTGATATGGGTGTGCATTCCTCCCGTGTCAAGGCAAAGCGATCACAAAATGAGCAGCATGGTAGGGTCTTACTGTTAGTCACTGAGGGAGACTGCCTGCAGCCCTACAGATGCCCTCAAGTCTCTTCCCATGGTTGATGACAATAGGGCCTACCATTAACACTCATGGCAGATGGATGGGTGCCACGTAACGCATCTGGACAAGGCTTCTTGCTAGGAATCAATTTACTAACAGCTTGCTATTTCTAGTCTCACCAGAATAACAGATGAATGTAACTCTTGCAACACCAGTGACACAGTGTAATGCGCCAAACTAATCTTGCTCAACCAGCTGTCTGAGGATGACGGATGGACTGATGAGGACTCATCAGGACATAGACCACACAATGACTTGCCCTTTTTTTGGCCCCATGACAGCATGCTGCCATGCTGTTGGCACATGCTACAATGTTTTTGGAAGGTATGTGTCAGTACCTGTAAGCTCAATTCTCTTCTCAACCATTCTCGTGGCCTACATGCAGCACAGGCTCAAACTTTTTTATCACACATTTTTATTTATGATAATATTTGTGATTGGAAAAGTCATGCTGGATTCTGTTCAATAAGAATATTACTTAACACTTCTTCCCCTTAGATACCAAACGTTCAAGTCACGTGGTTTTGGTTTTGTTTTTTGTTTTTTTTTTCTTCCATGGGAAGATTAGGTAGTTTTAGGTTTTTAAAATAAAAACAGTTATTGAACAATGATGTTCCAAAGATTAAGGAACTAATGGGACGGTCACTGAGCAAAGTCAGGTTCTGCAGGTTCAAGTTCAATCTGGAGCACAGAACTTTGGCACAAATCTCTAAATAGATTGAAACTATCAGGATCCTGAGACGCTGATTGCTGGAGGAGTACTTGGGAGAATTATCATACATACATGACCTGTTCTGCTTCCCCAAACCCATCTGCTTCTGGCCACTTTCAGAAGAAGGATACTGTGCTATCCAGACTTTTGTCCTGGCCCCATACAGCTACTCAGCAAATGCTCTTCTGCAGGAGAAGTCTGGAGTGCGGGAATGCTGAGTCAGACCCTAGGCTACAGTCTACTTGTGAAGGTGGCACCAGAGTGCCTCTGGGACAATACAGGGGCTGTATTTACTATACTGCTGAATACTGTGAGCAATCTGTGAACCTCCAGAGGACACCATGCATGGTAAAAGGATGTCCAAATACACATGAATCCCAAAACAAGAGAAAAAATCACAAGAAGCTGGTTTACACTTTCCTCAGACTTCCATAAAGAGCCTCCAGTGTGACGCTTTCCCCTACATGAACAAGAAACTCAGAACCATCTTTAGAGCATCATTTCCAGAGCCGTTCTCTCTGCCTCAGAGGGTTTTCTGTGCTTGTTTTATTTGCTTACACCCAAGTATGGCTCTTACCCTGAATTGCCCAGCATCATTTTCTGGTTCCTATTGCACAACTCAGTGCCAGGACCTCTAAATCTGCCCAATTTTACTTATGTGGAGAGTCTCATTGGCTTCACTGAACACAGAACTATCTGCAAACAATTGAGTCTCATGGTCATGGGATCATGTCCTTTGCTTTATTTTGATAAACAGTTCATTGGAGTTTATCTGATGCATAGAAGACCTGATAATTAACCTGCCAAAGGCACATGGCACCACAGATATTTTTTTACATAAATCACTTCCAGTTATATTGACTGTTGCTTTCTGTCTTTGAAGGCAAAGGCAGAAAATAATTATTAGAGCTCATTCTGTTATCATGGATTTGCTAAACCAGGTTGAAGTTTCCTGAAGAAATGGTCTATCTTATCTTCCTTGGAGAATCCCATGCACTGCTAATCTTTGCTGAGAACTACAATGATAGAAGAAGCAGCAGCAGCCACTTCGCAGCGTGTGCTCCTGCCTGAACAGTAGGTGTTGTCCCATAGTTTGGGAGGTGCTTCAATAAGCCGATTGATTCCAGGCTGGAATACTTAAATGCCACTGCCTCGCTCTACACAACACCTAACAATTTAAATTTCTCTGCAGTCAGTGGAACTGTTTGTGTGGGAGACCATTACTCATTGATGGCATCTGAACTGTGGGAGATGGGAGCATTTCCCAGATTCTGGCTCAAATAAACACCTTGGCTTTGTCCTGCTCCAGGCTGGGGCGGTATCTGGATGTGCATCAACCTCCTCTGGTTTCCCTTGGAAGGAGCCTGGGCCTTCAGGCGTGGGGTGAGCCGTGTGAGCACGGGTGAGTTGGGACCCTGTGGGGCACGTCTACTTCACAGCTTAGTCACAGCCAAAGAGAGTAATAAATAGGAATGCTTCTCATTGGGTTTTTCCTGTATGCTTTCATGAAAAAAAACCACCACCAACAACAACAAAAAAGAGTTGAAAAGTGAATTGCAACAATTCAGCACTGGAGACTACTGCCAAATTTCCTCACTTGCGCCCATTAAGAATGAAAGGACAAGTCAAATACAATGGAAAAGGTTTTTATTTCTGGTATTTGAGCTGTGCCAGCTTACTCCAAGGATGAATTTAGGCAACAATGTATTTTCTGAAGCTCAGCCCTCTTCTGTTATCTTGAGTTGCGGTCTGCTTTTTTCTAAATGGAATACGCCCTCTGAGGAATAACTAAACATATTTATACAAAGCTGAGAAATAAATGATTTTATGAAATAATCTTGTCTTTCAAAAATTCTTCCTGAACATATAAATTAAACTTTCAAGAAAACCGAAGGAAACTGCTTTGCTGTTCAGTTTATGCAGACAAGATGAATGTAGCACTCATACAGCTACTTGTTTTTTAAGTCTGGAGATAATCTTTGTAATAAGGATATATTTCCCCTAACACCCTTGCTCCTCAGATTGGAATTGACACTGAAATGTTCAGAGGAACCTAAATTATTCTAAAGGAGTGTTTGATCAAATTGCTGGAATTCTTTCTGGCTTTTTATATGTTGTTCTGTCACTACAAACACTTAAATATGGCCATCGTGTAGTGACAGTCTCAGATGATATCCTCACCTTACCAGTTCTGCATCCTCCACTATTTTGGTTTGGGCATTTGTTCAATTTTGAGAAAGACAGAAAGAATGGAAGTTAGATTTTATGAAGCCCAAAGGACTTCTGAAGGATCTTCCTAGGATTACCACTAATTTAGACTCAAGTGTTAAGTGTCCCATTCTGTACTGCATTATTTGCCTTTCATTGCCATCCTCAAAAGCAATTATCACTTCTCACAGTCATTGTGTCTTAAAAGTTGCTGTTTAAATTGGCCCTGGCTAAAAACAAAGTGAAAAGGAAATTAAGAATGTTGATTGAAGATACCAACTCATTTCACTTAGCTGAATTTGGATTGGTTTTGAGAAATACCGATGGATTGCAGTGCACTGGACCGACAATGATAGGCTGCATATGTAGGTGGGAAAAATTGATGCACTGCTCATAGGACAAGAAATACCGCATAACTTGTCATATATATAGTAACAAATGCTGGAACCAGCCACCCACAGCAGTCTCGGCCTCAGTGGATCTGGGCTCGGTCCTTCGCTTACTGCAGGCTGGTGTTACTGACATCCTCGGAGCAACTGCTTCAGGGGTCATCCGGCCCCGGAGCTCCAGGACTGCCTGCCTGCCCTCGATGCCCGTGCTTCTGCAAGCAAGCCTACGCGAAGCTGCCGAAGAGCTGCAGCACGGCAGCATCGGGAGGGATTCACCGTATCTTGCCTGTGGCCCAAAGAGAGCGGTGAGCCCTATGCCGAAGGACAGAGTCGAGGGCACACAGAAGGCATCTCGACCTCTGAGGCTCAGCTTCCGACCTCAAGGCAGATTTAATTATTTGTACAAAGCAGAGTGCTTCTGGGGGGAGCGACAGAGTCCTTCAGCCAGAACAAACTGGCTCTAGTCTCTAATAAATTTCTAATAAATCTCTAATAAGCCTCCAGCTGGAGGACTCCAGGAGCTGTAGGAGGCGGGTTTCAGCCCCTTCCCTGTTTGTCTCAGAGCAGCCTCAGTTCCCTCCCGTGCTGCTTGTGGTGTGGCTGGCAGCCTCAGCCCCTGGGATGCCAGGAAAGCCACCAGTGAGGTCTCCTTCAACATTTCATCACAGAAAAGTTCAGGTGCCCAATTTCAGGAACCCAGTTCTAGCCAAGTGAGGCACTTGCTCTGTGAGCCCCGCTCACTCCCTCTGCGTTTCCCCCCTTATTTTACAGTGACTAGCTCCCTGCACAGCTGCTTTTGGAGGCTCTTACTTCGCGCCCCCGCACAAGAAGTACCGCAAAGGTAGCCCTTTGGTATCCCTCGGGTTCAAAAGATAGCCGTCCTCTGTGACAATGCAGTGAAAGGTAAGTTAAAACATGGATCCATTTTATTGCGCTAGAGAATACAAACAGTTTAGTGTTATTACAGGGTGTGATAAAATGTTCCTTTGCTAAAGCATGCGCCGGATAATCATGATCCTTACCTGAATACACAGTTTGAAAAGGCTCAGCAAAGGCAGAGAGCATGATTAAAAGGAAGAGAGAAAGCATGTGAGTATGGAGAAAAGAGGAAAAGTAGAAATGACCGAGGGATGAGGTAGAATAAAGAGTGGTGCTAAAGCATTCCTTTGGCATTAGCACGTAGCCCACCGAGGACAACAGAAAGAAAATCTTAAGCATCACCTTTTCTTTTTCCTTGCAGCCTGAGGAGAAGGCGGCAGTAATTAATGAACCATAAAGCTCTACTCGAGCCTCGGGGCTTGCTGTCACGCTGCAAGGGAAGGGGGGGGGTAGTCAGTCTAACGCTGCGAGGGTGTTCCCGGAGGGCTGGGCGACTTGATGACCACATGCAGCGCCGGTAAGGGCACACGGCCACCCAACAGGGGGAACTGAGTGCTCTGCCGCTGGCAGGAGGCGGGGACACACACACACACGGACGGACGGACGGACACACACACGGACGGACGGACACAACCCCGTCCCGCCGCG
>NW_009259535.1:433998-435231 GCF_000687185.1 Egretta garzetta | reverse complement strand
CCCAGCTCCCGCCCTCCCGTCCCGTCCCGTCCCTGCCCCTTCCCTTCGGTTTTCCGGCCGCTATTTTCTCAAGGCAGCGGCCGGGCTGGAGTCCAGCCGCATTTCCCTGCTGGCGGCGGAAAAGTGCACAAGTCTTGTAACAAGCGATTATTAGCAAATTCACAGTAACTGCAATTGGCCAAAGTCAACACGAAAGAACTGCTGCATAATCTAGTAAAGACACGTTCAGGTTGAAAAAAACCCAACCCTAAAGTGCATGACTGGGAATTAATTGCCTGGCTCACAGCGGATTTTGCCTAAGCTGCCTCCTTCCTTCCATAAGTAACTTCGGGAACAGAACTCTCTCCAGCCAGCTCGTCCAGGCATCATGTAGGAGTTATTCTAAAAGCAAGGCTGCATCTTCCAGCAGAACTTTTTTTTTTTTTTTTAATGTCATAATTAAAACCGACTTCCCCAGAACTTGGAAATTATATCTAAGGAGAGCAGGGAGCAAAGATTTATGCTTCCGAGATTTCTGATCACAGTAAAACGATCACTCGTTGTACCTCTAGCAGAGCTTTCTGTTTCCAGATTACCGTCATGTAAGTGACATTTTGTCATTTCCGATTCTGAAAGCAAAGGGGAATGTTCTTATTACCCTGGCGCAAAGCTCCACACACCTGGAGAGAATCGAAGTCGCTAAAAATCACACCCGTGCTGTTCTTGGCAGAGTAGAAAGACACACGATGTCCAGACCCAAACTATTTTTGCCCTGAATACGCTTGGGCTGCCGTCGCATTTCCGAGTGCTCACCGCAGAAAATCCTCATTTATCCTAAAGTTCCCTATATACACATAAATCCACGGAGCTCGGTCTATCGTCTCTCTCTCTCTCTCCTCCGTGTATACATTCTACAGGCATACCTTATGCGTATCCACGCAGTCGTACAGTGCATGCAAACTTCTACATACATACGGCTAGCTACAGCGGCATATACAAACCCGCTGCGCTGTGTATGTCTGCCTAGCTGTCTGCGGAGGGCTGTGCTGTAGGTCCCTCTCGGTAGCGGCACCGATTACATGGATCCGCGGCTGTATGTACACCGGGATGCCCGGGGTTCCGACCACCCCGAGACCAGGAGCAGCGCCGACCCCGCTCCCTCCGTCTGAAGAGAGCACCTCCAGCGCCCTGGGGGCCCCGTTCGGCAAGTGAGTGTGGGGTCTGGGGTGAGGGCACCCCCCTAAAAACAGCGGG
>NW_009259535.1:431013-432590 GCF_000687185.1 Egretta garzetta | reverse complement strand
TCCCGTCCCGGTAGCTGTCCAGGGTACTAGGAAGCGCACACATACACACACACACATACACACACACACATACACACACACACATACACACACACACATACACACACACACACACCCCCCGCCTAACCCAGTCAGAGGAGCCACCTCAGCGAACCCCTCGCGGTCTGCCACAGACCGTGTTCGCAAGGCCCCGCCTTGCCCTTCCCGGCTTGCGAACCATGCTCTCCTTCTCGGTAGGCTGCCCCACACCCCAGTGGCATCTCTCTCCCCCAAATCCCCGCGGGAACCAGAGGCTGCTTCACGCCAGCCCCCAGAGCAAGCCCTAGGCACAGGTGTTGCAGGAAATAAACCCTTTCCCCACAACCTCTCGGGGTTTTCCAGCTTTCCTCCTTCGCAGTTTTCCAGCTTTCCTCCTTTGCTGCCTCCTGTCTGTCTCCTCACAGGACAATACTTTTGGCCCCTAAGGAGTTTGGGGAAGGCTTCTTTCTCCCCAACTTGAGGATGGCCTGCCATCATCACCCACTTGTTTTTGTGGATAGCAGGAATATGCTGGGAATTTGCAGTCACGCAGTCACCACAGGTGAAAATGCAACCTCAAGTGCCTTCAAAGGAGCCTAATTGTGTAGCGACAAGTAGGGGAAGTGAAATAACAAACTCTTAAGGAGGAAAACAAACCAGCTTGCAACATACATATCTAGTGTATTATTCTGATTCACTGTGAAACCTCTCACACCCCCAATCTTAGTCTAGAAGGTAGGTAGGTAGGAATCTACATCGTCTGGAGGTACTTTCTAGGAAACGAGCTGCTAGAGTGAGGGGATTTAAAAGGGCTGTCAGAGCTTAGACTCTTGCTAGTGACTGGTTTTAAAGAAGCGGCTCCCTGAAATGGGAGGCTTGATCCTACCTGAACTCAGTTCTCACTCCCATGTGCAGTCTGAATGCCGCCAGTAAAGTTGTGGTGGGTGCAGCAGAAAAAGATGTGTGATTTGTTCTCCTTTCCTATCGGCAATTCAGCACCACCGCAGCGTTTCAGCTCTGAAATGTCAACCACGTATGTTCGGAGACCGAGCCTCCTTTGAGAATGGCTCTGTAACTGCACTATTACAACACAGGGCTTTTCATGAATCTGAGGGAGGGGAAAAAAAAAACCCTCTTGGGGTTTTTTAATGCTCACTGGGCGAATTATATAAAAAAGAGTGAGTTTTTAGCAAATACAACTTGCCAACAGAGAAGGAATGCTCCTCTCTTCAAAATTTCCTCTAAGTTTTCTCTACTTTTGCAACTTGGTTATATGAGCTCTCTCTGCAGAAAATCCTCAGGGGCTAGGTTTCAAAATTATTTTTATATAGAAATCATACCTAGAGCGCTCACAATTTGTGAGGTCATGTTGAGTGATTCATCTCTAATCCTCAGGGGCATATTGGCTGTAGAGCAGTTTCAATTAAAAGTTTCATTAAGTGCCTGAATGGTGGCCTACAAGTAAGGCTGAGGGTTGATGATGCTCTGTGATTAAGTTTTTATACTTGTATTCTTTTTTTTTTTTTTTTTTTTTCCTGTTCATTTACGTGTTTATTTCA
>NW_009259535.1:395708-430977 GCF_000687185.1 Egretta garzetta | reverse complement strand
GGGGGGGGGGGGGGAGAGAGAGAGAAAGGAGGTTGCTCTGATGCATGTAGCGCATCCCAGGAATAAGCAGGGCCGGTGCCTCTGGTTCTCCATTGCTTTGCACCTTGCGTAATTATTGACATTTGTGTAAAGAGGTTGCAAAATGATATCGTATAACTAGGGCCATTGCAGGTCGAAGCAAGATACGATTACTGCTGTAGGTTCCACCACTGAGGTTATCTTTTCTCCTGATAACTTCATCTCGGCTTAACTGTTATAGATTTTCTCCGGCGAGAGACATCAAACAGATTTGGTTTCTAAGATACCAAAAGATACGTCTTCAAATCAACGTTTTACTGTTCATGCACAAAAAGCCGCACAAATGAAATTAGTCTTCTGTGAAAACAGCTCTAGCTGTGATTTCTGGGCAAACTGGAGTTTCACCACGTTCGTATTGGTATACTCTTAAAATAAAAATAACCCACCTATGAAGGAAAGAAGTTGTAACTCCTGGTGTAGCACTTTTTTGTAAAAAATGTCATTACAACTGCAGGGAAATTCAGATTAATTTATGCGATGTATTTGTGTGCTTGTGATAATCCATCTTAAATTCAAGGAGCAAGCTCTTAATTCTAAGCCTTGTGATACATTATAGTCTGAAATTCAGGCACTGAGAATATAATAATTTATTAATAGGATAAAATGATCAGGAAGTATTAAAAGATCTGAATTTTTAATACTCTTATTAGCCTTTGTGCAAGAGATGAATCAGTTGTCTTGATGTATTAATAACATAATACTGCAGATGTTCACTCTTCGTAAGACTATATTGTAAACTAACTAGTCGGGACAGGCTGGTTAAGATACAGGATATAAAATACTACTCTGATAGCTGTATTAACTCCCAGACTATAATTTTTGAGGCTGGCGGATGACAATTGCTAAACAAGTCTCAGTGATGACCCATCCAGAGCTACTCAACAGCTGTTAATGGGAACATCCTGTTGCAAGAACAGCTGTAGGCTGGGTAGACGTAAAGCCAAGAGAGGTATCTAAAACTTCTTCAGATGAGCGTGGAGGTTTACCCAGAATGTAAATTTGGATTTTAGTTACGTAAAATAACATCTATTTGTTTGATTTGTTATTGCAGTTCTAGAAAGGTTGAAGAGGATGAATATGAAGACGGAACATCTAACCAAAAATGGGTTTTAGCTCCAAAAACACAAGACACAGATGTGACACTCATACTAAACAAGCTGTTGAGAGAGTATGACAAAAAGCTACGGCCAGATATTGGAAGTAAGTACTCCCTTCTGCACAAGTGAGGAAAAGCATCTGCGGGTGCAGAAAAGACATTATGTTATATTTTGGTTAGCGTGCACAAGTGTCTGGCAAAGCGGAGATTAAGTTTTTTTGGCTGAAGTTAATTTCCAAGTCAATTTTTCAAAAATGCTAATTCTCATGGGAAGATGTGGTGGTAGCTTAGCGTGCTAAACTCTGGTTTGCTTGTACAGAGCTTGCATAGAGATACGGGAAGTCTAGCTCCGAAGTATTCAGCAGGTCTTTGGCGGAGTTAGGAACATACTTATCTCTTTTGTCATCCGATCCATGCATATGAAAAGCTCATGCTCGGAGGGGTGATCAAAACCCCAGCATATTAGAAACAAAAAGTAGGACACAGCAAGAGAAGAATGTGCATCCACTCCCCTCAAAAGGTGATCAGGAGAGTTGTGTTCCTTAATGCTGAGGAGGCGGCACTAGGATTTGCCTGAGCGTAGAGCAACTCTAGAGATTTTCTTCCCCAAACCGGCAGACATCTTATCTCCAGAGAAATGTGATAGAATGGAAGCGTCTTGTGGGCAGTACTGCTACGTATAGGTATAAAATTTAGATAAGAGCCAGTAGGTACCTGCATATAACCATTTTGAGCTATTTTCCTTTCTTTTTTTTTAAATTGGTATAGTGAGGTTGTGTGTTTCAAACTTGTGATTATACCGCGTTTGCTTTGTTTGCATCCTTAGATCAGAATGGCTGTAGCACAACAACAGTTCAGTTTGTTCACAGCAAGTTTGTATGACAGAAATGGCAGGAAATTTGTCATTTACGTTTACTGCACCTTGCACATACTTCAGAATGAACTGGGAATGGGGAAAGCTCAAAACAACCACCTAATATAGTTTGCTTTTCCTAAATTTTTTGCAGAGATTAGAGGGAGAATTCCTACCAGTGATTATAAGTGAAAATAAAGTGTTTGTTTTTTTTTTTTTTTCCCATGGCTATTACTTTGATTTTTCGTAGTATTTACAAAGACCATATTTGATAGATGTGTCTGTTTTTAACACAGAGTAACATCTATCTCTGTCTACTTAGTTTGTCTTACTGGATTTAGCTGATCTTTAGTATCTGATAGAAAAATGCTTTAATGCAGTTCCCCACCCATATCAACATCTGGAAGACATTCTCAGACAAATTTTTTATTTCACTTTGTACACAGTGTCCTCAGATCACTGACTTCAGGCAGAGGAAATTATGTTATGCCTTTGTGGGGCAAAGTAATCATTCAAAGTCCCCATGTCAGTTGCCATAAAATCAGTAGAGGTCAGACATATCTTACAGCACTGGAAAATCATTGTTGCCAAAATAATTCCTTTTGTCTCTGCACAAACTTTCATAAATCCTGTTTTAGAGAAAGGAGTTAAATTACACAGCTCCTCATATATCGTACCAAACAGAGATTTTGCAGTTCTCGACTACATCTATCTATTTCTATCAAGCATCTCGGTCCTATGCCATTTTTCTCTTTGATAGGAATCTGGCTATTTCAGAACTTGAGCTGAGTGTTGTTCAGACGCTAGAGAAGTTAGTTCACCTCTGCTTCCTTCCCTGGTCCCTCTTCCCTCCTCTCCTACCTTTGATGCAGATAAATAACGTTGCCCTTTTGAAGCTGAGGAGCTGCTGCATTTGTCAAGGAGGGCATGAGGGGAATGTTAGAGGAATCAGGCATTACGTCTTAACTTCCCTGAATTGCTGGCTGGTTCCTCACACACAAGCACATCTTCCTTTCCATCTGGGAGAAAGTTATCCTCCAGACTAGGTGGTTAACTTGCAACTGAACTGTGTTCCTGCCCTGAGGGTCCCAGTATTAATAAAAATCAGTTAGAAGCATAATACATATCAGTTAAAGCACTAGGGGAAAAAAAATAGTTGACCAGGTAACGTAGAGCATACAGTAAGAAACTGCAAGTTTTGAAATGTATAGAAAGCAGGGAATAAACCAGTGGAGGAAGAGAGAAGTGATTCTCAGAATCAAGTAGAAGTGCAGCCAATAAAAGACGTTGAGGGTTAAATCCAGGGCTGACATGCAGTCAGATACTTATTAGGGCCTTTACATTCGTGCAGTGCTGCCTGTAAGTGAATCGGGTGCCCCACAGGACAGGGGACATTCACTGTTTCATGCCACATTGCTCTTCGCTCAGTTTTCCAATCCTTTATTGCTAAGCCACAATTTCTAACAGTGGATCACTTCAGCAATGCTCATGAAGAAATGATCTTATCTCTGAATGCAGGCAGAAAAGTCTAGGAAAATACTGGCTTCTTTGCACATTCAAGGGTTAGAAGTGCAATTATTAGATCACTTGTGAACACCCTTTTGCAAGCCAAAGGACATGGGGAGAAGGAGAAGACTGTGGCAAATAGAAGGCATTGAAGTGCGTGCTGGCCTAGGCAGTGACTCTTCTGTGGACTTCCCAGGGCAGCTGATGTTTTGGCTAGCTCAGGTATGTCCAGGTACTACCTGGCACTGTACAGGCATACTCTGGGTGCCCACTTGCCTTACTGTGGGCACTGAGTACTTCACTAATCGAGTAACCCCCAGGTCAGGAGTATACCCATCAGTGCATGAGCTCCTGTGGAACAGACACTCGGCCACACTCCTTCCTTGTCCCCTGCCCAGCCTCTCTAAACCACTGTAAAGACCATGTAGGTCCATGCTAAGATGTGAGGCCAGGACTTGCTCTTTCCTTTCTTTTTTTAAATTATGCTGGTTTTTACTTGGCTTAGGCTTTCATGTTGGTCAGATCACATGCTCAAAATACACTCAGCAGTGCAGGCATCACCTGCAAGATTCCGAGCCAGGATTTTGCAAGAGTGGGCTGAACAACCTAAGTATTAGGCAAAATAGTAACCCTGTGAAGGCTATCAGCAACTTGACACCCTATCAGGACCTGTCTAGCTAAAAGGAGCCTTTCGTCTTTAGAAACAAAGCAGTGTTCTATCAGCAGGGGAATGTCTGACTGCATCCCCCGTGGCCACACACTTGGCAGAGTTCTTGTCTCCATAAATATTACAGCTTGTGAGGGTTTTCATTTTAATGGTGGCATCTGGCAGTTTTCCATTATACCACAGAACATGCATGCCTTTTGGAATTTAAAAAATAAAAAAAAAACAAAACAAAAAGAGAAAAGAAAGCACCTCACACTGAACAGCTTATACCGGTACTGATTAGATCAAAAAGAAGTGTTTTACAGAGACAAGGCATCTTTTCCACCCACTTTTTACCAGCTACAATTCTAGGGCTGAGAATCGTGGTCTGTTGCGTGGTATAAAAGGCACCAGTCCCAGATAACAAGTAAACCTGTTCCAAACTATGAAGGTCTTAAAATCTCTTCCGTAGGCAGTTACTCTGGTGTTTGTTTTGAAGTCCTTTGAAGTGAATACCCGTTCAATGGATATGCAACATCTTCTAAGTGCAGTAAGGCTTACTACCCTGCAAGACTGAATTCCCACCCCCCTCTCGCCCCCCATCTCTCATTGACTAAGTTCTGGCCCTAAAATTTTACTTCCTCTTTATTAATAAAATGAGAACAGAAATAATAAGCAAGCCAACAGGCCACAGAGTAGAACGATGATAATTACAGCTAGAAAAAAAATCTCATTCTTCCTTAGGTTCTATCAATAAACCATTTTTTTGCCATTGCTCTATTTTTGATTAACTGATTTAAAATTTAAGTTACATTAAAAAAAAAAAGCAGCAAACCACAGGTAAATTAAATAGCACATGACAAAACATATTTCCTTCAAAGTCAGTTTAATGAAACCTTCCCTCTGAGCTTCCTTAATGGACGGCTTAGTCCACAGTGGAGTCCTGGAAAATAAAAGTTACTTTTATTACCCTATATTGTTTCACATTTATCTTCATATGGAATGTAGGTTGCCTTAAAAAGACAGAAAGTTTGTCACAGTGTATTCTTCCAAAGTGAAAGTTTTGTCAATCACATTCCCCGAGTGAGCTTTACATGTGGAAGACAATACGCTTTTTCTTTCATTGTGAAAGTCACCTCCCCCATCAAAAAAGTTAGTATGTGAGAGATTTTTGAAATGTGACATTAGTAGCGGGAGGAAAAAAATCTCACCCTAGACCAGGCTCAAAGCTCATGCATTTGGAGCATGAAGAAGATTAAGTCTTAAGAGTTGCCTTTTGGTAGCTGGTTTGCTTACCTCAAAGAAAAGATCTTTCTGCCTCTTGTTCATTAAGAAGCAATAAGTAAAGTGGGCCAAAATTTCAGTGATGACAAGGCAATAATAATGTTAAGATTAGTTCATAAACTGTGCTAAACTCTAAGCTTCCCTCTTTATCTCAACCTGCTGACATGAAAGAAAACAATTTATTTCACCGGTAATTTTTAGAGAATGAAACTATTCCTTGAGCATCTCTAATAAGCAGTCAGTTACCTCAGCACTTAATTTAAAGTGCAGAGGATATTCTAAACCTCACACCCTGCAGTCTGACCAGGTGCCTTCCTGCCTTCCTGTGGTTACCTACCCTTTTCCCCCAGCTCCTGAAATACCTTCCCCAGAGCACAACAGGACTAGAATAAGGAGTTAAATGCACTTGTTAGGTACAAACAGAACTGCTGTCCACTACCTTTCCCCATAGTGTTCCTAATGTGAGAAAGTGATATTAGAAAAGTGATAGATTTCTGTTTCAGCATTTTTCAAAAATGCCTAAAAAAATAATAGGAAAAAAACATAGCGGTTATTTCCCTCGCATTTCAGGCTGTACCATTGATCTTCACAGTTACTTATACTCTGCCAGGGAAAGTTGAATACTTTCATTTAATTTCTGTTTCAGAGGCTGGAGCAAAATAATGCTGGTAAAAGAAAAGCCAACTAGAAGGGACTACACTTCAGCGTACTCAAACTACCCAGGGAAATTGAAAGTAGAGTGTGATCATACATATTAGAAATAAAGCTAAAATAAGGTAAAAACCTGAATCAAGGAATAGAAAGTTACAAGATAGAAGTTCCTGTGTCTCAGAGATACTTAGCTGATCACGTGTTTTTCAAATGATACTTCTTGTAATGGTCAGCCGGAACTGAAAAGGCTGAATTCCATACTTAATGCAGTAGAAGTCTTGTACAAACCTGGTGTATACTGTATTCATTTATTTTTCCTATACTTTCTAGAACCTGGTTTCTAAGCTGCCTGCCTTCTTACATTAAAAAAAAAAAAAAAGGCAAACTGACATCAAACCAGACTTGAGGCAAGAGCATTATGGGAGAGACAGAGCAAGCATGAATAATACTGATTTTACTGATGTTATTCACTGAAAGGGCAGAAAAGAGTAGTAAGATAATGTGTTGCATGTTTGCATCTTCTGTTTTCTCAAATGCGTCATTATATTAGGAAAGGCTGTGAACTGGACACATTGAAGAAAGCTTGTGTTCTGAGGTGCTTTCACCACTAATGCCTATTTCTCCCTCCTTTTTTTGATTACCCCGTGGTAACTCTTGGATTCCTCTTGGATCCTCTGCCTTTATTTGATCCCTACAGCCTCTAGTGGTCCCCTGTATTTATTGTGTATTTATAAGCCCAAATAAATTCACTTTGAAGTATGTAAGAGTATATACATATACACACACATACATACACCCCCTAATTTAATGCCCATCGATCTTCTGACTCCACCAGTTCTAGCTGTCTTGAGAGTCAAGCTGGGATTTTTTGCTTCCCAAGTATCTTTATAACCATTAGCCAAATTTCTCATGATCAGAGTAATCTCACAAACAGCTGTGCAGTTCTCAGTACCTTAAGTAGGTTTGTACAAGTGTAGCTGGTAGAGATAGGTGGGCTTGTTTGTATCGGCAAACGCAGAAGATAAGTTCTGTCTGACGTTCTTTACTGTGCTTGCTCGGTAGCATTTAGCAGCAGTTCTCTTTCTAAGCAGTTAAAAGTTCTCCCTGTAACTAACTTAAGCAGTTTCTCAGTCTATGCAATGAGCAGATCTGTTGGATAAGTGGGCACAACTTTTATCCTGTTGCTTTTTAAAGGAGATGTGTATTTTCAAGCGCAATCCTAATGAAAACCTTGACTTCTGAAGCAGCATCACAACCTTTCTTCTGTCTGACCTGCCTTCCTAGCAGGCCACACAAAAGTGAACCCTGAAGTGCACCACAGGCTATTACCACTGTGGCTGTCAAGTTATTTTTGCTAGCTGCTGATTGCCACACCTGATACTCTTTAAATTAGCTCCAGCAAGGTTTCCCCATGTGTGGTGACTGAGGGTTGCTTATTGCCTCACAGATCAAAATATTTCCCAGATCATAGTGCAGAGTAAGCTGTAAACTGTTGTGCAAGGTCAAATTGCTACTTTCTTCTGTAAGTCTTTTTTTGTGCTAGCCTATGAGAGACAGTATCAGACATAAAAGGAAGCAGTGAGACAGACAGTTGTCACTCAGGGACTGATTATAGATAGTTTTACCTGGAGAGCTAACCAGGGTGTAAAGGTAGTACACCATGGGAAGAAGAGAGGGAGTAACTTCTGTTTGTATTATGGCAGCACTCAGGAGGGGAAAGCCATAGTCCAGTCTGGGATCCAACTTCTGTAGTATCAGGCACTGCAGACTGTGGAGATTAGTCTAATTTAGGTTTATATGAAAAAAGAGATTTGAATAACCCATTGGTGAGGATGCAGAGTGCTGTGGCTAAGACTCAGCTAGGAAACAAGGCTGAATATAATGAGAGCTCAGGAGCTGAAAATGATCATGAGAAAAAAATCAGAAATATTTTAATCATTCTCATTGATACTTTCCTTTCTCTTTCTTTTTTTGGGAAAGTGGATTGTCTTTATTTCAAAAAACTTTTGTTCTGATCCAGCCACCAAAAAATCCATTAACTGCCCATTTCCATGAGTAAGACAGTAAATATGAAGACTTAGTGCCACTCACCTTCCATGCATTGTGTATAAGCACACCTATGCAAGGAGAGGAATATTCCTGAGGAAACGCTTGCTATTCAAAGGAAACGAGAATAACCTCTGTTCTAGGTGTGAGGATAGAAGGGATTTTTTGATTTTTTGCAGGAGTTTTAATTCTCTAGCATATTCAGTAATCAATGCTTTTTTTTTGCAGACTTCGCCATGAACATTTCTAGAACATTAATCGCAAGGCTAATAAATGAGGGGTAAACTACTCTATGGCCACTGCAAAGTCCCAGTTTTAGATTTTGAAAACTGTGATCCATGTTTGAGTTTTAAAACATGACATAAATAAATAGGTTGGTTGCACCTAATCCTTGTCTGGTGCTAGTATAGTGCATCAAACACCGGCTCTTCAAAATCTGGCATTGGAACATTTCTGGTTAGGATAGGCTGTTGGCAGTGTTTTTTCATGCTTATGTTCTGCTTTTCTAATCGCTTAACCATGGAGCTGAGTAAAGGGGAATTTCTGACTTTGGTTGCTGACCTGGCTTGGTTCACAGCTTTTCAACTGTCAGGGGAAACACCCTATTTTTTACTCATCCTTCTCTCAGGGAAAAATCTTAATGTTTCATGTTAAAAGAATACTTAGAGAAATTTTATTCCAATGCAGTGACCCTGAAGCCCTCAAACTACTATTTCTGCTTAAAAAAAAAAAAAAAGGGGTTTTATTTTTTTTATTATTTAACAGGTTTGTTTTTTTTTTTTTTTTTCTTTTTTGTTTCACTTATTTAGAACACCTAATTTAAATCAAACACTGGAAAGCAACACTTTAATTTGAAGCTTATAGAACTTCAATATATAGAAATACTTCGGTATTGGAACACTTTGTTTTTCTGAAACAAATCTCATAATTTAATCCAAGTAACACAGTTCTTTGCAGATAAAACTGCTCTTTTGCCTCATTTCTAATGAGCTGCTTGTATCTTTGCAATACTTATGTCTTGCATGGAGCCTGTTGGGTTGACAAAGATGTACTGGTTTCGTGTTGGAGAGGCCGGCCTTTTACCTGAATGCTTAACAGCAAGGTCCCTTAAAATACAACCTTCTCTTTGTGATTGTAAATGATTCATTTACATGGATAACTCTTATCTAGAGTTTTATTTCCTGGCAGTGATTACTTGCTGAAATGACTTGATACAAACTCAGACTGATTATTTTTCTTGAATGACATTGTAGGAAGGAAAGTTTGGTTGACAGTTAATGTTTGCCAAACTCTTCATCTAAACTGTCAGACCCAAAGCTATATGTAGCAGCTGCTAGTGCTTATTTTCTCTTCTTTTCCATAACTTCAACTAAGAAATCTGAGAGGAGATTTGGAGTATAGCATACAGACTTTCGGGATGCCATGGACTGAAATTTAGGTAAGAGTCAGGAGATATTAGTTACATAAGAAAATCCTTTCTTTTCTCTCCTTTCTTCTGTGATTACCTAGACTATGCTGGCTCTTCCAAAAGTAGAAGTGTATTTAGAAGTATTTTTTTGTTTTTTGTTTTTGTTTTTGTTTTTTTTAAATTAAAGAGGGTTCTGAGCAAGTATTTGTAAATTGGGCAGATGTACAGTGCTACAGTTGCCATTTTGAGGTTGGACTAGGCATTTTGAGGCACAAACTAATAAATTATTCTGTCATCTTTAAACAAGGAAAACTTTCTGCACATACTATTTTAAAATATTGTTGCTCTTTTCTGCAATTGTATGGTTTTCTTATGATTGCTATTGCTCATCCAGACCTTGGTTGTTTACTTGCTAGCCCTTGCAGGAACAAATTCTGTTATTGTTCAGTCTTATGATATCATATAGGAACTCGCCCCTCCTATGAATATAAGTAAAACAAAAATGGAAATTTTAGGGTTTGATTGTAAAACCAGACTAACAATTAAGATCTACACTTTTAATTCCCAAACAACATAATTCTGGAAAAATTACAGCTTGTGCATTAGGGAAAGGTAAATGAAAGATAAAAGTGCTGAAGGTTGATTGATGGTAATGGTGGGATATGCAGAATAAATGTGATTCGTAGTTAATTGAGGGAGTCCATTTATGTGCATGCTGTCATTCACACTCCTGGACAGAATGGCAACAAAATGTGGCACATGAATAAAGTACCCTATTCATAGAATCATACAATGTTTTGAGTTGGAAGGGACCCCTAGAGGTCATCTAGTCCAACCCCCCTGCAGGGAGCAGGGACATCTTCAACTGGATCAGGTTGCTCAGAGCCCCGTCCAACCTGGCCTTGAATGTTTCCAGGGATGGGGCCTCCACTACCTCTCTGGGCAACCTGGGCCAGTGTTTCACCACCCTCATCATAAAGAATTTCTTCCTTATATCCGGTTTAAACCTACCCTGGTTTAGTTTAAAACCATTACCCCTTGTCCTGTCACAGCTGTCCCTGCTAAAAAGATTTTCCCCCTCTTTCCTATAGGTCCCCTTTAAGTACTGAAAGGCCACAATCAGGTCTCCCCCCAGCCTTCTCTTCTCCAGACTGAACAAGCCCAGCTCTCTCAGCCTGTCCTCATAGGAGAGGTGCTCCAGCCCCCTGATCATTTTTGTAGCCCTTCTCTGGACCTGCTCCAACAGGTCCATGTCCTTCTTGTGCTGAGGGCTCCAGAGCTGGACGCAGTACACAGTTCAGAAGACTGTGTTCTCATTCTGGTATTGCTGTCATCCAAACTTTCTTTCAAGTCTGCACCCAATTTTTGATTGTCTTTTTGATTTCATTTGCAGTTTCATTTTGGTAGTTTGATCCTAAAAACATAGGGATGACAGTTCTGTCACAGTTTCTCTGGCTGTAGCAAGTAAAGGGCTTTGGCCTCTGCCTGTTGTTCAAGCCCATTCTCTTCTGTGCAGGAAGAATGAATCTTTTTTTTTTTTTATTTTCCTTTTTTTTTTTTTAATCTACCTTTGTAGAATCATAGGATAGAATCATAGAATCATTTAGCTTGGAAAAGACCTTTAGGATCATTGAGTCCAACTGTAAACCCAACACTGCCAAGTCCACCATTAAACCATGTCCCTAAGTGCCACATGTATAAGTCTTTTAAATACCTCCAGGGGTGGTGACTCAACACTTCCTGTTACTATGTCTTTCTTCAGATGTGGTAAGTTGTCCTAAAATATAGAAGTTTTAGCTGACCACAATTAGTCCTGAGAAGTGACTTGTTAGCATAGCAGTTTGTTTTACAGGAACAAACAGGTAATTAGATGTTGCCTATAATGTCATGTAGGAAAATATTAATAGTCATCATCACTAACGCATAGTAAACATTAACACTATAACCACTACTACTATGGTTACCGATAACTGTGTAATAATTTATTACAGCTTTATCCCAGTTTCAAAATAGCAATTCATGTGCTAATGAGATAACATAAGATATCATTATAGAGTAATTTCAAAAAACATTTCCATAAAGCCAACCTTGTTAGTCTTTTGAGTTCAGAAGTCTTGTGGAACTTAGGCAGAATTTAAGTGGCTGTGTATTTCTGGAACAGAGCTCATATGGTGTTTGTTGTATGGTTGTGTGCCTTCTAAAAACCTAGTGCTAGTCGCTTTGCTTCTATAAATGTGTGTATATTGATCCATAGCATTTTTACCACCACTGTTTGGGGTAAAACTAGAATAATTTAGAATAATTGAACAATGTAAGAAAGGTTAACTCTCAACAAAAATTAATTTTAACTTTATTTTAAAATTTATGACAGCTCAGCCAGTTCCACTCATGTTTAAAGGAGCATCCAATAAAAATATTTCTAAACATTAAACTTTAAAAAATAATTCTAAATATTTATGATTTGTGCAGGAACATAAATGCTATTTGGACAGACTTCAAATGTGGAGGAAGCTTTCTGTAGGAAGCAAACACAGTGGTTTCATTCATGAAATAAGCATCAATTCTGAATAGTGGAGATCTATCAAAAATTAAGAGATATTTTAAAAGGACAAGATAATTTAAAGCATGAAACATGTGAAGTTGTGTAACTATCCATTTGTTCATTTCCTCAAAACTCTTTTAATATTCTCATGATTTATTTGTTGAGTTTTTTCCACACATGATCACCTTGCATATGTCCAAGAGTAAAGTCTTCACATATTTTATTTGGATTCAAGCTCTGGTACTGTTTATTTCACCAGTGTAAATCTATAAAGCAGGACTACACAAATCCTATAGTTGGCCTGCATGAGTATTTGTGATCAGGGCATTATTCTAGCCGTTTCTGTGTTTTGTTGTTGTCCAGACATACCTGACCTAGCCTTACACTAACTAAGTGTTCACTTGGCTTCTTAAGTGAGCTTTGCAGGAAGCATTGAACTCACAACTCCTGTGGCTAGGTGTCTTTTGAACTGTCTAAAGTCTGTAGACGAATTTCACTCTGATGTGTCTTTGCAATGTGATAGTCACAAGGCTGACCGGAATATAGACACTCCATCTGCCTCAAAGCCGTGGCATTTGGATCAGATGGGGGCTGTCGGCTAAATATTGGTGTGACCTTAGCTTTGTTTGCAGATATTTTGATTGGCTTGAAAAATCCCCTCAATTAAAACCAACATGTTTGAAGATGAAATGATTGTGATAAGCAGTTAGCTAACCTTAGATAGCACTGTGTAGCAGCATAATGCTGCTGTTACTTGGATGCGCTTATATTGCCTTTTAGGGAAATTTAACTACCATATATTAAAGATTATTTCAAAGAACTTTGAGAATGTTGTTACATTTGTTGACAACCTTTAATTGCTCCCCTACACGTGATATACAACATGGTTCTGCCAGTATTTTTTTCTAAGTTTCTGACAGCTCTTTAGAACTATTTTGGGCTGATGCCAATATCAGACCAGTGCTGGAGCTGATTGTCCATTTGTAATCTCATTGCCAACTTTTAGTGAGGTATTAACACTTTCATTGCTCAATCAACAATACTGTGAGCACTTTCTTAGTACAAGAAAGAAGGCTTGATCTGCAGCTCTCCATGCATGGCTTAAATCAGTCCATGAACTGAGTGTTCACAAATCTTTGCCTCATTATGGTTGGTATTTTGAATTAAAATCCTGTGATAACAAATCTAAAATTTATACCTGATGGTTCTCTCAGTTTGTACCTGTTTATATTCACGAGAGACCACACGGACAAGAACTGTACTCTTCTGTCTTTTTTGTCAAAACCTGAGCACATATTTACCATAGAATCATATTGCAATTGTATTTTCTGCTTCTGCCTAGGCAAACAAAATATAATTCAAAGGAACTTTCAGTCTTTGTTGTTGTTGTAGTGATATAATAGCTTACCTGTATTTTTTTCATTTATTTTAATTTGAATTTCACGGGGAATGTCTGAGGCTAGACACTGATTTAATTTGACATAAGAAGTGGCTGCTGCTTAGTTTTCTTCTGTTTCAAGATTAGACCTTTACTGTGCATAAGATCAAATTCTCTTTAGCATTAACAAGCAGTGCATCACTTTTTTTCACTGGAAAAGAATTTGGCCCAGCACATTCAGGAGAAATTATCATCTCATAATCTATTTATATACTTAACTGCAATGATTAAACAAACTGGATTCCAAGCACCATGTTCTGGTCCTGAACTTTGTCCCTGATCCTGGCCAAGATTCAATTGCATGCCAATTTGCATTACTAAGTCTAGTCCCATTAATATTGCCTGAACTGCTTAGTGTTGAACTTCCAGCTAGGTATGTGCATAAGCCCTAAAAAGATCAGAGCCCTTTATTCCATGTAAGCTATCTTGGTAAAAGACCTAGCTGTAGTTCCCCGCTATTACCAATTCCTATGTAATGACATTTATTACTGCATTTTGAGGCAAGTCTCATTACCAGAAGCTGCTAGACTCCTATTTAGTTATTAGCTGGGTACCATTTGAGTTGCATTAATCAGTTGTGCTTGTTCAGCTGAGTTCAAATTTTCTTTTGCTGAAGGGAAGATCTGAGTTTATAAGCCAGTATTTCAGACAATTTGAAACCATGACCTTAAATAATCCTGGATGTTCTGACCATGTGCAGTCAAAGAAGAGTGTGGTACTTAATGAATTAGAGAGAATGATTATTGTCTTTAACCACTATTTGTACCCACTTTCATGTCTGTTTTTGCAACATTAGATCTAGTCTTCCCAATGATATGTACATACCAAAGTCTTACATGACAAGCCAGTCTGCCTGTTTTTTCAGAACCATCTAAATTTTCAGATAGTTTAAAACTTTTTGGCATCTCATTGTTAGTCTGAAGTTTGGGGGGTGCGAGCAAAAATTATACATCTTTACATGTGAAGATTCCTGTCTATCTTCCGCTTTGTGCCGGATGGCTTACTAAGCTTTAGACAAATTAACTGTTATCCACCTGAGATAAACTTCCCACAGAACCGTGGTATTTAACTGTTCCTCACTTCCCTGAGGAAAGCTCTCTGAGTTTTGAGTGGCTGATGTACCTGCATTTCCTTGTTCTAAGGGGCTTGAGGATTGGTACAAAAAAGTCCCAAGTTCACCATAGTTCCCAAACTTCAGTAGGTTGAATTGCTCTCTGGAGATTTTTGAAGACCATGGAGAGGGGAAGATACCTCTGTGGGAAAGGGAGACGTCTAACAGAAGCTGTTGGCCTCCTAGGGCCAAGTTTGCATCAGTTCTGACTATGCAGATTAGAACAGGATTTATTCTTACTTAGTTGTAGGTCAGATAACCCTGGAGAAAGTCAAAGACCAATTTGAATCTCAATTTAGAGGTTAATGTATACCCTGTGGGGTTGGAAGAAGGGCAGTTTAAGTAAAAAAATGAATGCGCCTTTCAGTGTAAGAGTGGCATTATTAACCAAAGGTGCTAAAAGGAAGATAAATCCTAGTGGCCTCAGCTAAAGAAAGGAGTACAGAGCTTGTTCTGGCCTATTAAATCCTGGAAGTCTGAAAACTGGGAAGATCTTGTGAGAACCTTGCATTGACTAAACCAAATCAAATTCAAAAACCTTTGGATGAATGAGTGCAAAGGCAATGTGGGCTGAAGGGAATGAGTCTGAATCGAAAGGAGGGAAGTTGCTTAGTTTGGCTAAATGGATTTCATAGTGATTTTACTCTAAGTTAGGATGATTTTAGAGCTGATGAGAAAATATGGAAAAAATGTTGGGAGTGGAACAAACATGCTAAAGGATCTGCATGTTGAGGCAATGGGAAAAAAGTGATATGCTGTATTATTTCTAGTTTTATGTCAGTCATCTTAGGTTTTGACTTTGAGGCACTGTGCTTAGCACTGAAAGTTTCTTTAACAAATTGCTGCTGAGATAAATGGGGATCATGATGATAAAGTAACACAGGCAGTAATTTATGGCAATTTTTGTTGGGTGGTAGGAAAAGAACCTTGTCTTCCTGAAAAATACTTAATCCTTATTTCTTAGTAGTTCTACCTGAAGAGTAGACCTTACAGTTATTGGGGAAGAAAATATTTGAAGTGATTACTTATGTTTTCTGCAAAATAATATTAAATAATTTTTTTTTCTCCACAGTAAAACCAACAGTTATTGATGTTGACATTTATGTCAACAGCATTGGTCCTGTATCATCAATAAATATGGTAAGTGACCTGATAACAAAGAATTTTATCTGGACTACTGGTCTTGACATCAATACTGGCTTTTGAAAAAGACAATAAATATCACTGGGATAAGTTGTTTTGATTGCTGATTTAGTTCTGTTTTCAGCTATAGCTCTGTTTTTCAGATGACACTTTTGTGTCTCTTCAAGAGAACAAACCTACAAGAAATATTATGCTCTGTGCTGTCTACCACAAAATGCTGGTAGATCTTGAATGGTAAAATAGCTTTCTTAGGAAAAAATAAGTATAAAGCAAAGCTATTGTCAAGAAAATTCTCGACTTAATGTTTCAAGAGTCAATCGAATATACAGACCTTCAGTAATATGGAGTTAATGAGAGTCATCACATACTATCAGTATATTTATCTGAAATTCATCATCTCTTCAGGGGTTACTTTTCTTTTGCCAAGTTATCAACAACCTTTAGGCTTAAAGTGCAATTCTGAAGAAATTATACATAGCTGTACTGCATGTGTAAAGGCAGGAGAAACTGAGAGTCTGTGTGATAGTGTGACAATAGTGAACCTAGCAAAATGTAACAGTTGGTCAGTTGTGGTCTTCTTAACTCCAGGACGTTTCTTAGTTCTGTAGCAATACATTCAAATTTAGAAAGCAAGCTGGTTGTTTATGTAGCTAGGGAGGTATGGGTTACTGTTGCTGCTTGTGCAACTTCAAGTTTGAATTCAGCACAGCATTCCTCTTTGTAAACTAGGCTGAATTTTTTTCTTAATACAACTTGGGAGTGCAGGACCTGTTAACATCTTAATTTACTTAAAGCTCTTACACTAAACTCTTCAAAGCAATGACTTCCTCTTGTTCACAGTGACATTCACAGGCTGCTGTGTGTAATGGTCATGTAAGAATCTAATAAATGCACTGCATGTGTGTTTTGTGTTTTTGGAACAAAAGCTTCTGAATATGAAAGGTGGTCATTCAGCTTGATTGTTTGGTTTTTGCCTATGTATGCGGGAGAATGTAAATTATTGCAGCATGTCAAATACTGGGTGGTCAGAGACTCCTGTGCCCCCTGGCAATGGGAAATCTGGCAAGTGAAGACAGAAAAAATTATGTGCTGGGAACAACTTGGCCACATATTCAAAGAGTGTGAAATGTATTGGTCATATTTCATGTGAAGCACTGAATGTCAAAAAATGGGAGTACCTGCTCCATTCTTGAACTAATAAATAACTAATTATCTTGCCCTTCCCCAACTGCCTACCAAAATTACTTGTCCAGGGAATGATTTATCAGAAGTTCTATTCTGCTTACAGTCCTCTGGCTTGCATTTGTGTATGCTCTAAGAATGGGTATCCTGTTCAAAAGCAATGGGGACAATGGTGAGGATGCTTACTTTTCAAAGTCTTTTTGCTCTTTGCCCCTCTGAATTAACTTGTAAGTAGCATTTAGGGGTACTGGAAATGTATGTGGAATAATAATTAAGAAAACATATGACTGGAACTGCTTCAGGTAGGAAGAATAAAAAAATAATAAAAAAGGAACTAGTGGTTCTTAGAAGGTTATTATGGCACAGTCAAAACATGACTAGTTTACTTATGCCTTAACTTTGAGCTCAGGATATCTTATGGCACCAAGATGGAAAGATGCACCAGGATACCAATTAAAAAAATGCATACTGTATCTCTTTGATAGTAGATGGTCTTATTAGGATAGTTAATGACTGTATGGTATAGAGATATTTCTTGGTTACAGCTGAGAAAAAAAATATGTATAATCTGTAAGGGCAGAATGATAAATAAAACAGTGATGAAATGTAAAATGTAGGTACCTGAAGTTTTTAGGACTCAAGTCTGCCTAAAGCTATATTTAAACTTTTGAATAGAAATGGACCTTATTTCAGATATGCTTGTGGACAGTCTATCCCACTAAAACTGTATCTGAACTAGCTAAGCACTTTTGAGTTTTACTTCTGTTCTCAAACCTAATTATCAATATTAGGTTTAGGCACTCAAATGGAGCCAACTTTTTTCCACAAGCTTCATTTTTGCTCTGTTACTTTGGAGTTTGTCCAAACTTACATGAGAGAGCAGAAATGAGCTTGCAGTCTCAAATTTACAATGAAGTTGGGAAGTCCTCCTTGCAAATCTACAAGCTGTGGTGCTGTATGATAGCTTGTGTCTCCAGTGGCAGAACTGATTGAGGAGCTACTTTTCCTCCATTTGTGTTATTTCAACTGTTTCGCTACAGCATACAGGAGCTCTGTGATGCTCTACTGGAAAAAAACCCAAAAACAAATAACACTTTCTGGAACTAAAAATAATAATTACAAAATAATTTATTCATTTTTAAGTAAGCAGTTTTTCATATAGTCTGTGAACTGCTGGAGCATAGATACAACAACATCTGAACAGAAACAGTAGCTGGAAATTACCTGTGGCAGAGGAAGAGGAAGGAAGGGACCATCTTCTGTCTGATTCCTGTCATACAACTGAACTCTCAAAGGGAGAGGAATATGTGTGAAGATCGTGTACAGAATTTAGAATAGTATTCTGGGAGAAAAAAGAAAGTATTCTTGTGAGAATCTGCATATGCTATATTTCTCAGCAGGACAGGAACTTTTAGCTTTTCTCCCCTAAATTATTATTAAAAGTTGAGCTATTCTGTCAAGACAACTTGGCAAGATCGTAGTTGATTGAGCAAAAAGAAAGATGATTACGTTGATTTCCATCTCTTCTATTTCAAGAGTGAGATCATCAACATGTACAAGGAGGACTTCCCTGCTGTGTACTTCCAAACTTAGCCCTTAGCTCTATCACTTTTTTCCTCATCTGCAGCACTTCTGAGGGAAAATCATGTGGAGCTTCTCTAGAGATCAAACTCTGCAGGTATATTTTCTTATCAGTTTTCATCAGCACTTTTCATCCTGTGGGTGGAACCTAGGAAGTAAAATAAGTTATCTATTCAATGGATGTTAATTTGAATGTTCATACCATTTTTGTAGAGCAAAGTTTTCAGATGTTGATAATTTTGTTGTAATTATTATTAGACTTGAGTATGAATATTAATATCTCACTGTTTCTTTAACAGTTAGGAAAAAGACAGTTACTACCAGACACCTACCTACAGCAAAGATAACCTTGTCTGAATTGTATGTGAATACCTGTGGCCTTGAGCAAAAATAAATCCTCTTAGATGGGGGCTGGAAGTGCCACAAGGGGAAGAAATGTTAGGGATCCTTTCAAAAAGGCTTTCAGTCAAGGGAAAGACGATATTCTCTGTGACAAAGATAGTGTAATCTACAGGTATATACAGCTGACCCTGCATTCCAGGCTGTTCGCTGAGGGTTTATGCCACTTCCTCTAAAGGCCTTACAAATGATTAATTTCCTCATTGCTTTCAAATATATCTATTTAGAACCTCAAGATTTCCAGAAAAAACAGGAATGTTTGTGAGAAGGTAATGTAGATGATCTTCTACCATAATAACATCTTTATGACGACAATCAAAATCTGTTTTCTGGATAGACAGTGGTGACTCTTCCTTTGTCTGTCACAAGGAAGATTTCTTTGGGGCACAGCCTAAAAAAAGCTAATGTTAAGTAGGAAGAAGTAAGATTTGTGTAAGAATAAAGAAGTAAAAGCAGGCTGAATAAGAACTGAGTGATACTAGGAGGTACTCTCAAGTGGCAGTGGCTTTGAAGAAGAAAGTAATTTCAGCTTTTTGAGCTATGGCATGATGTTATGAAATGGCAGAAATGATTGATACTGGACAAGAGTATTTTGAAATTTAAACTCAGAGATGTTCAAATGCCCATTCAAAAATTTTAGGATGGCTTTTTAACAGATAAAAGCCATCTGTTGAATAAATATCTTGGTGCCTGTCCTTTATCAAAAGCATAATAGGATGTGAGCTTGGACTGATTTGGAAGAAACATAAAATGATTGATTTAAATGTAAATGACACGTAGATGTTCTGAGCCAAATAAAATCTTCCTGTGTGCATATTATGTCCCTTTGTATTGGTTTTCATCTCTTCATAAAGTAAGTTACAGAAATTGCCATTTCATGTTACAACATCTTTAGAGACCCTGACTTGTAGGATGCAATATTCATATCTATCGCAAGATTTTATTTCAACCTTGTCTGTATTTAAAATTTTTGTTATATCTGTAAATATAGTGAACATGTTTCTGCTGCTGTTAGTGAAATTCTAAGTGAGTTTTTTAAATTTGAAAATTAATCTGTAATCTTCTTTTTATTTTCCCCCCACACTTTATATTGTAAAACAGGTGTATGAATTCCAGATCACTGAGTTTTCATTTGTTAGTGTCTTTTTTTTTTTTTTTAAACACTTCCCATTCAAAATTGTGTCCAGGAAGCATATGCTTTTGCCTTAAAATCCATGCTCCGATTTTTGTTGACAACCCAGTTCTTATCAACAGCAGCAAAGGTTTATAAGTTGCTTTATAAAACTTAGATATTAACGTGGCTTACTGTAGCCTCGTTTTCTACAGATAAGCAGTACTGACTTGTGTATAAAAGAACAGAAAAAGGAGAGAGACCATGTCAATATGCAAATTGGGAATCAGATGTAACTGATGGGGAAAAAGAATCCCCTAGAAGTAGTTTTGTGATGCAGAAACGTAAACAGAATGAGATTAAATTTCATGAATGTCTATTAAATTTCAATAGCATCAAAGTCTGTGTGTTTGTGTGTACACACATATAGTCTTAACTGAGTAGCTACAGGAATCTGAGATTGCAGCAGAAGTTGCTGGTGAAGGAAGAATTTGACACCTTTATGGTTTTAGCAACTGGAATCTCAATTTAATGCAGCTGTACCGAAAGTATGTTGAAGAGACAGTGTGAGAAACAAGCTTATAAACTCTACTTATCTGTTTATAAAACTATTAATTGGTTATCTGCTGGATATATGCCCATCTCTGTTCTCAGGTAATCTGAAAAGGTAATTCACAGAGTATTTCTTTTATGTGTTTCATCACTTCATTCTTTTGTGTCCACTCTCTAGGCTATGTCATATATCTTTATGGATGCTGTATTTCCTTTTTGTTCAGTTAAGTGTTGTAGAATAAAAGCAATCTTTACTAGTTTTTGACCCTTAATGTATTGATAGACTTCTTTGAACTTCAGTTTCAAAGTCCCCACATGCTTTTTGCTTCTCCACTAAACACAATAGGTATCTAAAAGAATAGTCTTGATGTGGAGACTTGTCTAAAATACTATTCAGAGCATATAATTGAGTCTGAATTTCTTCTATATTTTTAGTCTCTATGTCTATTTGCTTGATAGTTAAAACTATTACTGGAGCATATGCAATTATAGAAACCTGGTGAATCTTTCCATAACAAGGCAAAGCTAATTTAAATCCAGATTTCATCTGTTTCATACCACTGTGTAGCCCCAAATATTTCCTTTAGAGGCTGCTTCTCAAGGATAATGTAAGACACTGTTTGAGCACTAGGCTGGTATCCTGTTGTTCATTGTTAATTTGAAGTGTTTTTTTCTAATTGTATCTCACTGTATTACCTAATCTGTTTGTACAGCGATTGTGTGGGGAGGTGGTTTCTGTTATTTTTGAGGAGTGAGTTTTCCAGCTGGTGAGTTCAGATCATCTCTAAAATAATGGAATGCCTTGGGATGTTTGTATTTTTCCCTGCAAATTTTACAAGCTTCTGTTTTGCTCTGTAACCAAAGAGAACATTCAAAAACTGGGTTAAATTTTAGGTTTAGTGGGTCCGTTCATTTATGAGGACTAAGATACTAATCATACACTTTGCTAGATTACACTTTTCTAGATACATACATTTTGCTAGATTATGATCAAGTTACTATTCTTGTTTCTAGAGCATATTTATATACTGTCATTAAGTTTGGATCACTCATGATAAAAACGGTACAAATTATAGAAAATTTTTAAGCTGCATGGATTTTTGCTGATTAATCCAAATTACCTCACATACAGACTCATTCTTGTTGCTTCGAGCTCTGGCAGTCAGTGCCTCACTATGAAAGTGTTTCTGGGAGGTAGTAGTATTAACCTGAAACTTGAGTCTGTTTATGACTTCTGTTCCACCATTGACCTTGTGAGAGGCTAATATAGTCTCAAAAGTGAAACAGAGTGGAAAGGAGGAAGCTGGGGGGAAAATAGTGGGCATGGATTGATTTTTTCACATATCACCTTGGCAGCTTCTACTTTTGGTCTCCCCTAGAGCCTCACTTTCTGTAACTAAAATATGACCCAGCTGATAGACACTTGGACAAAGGCCTTAGGCTGCCCGTGTCTGAGGTGCAATGGGATGCACTACCATAATGTTCATTTTTCTGTAATGAAGCTTGTGTACTGTGATGTGTAGCAGTAAAACACGTATTACTATAATTTACTACATTGGCAGGAAATCCAGTTTGCTTCTTGGAGGAATGATAGTTTCTGTCACAAGTCTTTGGTAATGGACTGATCTTCTGTCTCCTGGTCTGTCTTATCAGAGTTCAAGTGGATTGTCAAATATGGATGATTTAGCCTTACTCTTGTCTCAAAAGGTGTATAACAAATGAGCAATTTACTTCCAGTAATATAGGAGAATAAAATGTCTCATCTGCCAGGTAACAGGAATTGCAAGAAGATCTGAAGAATAGCTGGACTGAAGGTGTTTTTCCATAGCTGAACAGTGCTACAGTATCTAACAGGTACCTCATCTTGGAGGGAACAAATTGACCTTTGTACAAAGTGTGGAAAGAAACTACTTTCTGGCCTGATGCCAGTCCTTAACGCTTGATTTCTTCCACTTCAGTAACCTGTTTCTTGGGCCTGCAGATCCTAGGCTTTAGAGTAAGTGTATGTCCTGTTACAGTTCCTTTAGAAAGTTACAGTTGCCTTCCTCATCTATCCAGTGCTACATAGCTTCACTTTATTGCCAAATTTTGGGAAAGTTAATTTAGAAAAGCTATGGCTAAATTTCTGCAAAGGATATTGAAATATTTCAGGGTAAATTGAGGGTCTCTGCCTAAATAAATTCAGGTTTTGAGTGGTCAAGCTTTTATCAACGTTGTTTTAGAACTTGAGCTTTCCATGATTGCCCTATGAAAGAGTAATTACCTTTGTGTCGACCTGTTCATTGGATTCCTGCATGATATTGACATGATTTAAACCATGGTTTTGAGAGTTTGGTCTTCCTTAGTTCTTTCAGTGATGGCTTTATCCAAGAAGTAAATGAATGTTGCTGATTGGTTCTGTAACTAATAGAGCAGACTTAATGCCATTTTTTTTTTGGTAAAATTTTATGTTATAAAGTTTTGGAAATGGAGACACAGCCATCACAGCATCCATAGAGTGATCTCAGTTGCATTATAAATGTGCTTGTAGATAGGAAGGAACATCTGAATACAGTGTGACCCCATATAATCCCTAATTGGGTCACAGATGAGTCTTCATGCTTCTGTAAGGTTTTTTGGTTAGTAAAAAATAATAGAATCACAGAATGGTTTGGGTTGGAAGGGACCTTAAAGACCATCTAGTTCTAACCCCCCTGCCATGGGCAGGGACACCTTCCACTAGACCAGGTTGCTCAAAGCCCCATCCATCTTGGCCTTGAACACTTCCAGGGATGGGGCATCCACGACTTCTCTGGGCAACCTGTTCCAGTGCCTCACCACCCTCACAGTAAAGAATCTCTTCCTAATATCTAACCTAAATCTATCCTCTTTCCATTTAAAACCATTACCCCTCATCCTATCATTACACTCCCTGATAAAGAGTCCCTCCCCATTTTTCCTGTAGGCCCCCTTTAAGTACTGAAATGCTGCCATAAGGTCTCCCCGGAGCCTTCCCTTCTCCAGGCTGAACAACCCCAACTCTCTCAGCCTGTCCTCATAGGGGAGGTGCTCCAGCCCCCTGATTATCTTTGGGGCTTTCTTGACTCTCTCCAACAGGTCCATGTCCTTCTTATGTTGGGGGTCCCAGAATGCACTACTCCAGGTGGGTTCTCATGAGAACAGAGTAGAGGGGCATAATCACCTCCCTTGACCTGCTGGCCATGCTGCTTTTGATGCAGCCCAGGACACAGTTGGCTTTCTGAGCTGCAAGAGCACATCGCTGGGTCATGTTGAGCTTCTCATCAACCAACACACCCCCAAGTCCTCCTTCTCAGGGCTGCTCTCAATCTGTTCACTGCCCAGCTTGTATTCATGCCTGGGATTGTGCCCACCCATTTCCAGGACCTTGCACTTGGTCTTGTTGATCTTCGTGAGTTTCACATGGGCCTACCTCTCAGGCCTGTCAAAGTCCCTCTGGATGGCTTCCCTTCCCTCCAGTGTGTCGACAGCACCACACAGCTTGGTGTCTTTGGCAAACTTGCTGATGGTGCACTCAATCTCACTGTCCGTGTTTCTGACAAAGATGTTAAACAACGCCAGTCCCAATACTGACCCCTGGGGAATTCCACTTGTTTCGGGTCTCCGCTGTTGACTGCAAACTGACACTGTTTGAGTGTGACCATCCAGCCAATTCCTTATCCACCAAGTGGTCCATCTGTAAAACCATGTCTCTCCAGTTTAGAGACAAGGATGTTGTGCAAGACAGTGTCAAATGAATACTATTCATCAGTGTCATTTAAATACCAAAACAATGCCCTTCATTTTTCACATCATTCTTACAGTGAGTAAAACCCAGAAGAAACCACATACCTTAATTTTTTTCTGTGTGAGAGCTTGTCATCAGTCTAATTGGACATAATTTCCTTTATTGTCTCATTGCTGAAAAATAAGATTTAGAGAATTGTATTTCATTTCCCTTCAAGCTTTTTTAGGGAACATGTGTCCCTTGACCCTTAAGTACTCTCAGACACGCTTTTTCTGGTACAGACAAGGTATTTCTGCTGAGTGACTACACATAACTGAAGAATAAAACAAATGCTTTCTTTCTGCAATTGAAGAAGTCTGCAGGGATGACTGTAGGGTATCTGTAGACTGCAGGGATGTATCTGTATCCCAACACCTCTGTGCATTTGTTAACATCATACACCTCTCTCCTTTTAAATCACTGCAGTCTTCATTTATTACTTTCTCAGTCTGGAAAAGGAACTTATTATGTGGTCAAAACCAATGATATTCTAGGTTCTTTGTATGTTTTTGTAGATTTCTTCCTCAAAGCTGTCTCCACCTCTGTCTTCTTGTGCATCTGCTTTTTGTTAGACTTGTAAGATACAGGTGGTTCTGCTACATACTGTGTTGGACAAGCTGTTTTCTGCCCTTAAAACTGCTATCTCCTCCAGAAGCTTGTGCCTCTTTTCTTACTTACAAAATGACATTTGCAGCCCTTGAATGCTGAAGAAATTTGGTGAAAGGAAGATGTTTTTGTAACTATTATATGCTGCTTGCATACCACACAGAAGCAGACAATTTTGACCATAGAGTTTTGGATGTGTTTAACTAAAACATCTTAGGTGTTACAGCCAAGTAGAGCTGCTCCATTAAAAATAGGAACAAACATTTCAATGTTAATATAATAATTTTACTAAGTGTTTTTTTAAGTTTTAAATGGTAAAGATAAGGAAACTGCAGGGGACTGAGAGATGAAATTCTCAAGGCTGTTGTGAGATTCTTAAACCAAAGAAACTGCTACCTTCCTTTCTGACTATTTTCTGTGCTTACCTCAAGGTTAGCTGGGTATGCTCAGAGCTTATCTAGGAAACTGCATTCCTTGGGACACTTGGGAGCAGGGATAACTGATTCTTGCTTTCTCTGACTTGCGTTTGGCATATTTTGCAAGGAGAACAGAATTTTAAAAGTGCTTAAGGAACTTAGTCATGGAAAGTATTAAATACCTAGCTACATAAACCTGTTTTAATTCTCATACACATGACTTGGCAAAGTGAGGGCCATGTTCAGAAAGATATGAAGGTGTCAAGCTCTATATTACAGTGTCTAAGTTACCATCAATTTCAATGGTTGTTAAATACTTATATCAGTCTGAGCTCCACTGATACACAGATAGTGAATACTTAATTTAGGTGGGATTAGAAATTTAGAAGAAATCTGTATAATTCTTGGCACTTTCTGTAAGTATTCTTCCATAGGAGTTCTGGTCTTAAAAAATATGTTGTAATAATAGGGTCTGTTGTGATTTGAGATTTAAATAAGACAAATTTGAAGGAAGGAAATTAGGCCAGCTGTTAGAAAGAAGGTATATTTGGAAAAATGGAGAAACCCTTGGCCATGCAGACACTTCATCATGTTTGACATAGACACAGGGATGATTACATTGTCATGTAATCTGCTTCTGTATTAGTATTCTTCTATGAAAACAGAAGTTCCTGTGAAGACTGTAAGGGAGAAACAGAACAAATATGGTGCATCACAGTGAACTGTAACAGAAGAGGAAAGACAAAAATGCTTGGCTACTATTCTGAGAACATTTCATAAGACAGCCATGCTATTTCAGACTTCCTGGTCCTTATCCTCGAGAGAGATTGCTAAAACCTTCAAAAGAAGAAACCTGGAAACTAAATTTCATTAAAACATGTTGAATATGGAATAGCACAGGCTCAGTATTGGCATTGGGTTTATGTCTGTGTGCAACTCGTGCTCTTAGTAACCTCTGCAGGTGGTAAGTACTTCTCACCTTTCCACTCTGTTGCTGTACTGCTTACCCAATAAGAATGAAATACCTCTGTTTTCAGACCTTGCATCTCAAAATCATTCTTGGAAACAGTAGCTAGTGGACTCAAGGGATAGGGAGCTTTGGCTGATAGTTCATGTTTGGTAAAGTGTGTCAGATAACCGAGACAAAGAAATAACTGCCATCTGCTTACACACACTCCAGATATCAGACTCTGATGGTTCTGTGCTTTCAAATGGCTTTTCAGGTGGATATTTCCCCAAGGTGTATTTACTGCAGTGTGCACAGTGTGTTTTTTTCCTTACCTAGAAGGCCTATATATTGAGGTTGAATTACAAGGCAATCAAAATTGTGAACTGTAGAAAAGTATGACCTTATTTTTTCAATGTATAGAGATTATTGTATTGTAATAAAACATCTTTTTGTCTAATAATGTGAGTTACTTAATTTTACTGCTTTAGGTAATTGAAGAATTGAGATCACCAAGCTGTTTGCTGGTCTTCCCCACTGCAAATGGAAATGAAACATTTCCTCCTATATTACTTATCTGCCTCAGTCTTGGTCTTCATTTCTCTGGGTGAAATTGTCACTTGATCACATGCTCACTAAACATCTGGCCATCTTTAAGGCAAAGCAGTTTCAATTTTCCTAAATTGGACTTCATGCATTATGCAAACATTACTTCATTAGACACTGAGACGAGCTATCAAGCTATATTGTTTGGTCAGGATAATGTAGGCTTGCCTCTCCTCTGGATGCTGGTTTGAAATCAGACTAACAATTTTGGATAAATTCAGTTCGTGCAATCATTTTTGCTTGTGATTCAATTAGGGCATACATAGGGATCTAGGTAAATGCAGTCAATGACTTTGTCTCTGCTCCTGACACGCTGATACCTATTTGTAATGTGTGAAACAGCATAAACAATAAAAAAGCTAAATTAATCTCTCAGGAAGTGAATGGAACTTTGCCAGGCATAAGTTTGAGCCACATTCTCCTAAAATATTCCACACTGAGAGGCTAATAATAAGATCCAAAGTAACCCAAAGTTAATTTTGGTAGTAGAACGTGTTGGATCCTCACTGCCTTCTGTCTTTTCTTTTAATTTGCGCTGTTGTGGAGAGTGCAAAATGAAACACAAGTAAATTGGGGAATTTCTTTACTGCTGGATGGGGCTGAATAGACAGGTAATGCGTATAGCACCGAAGGATCTGCCTGGTGCTAATGTTGTGCTCTAAATTCCACAGGTGGGCCAGGTTCTCACCTGATATAAATGTCTGATTACATCAACGTAAATGGAAATGTACTGATCTGTGCTAGTCCATAGGCTGCTGCTTTCAGATTTCTTTTTTCCGAAGTACTTTTCATTGTTTCTAGAATAAAGGTTAGGCATTAGGACATTTTTTCACATAATACTATAATCTATTATATCATTCTTTTGTAGATTGTATTTAAAAAAAAAAAAAAAAAAAAAAAAGAAGACTGCGAGATTGCCTGATTGCATTTACCTGAAAGCTGCTAAGTTTATCTTCATTATTTTCCCTGCAATGTGTTCTCTAACTCTCTGGTGTCTGAAACTGTATTTATGTAAATACTGCTGAGCATTTCTTTGCCATCTGGATGGTACTGTAAGAATGGTATAAAGGAAAGGAAAGTGAAAACAAATGTAGGAAGCCTAGGAGAACGCCTTAAAGAGATAAAATTGGACCTATATTTTGGGAGCTGCCTAGCCGGACCAGCACATGAAGCTTTTGATAGGACCAGCACACGAAGCTTTTGATAGATTGTGGCACAGCTAGATTAGCCAATTGTAAAGAGGCAGATTAAAAGAATTATTTAGGAGTTTCTTTTGGATTTCCAAAAAGCCTGGCTAAATTGGTATCATGTAAACGTTCTAGCTAATGGGAACAATAATAGGTGATGCATTGAATGGTCAACTTGTGCTTGTTCTTTGGTTTAGCCCAGATCTATGCAAGACGCTTTTGCTGACATAGCAGTGTTTAGGACTGCGACTTCTTTCAAAATACCTCACCGGAAAAGACATCAGCTGGAGTATGGAGTAAAAGTGTTTTGCTCATAAAGCCCACTGGGCTTGGAGAATTAGCAACTGGGTACAACTCTTGGGTACAGAAGTACCTGTGCTGGCAATTGCCATTTGCTGGCATTTTGCAAGTAAAACGGTATCAACAGATTGAGAGGGTAAGCTTATTTAGTAGGAAAAATATAAACATCAATTTACTTCTCACACAGAAAAACCTCCATACTTTCCTAGGTGTCATGCACCTGGAAATGCTTTTTTTTTTTGCTATTGCTAATGTATCTTAGCCTGTACATATATATATGTTGTGATAACAGATTAGCATCTCTCAAATTTTAAACTCTCCATAGGTCTAGAGTTACAAGGGTTTTTCTAAAACATTTTGAGTAAAATGACAAACAAACTAACATTCAAAAAATTAATTAAATAAAAATGAGGGACATACCAAAAACTGGTCAGCTCCTAAATAAGTGATCTGATTTATGTCGAGTATCACATGGAAGCCAAAGTCAGGACCTGGATTTGAAAGTGGTGTTTCATTATTTTTGTGTCTAATTGAACGTTACAAGGCTCAGCTTCAATTTTCATTCAGAATCTGAAGCCCTTCCATAGGCTAAATCTCCAGTTGTTTTAACTGAGTATTTTCCAGGATGAGATGCAGGACAGGGTCAGTTTTACTTAGAAAATGGTAGATAATTTTAGCCTTACCTAGTAATTTGTTCTCATGGAACTTCCCTGGATTATAAAATCACCAGAAAAATTGTGATATAAGAGTATAAGTACTTGGGGTTGATGTTATAGTCTGATTGAAAGTCTATGTAATATTTTTCTTTATAAATACTGGTTTTCAGCTGAGTGTTGTAAAGAGTTAGGGTAAACTTTTCAACAGCAGATATCCAGCACAAAACATTTATTTGCCAAAATGAGTTCAGACAGTGGCTTGACTGTTTCTGAAATAAAACTAGAAGCAGCATTTTTTTTCACAAACACTGTCTCCAAACTTTACTACCTCATGCCTGTTAGAAAGGACATTAAATTTTAAGGCTTTGGGGAGAATGAGAGAGAGAATGATGCATTTCCTATATGTCAGAGATGCCTTCTGTTGTCACTGTGAAAATCTGCCTGCAAGTCTGTTTGCACATGCTCTGCACAGAAAAATTATTTTAGCAGCTTAAATCCCTTCATTCCACCTGTGTTGCATATGTTTCAGTGTGAGTGTGGGCCAGATTTCCTGGAGAGCTTACATTTGAGCTGCTGCAGCTGATGTGAAAGAAGAGTATCCATTCTTTTAGTGATCTTGCTGCACCACAGCAGCGTGGAGGAGGGAGTTGCCTGATGGCAGTGGACAAGGGGATGGGGTAGTGTCAGGTGAAATAGATGTGAGAAGAACTGTCTGAGACATGGGTGTTTTGAAGAGGGTAAAAGACTGAGTGTAATGAATAGGAGTGGACTAAAGAGTTGGGGTATGGAGAAATCAGGATTGGAGGTAAAAAGAAAGAGCAGAATGAAAAGAAAAGGGGTATGCCAGGGAGAATGGATGGGAAAAATCTATTTGTAGAGCCTTCATGCTCTTCTAAAATCTAAGAGGGAATTCAAGGCCATGCTCACATTCCTTTTCATAACTGTCTGCAAATTTGGATATAAGCATCTTGATTGTTATATTCATATTGCCTATGGGGACGTCTGTCAGCTATGAACTAGTGTCTCTCTATTTTTCCTTATCTGGGCAGCCAACTGAGTTGCTCTGAAGGTGGAGGGACTGCACAGGGCCAGTGTATAGCTGGAAAGATCTGTACACGATCTAGGCTTAGACCTGGATATACGTAATCCAAAAGAACTGCACAGGTGTAGCCCCAAATTCCTTACCATTCTTATGCTGACATTAAGCCTTTGAGAAACACACTGGCAAACTCTCCTGGTCCTCAAAGGGAATGGCAAGCAATAGTTAATAGTTACTGGGGATGAAGATAGTCTCTTAGCTCAAACAGAGCTCACTGTGATGGAGCTAATATTTTGAACTCTGTTTATTTACCTACAGAAATGATGATATGGTGGCATGTAATAGATTGTTTTGTACATAAAAAGCCAGCAGAGTATTCACAAAAGTTATATTTAAAGACTTTTTGGGATTGAAAAGTCAAAGTTGCAGCTGACTTTTTTACTCACTTGCACTCAAGCATGATAATGTAGTCCTGCATTTCTTGGTAATCCACTGTGTTTATGCAAAACCAGTTTCTCCTCCAGCATACACAAAGCTTTTCTGGTCTGGGACTCCTTGCTCATTAAAGGAGATTTCTCTTTATTGCTATTAGGCTGAAGCAGCAGAATGCTGCTCCAGTAGAACTAGATCCTGCTTCTGCCAAAGAAAATTTGGTAGGATGAGGGACAAAATGTTTATGGCAAACTTCTCAAACCAGCTATTCGTTAGATTATCCTCACTTTAAGAACGTAATTTGGCACTCTGTGATCTGATATACAGCAGTGCAATAGATACTGAGCTGGTGAGTGTTGAATATAAATCCTATGGCATTATATATTACGTAAAAGAAAATACTCTGAAAAAAACCCCAAGAAAACCTTGCTTCAAGCACCTAAAAATTCTGTGAACTTTTGATGTAATCTCTGCCTCTGAGATTGAGAGTATGATCAGATTTTTCTGAAACTCCTTTCCTGAGCAAACATCTAGGAAGATGAGTGAGTATAAGACCGTTTGACATATATTTCTTGGAAGGTATTAAAACTAAGAGGATGGCAAGGACCTTCATGAAATTCTGGACTTTCCTCATATTTCTTACTGTAAATTGGCATCAGCTACAAACTTCATGGGCTTTCATAAGAGAACTAGAAAATAGAGGCTTCCAGTTGGCATTGCTTACATACACACGCAAGGAACACTCTGTCTTGTCCTCATTTTACCATCTTCCTCTCTGTGCAGCTGAGAGGTATAAGTTCTTCAGCAGTGAGGTATGATTTAGGTATAGTTTAATATCCTGTTGCTGTTTAAAGACAGTGTTTTGATTTCTTTAAAAGCTCAGTCATGGATTTCTGGGATGACTGGTGAAAGTAGCTTTGAGACTTATAAGGCCTCCTTCACTGGTACTTTATCAGGGGCAGGTCTAGTTCCCTCTTTTGTTGAAATGCTTGAATTAATATTAGTTTTACCACATAGCTTTCTTGTATTAGTGAAGAGGAGGTGTTGGAAATGGCTAGGGATCTCTTTCTGGTGGAAAATCCATGGTTTTTTTACACAGAATCCACATACACATTACCTGACAAAAAGTTTTCAAGGATGGATTGCCTGTGTGGTGTTTGACTACATCTGTTTCAGGACTAGTTTAAAGCCAACAAATAAACTAGATAAAACAGTTACTTGAAACTCACCCAGGCACTGCTATGGTCAACAGGAGATGCGCCTGCAAGAAGTGTGGCAGCCTCCTCTTGGGCAGAAGAGCAGCTGGGTGCTGGGAGCTGGTTGATGAGAATGGGCAGATTGCTTTTATTGTTGTTATTGAAATAAACTGTAAACTGGCATTTCTCATTTAAAACCTGTGAGTTTCTAATAACCTTTAAAAGAGCAGTTTTCTACTCAGGAGTCAGGAGGATTTCTTGAACTCGAAGCAGAATACAGTGAGTGAAGAAATAATTAGAGGCCTTTCAGTTGGAAAGTAGGAGAATGCAGATCAGGTTTTTTGTCCCACCTGGAAAAGAAGTGGGACTTGAACTCAGGAGTTTACTACTAAATGCTACCAAAACTGCATAATTAGTGGTTGGTAGTTAAGTTGGGGGGTTGTTCCTACTCTGCAGTCATTTCCATTAATACTTTGCACCCCTCTTACACGATTGTTGCAGATACCCAGAGACAGAGGAACATAACCTATATTTACTAGAATGAGTAATTCACAGTGATCAGAAAACTGGATGAGGAAAGTGACCCAGCTCATATTTTGAAGGGACATAGTCTGATACTCTCCAAATAATACCCCATAATCTATTTCCATATAGTTTATGAAATGCTGTTACTGGGGATGGGTGGGCAAACGTGAACAGAAATCTCTCTCCCCCAAAATATTCTGATATAGTTAAGCAAGGAGCACTCCTTGAATAAAGAAGATAAAGGCTTAGGTGGAGGTTCAGTGTAATTTGCTCGAAGGCATATGACATGGTAAATTGTACATCATGTAAGGAGAACACAATTGTTGGAAGTGAGGCTTTGCAGCTTTTTGGCAAGTGAATTAACTCCCTGCTCACTCATTGATTTAAAACTAGTGCATTATGAAATCAGCCTGTAATTTTTAATGTCATTGCCATGAATAGTCAAAATCTGTCAGTCTACAGATGCAATTTTCTATTTTCTGTAGTAGGCATCTTGCAGAAATTTATTTTAATCAATGAATCGTTGATTATAATACCTGCCAATAATGCTTGCTCAAGTAGAAACAAAACTTGGAGTGTGACAAACAAACTTTTCTACCCAAGATACAATTGTTTGGCTCTGTGTTTTCCTTTGGATAACCAGAACTGACAGATCTATCCAGTCCATAGCTTAAAGGCAGGACCTGAAATGCAGTCTGAAATACTGCTGCTTTTCTGCTCATTCTCTCAACAGATTCCCAGCAGATCAGTATTGTTTTCCTCTTCATCTGAATTTTCCTCAAGCCATTTTTTCCTCTCAAAAATCATGTATATTTTTAGAAAGCCTCTGAAGTAAATATGATGATGTTGGGTTTGGGTTTTTGTTTTCTCCAGAGGACAATTGTGTGGTAAGGCTGCTGTCTCCTTAGCTTGTTTTTCCCTTGCCTTGCCTCGCCTCACCTTGCCTCTCCTTGTCTCTCTCTCTTCATTTTCTTTCTTTTCTTTTTCCTTTATGGCTAGTTTCTCCATGGCTAGTGTTAGTCACTACATTTCAAGCCATTACATGTAAACAATTGTCTATTTCCTCCCCTGTGGAGGCAAAAGAGAATGAATTTCCAAGATGAGACCATTACTGTCTTGCCCCTCGAGAAAACAATGCTGTTCGATCAGGTTCCCATCTCTTTGCATGTCATGCTAAGCCTGCCAACCAGATTAACTGCTAAAAGCAGGAAGAGGGATCTGATTGTCATGAATACCCCCACTTTTCCTCTTAATATAGGAAGTTGAAATATTTTCTGGAGTTCTCAGGTGGTTTTGAATCTTGAGTGTGTTTGACTTTTTCTGATGCGATTCAACTGTGCAGGCCAGTGGCTTGATTCCAATTTTTAATGGATCAGGTGCATGGCAACGTGGTCCTTTCTGCCCCTATTATGCTATAATTCTGTTAAGCTAACAGACTCCAAGAGCCCTGCTGAGAAGATTTGTTGATTTGCCTGTGGATGTTGGAAGAAAATAACAGAATCGCTTTGTACCTGCAGTCTTCCATCTCTTGTGTTGTAATAAGCAATTTAGTGCTGCCAATTATTCCTTCTACAGGCTGTGGCCATAAAAATTTGTCAGACCTTTTCTTCAGCAAGGCAAAACTAGTGGGAACATTGAGGCTCTTCTTATGTCAGGTACGCAAGACACAGTAGAATCTTTGTAAATGATTCAGGCAGGGAGGTGTCACTGCTGCCTGAGAGAAGGCATGAATGGAAAAAGTATTGGTTGTTGTCCTAGACGTAATACAGGTAATGCTTCCTGATGGACGGAATAAAAGATGTACTATAAAGAAAGAGAGTGTTGCCGTTACTGTGGGATTGTTAGGTGTGTCTTCAAGCTAAGGGATATTTGTGCACCTTGAATGCTCTGATAGTCTCAGTTGGCTTTGTGACCAGAAGGACCTTTCTATATCATGCTCTTACAAAGATTATAAAGTTGCAGTTACTTTCATTTATAATTCACAGTAGCTGTCCTGACACTTGCTTTACAGAGCACAGAATCCGATGTTCGTTTGTAACAGCTGTATATTGATTGGTCAGGTCTTTGTTGTTAGCGAATGCTGAGTTGAAAATGCCTGTGCTTTTTGCAGTGCTTGCTACACTGGGAATGCAATCCCTGGCTGAGTTTCTTGGTCCGAAGAGAATAAAAAGACTCTGTTGTGGGCAAAGAATAACTTGGTGCCTGAGAGGGAGCATTAAGTATGTAATAGCAGCAACCAAAGCTAAATTAGTTAAAGGGGAGGAGAAATGTCTCAATAATTAGTAACAGCAAAGATTTGGTGGGAGCACTGGTTTGTAGACCAGACAATGGATAGATTTGCATAAAACCTTAAAGCTGGGCTTCCAGGCACTATTTACTTGTGCCGGCCAATAAAAGCCAAAGTTGTCCCCTATGTCACTGGGCTGATTCCATGTTGCCGTAGGAAGCTGTACAAGCTAGTCCTTTTCACGTATCCTTCTTCAGGCACATAAACACTTGTTTTCTAATTCTGTATATCGGCTGCCCAGATTTTTTCAATTTAGATCATTCTGATGAATGCAGAGATTAGCTTCTCCTTTTGCTGGGCTAGTGAAGAAGCACATCATACACAGTGAAGAATGGCTTTTCTTTATATTTCTTGTATTATAGGAGAGCATGAAATCTAGGCTGCCAGATACAGTGTGCTGGATACAGTAAATGAACAGAGGAAGAAATGATCTGTACACAAAAAAAAAAAAAAGGTGGGGGAAAGGTGGAGAAAGTATTAGTCACTTTCTGAGTTTTAATTCATACAGTATGTCATTGTAGAGGTGGAAATGAAGCCCAGACGCTCTGGCTATCTGTTTTGTGTCTCTTAAGGGATACTGCTGCAAGCTGCTGGCATTGTATGGCTAAACATAAATACGGTTATCTTGAACATAAGAGAAGCATATGATCAGAATACTATGT
>NW_009259535.1:331882-395445 GCF_000687185.1 Egretta garzetta | reverse complement strand
GAAAGAGTGAATGGAAATGCTACTGAAATCCATTACTGATGGCATGTTACAAAAGAAAGGTTCTGCTCTGTGTTGCTCTGGTTTTGTTCACTGTAATTCATCTTTCCTCCAGTTATTTCTTAATTTCTTACTCTCATTTCCCTTGAAAAGTCCTCTTTCTGCCTTTCCTTTCCCTGTAGCTTACTCTTTCCTGACGTACACCACTCTACATCTTCATAACATTGATTTCTCCCTTCCAGCAAAACTGTTGCACAGTTGGCTACTCTTCCATAACTCATTCTGTGCAAGATTCTGTGCCTTAAATCTTTCTGCCCTTGTTCTATCATGCCTACCAATTCTTTAGGACATAGGACATTTAATAACAGTGTGTACAGCAGAATCGTAGTGGATTTTACCCTTTGTATAATTGCTCTCTAATAAATATGATTAATATTAAATGCCTACTATTAGCCTAATATACAGTCTGTACTGAAATTAAAAATATGAGGGATACTTGTATAAATGCCAGCTCTTACAGTTGTAACATTTTAAGATTGCAAATGTCAATGCATGCTACGTGATGGTGTTTGCCTGTGTGTGAAGTACATTATAATCACTGACGGATGAATCTTAAAATTTTCCAAAGTTCACACAAGTTAATCAATCCAAAATTTAGATACTTTTACAAACTACTGATTTTTTTCAATATGCAAATGGAGTGGAAATAAAGCTGCATTAGGATTAACTAAGAAATTGCCAAAGCAGTCAAAATGAAAATTCAAACTCCAAGGAATTTGAGCAGTAGAACATTGCTTAAGGTATATGACTGAAGATTCTCATCAGTTTAGACATCCTTATGTGGTCATGGAAAAATATTAGCAGCAGAGGCCTCTCATTCATTATACATGCAATTGCAAAAATGGCTTGTGAAAGGGATCAAGGGGGGATGATTTTGACTAATCAGTGAGCTAGTTGAAAAAGACTGTGATGAAATTCAGGTTTCCCGTGTTTCCCTCCTCAGTTTCTTTCTTAAGTGGAAATCTTTAAATCGTGATTGCAAGAGCAGGAAGCAGTCCTTTCAACAGACAGTGTCTTTTCAGTTTTTAATCCTGGGCTTTTCAAGTGGTAGACCAAATATAGAAAAGATAAAAAAAATCTTGGTTAAAGCAGAGTGTATATCCAGTGATTCCTTTAGATTTGAACAGAGAGAATTTTGACGCTCAGTTTCTCTGTAGTCAGAAGGAGAAGTCAGACTTAAGTCAGCAAAGGTGGACACCTGGGTCGTATTCCATTCTAGCATACAGGTTGTTTCGGTTGCAGGGTCAGAATCACTATCTTGTTTGTTATCATTTGCCACTCTGCCCATTTTGTTGGACATTTGATGTGAACAATGCATGAATGCATTTTTATGCATGTCTTTAACATGAATGCAATTTATGCTTTCAATCCTAAATTGAGTAGAAATGTGTGAATCAACTAAACATGGGCTTACCTTGGATGAAAAAAAGTGGTAGTTAAGTTTAAATACTTGTTATTAAATAAATTGGTGGCGGTGTTTTGCTTTTTAATTCACCAGCTAGCCTCCATGATTATGTAGCTACTGATAGGATAAAAGTAGGAAAAAGTCATTCTGCATTCATGCATAGAATTACGGAATAATTTAAGTTGTAAGAGACTTCTAGAAATCTAGTAATCTGATCATCTGGAAATCCAGTCATCTAGCTGAACCCTCCACTCAAAGCAGGTTCAGTTAGATCAGGTTGCTCAGGGCCTCAGCCACTGCAGTTTTGAGCATCTGCGAGGATGGAGATTCCAGAGCCTCTCTGTGCAGCCTGTTCCAGTACATTTGACCACTTCCATGGGTTGAGAAAATGTAACTTATATCTAACTGGAAATTCCTGTGTTCTATCTTGTGTCCATTGCCTCTTGTCCTGTCTCTGTGAGCCTCTATGAAGAGTATAGCACTGTCTTCTTTATATACCCTCCCATTAGATAGCTGAGGAGGTCCCCTTAGCCTCCACTTTAAACTGAACAAATCCAGTTCTCTTAACCTTTCTTCACATATCATGTTTTCCAGTCTCCTGATGATCTTGATGGTCCCATTCTGGACTTGCTCCAGTATGTCAATGTCTTGTACCGAGGAGCCCCAAACTGGCACAGTACTCCAGACGCAGTGTCGCAAGTGCTAAACAGAGGGAAACAATCATGTCCTTCAACCCACTGGCTATGCTCTTGTTAACGCAGCTCAGTGTGTGGTTGGCCCTCGTCTCCACAGCAGCATACTGCTTTCCTGCAAAGCTGTCTTCTAGCCCATCAGCACCCAGCCTGTCCTGTTGCATGGAGATACTTCATCCCAGATACAGAACTTTACATTTGTCTATGTTGAGTTTCATGAGTTTTCTGTCAGTTCACTTCTCCAGCTTGTCAAGATATTTCTGAATAGCAACCCAGTCCTTCAGCATGTTGATTGCCCCCCTCGGTGTGATGCACAGTTTCTGAGAATGCTACGTGTGCCATCACTGAAATTATTAATGAAGTTGTGAAATAATATCAGATTGAGCTATTGATCCCTGAGGGATGACGCTAGTAACTGGCTGCCAGTTGAACTTTGTACAACTGATGACACCCATGTGAGCCCAGTGGTCCAGTCTGCTTTCCATCCACTTTATAGTCTGTTTATTGCGTCTCTATCTCATCATCTTGGCTATAAGCATATTACGGGAAACCCATTCACATAGCATTTGTATCTCATGGTACCTCTTAGAATTCTGTTTTTCCCTTTTAGGTTATCCACATTGCTATTAATCAGGGTTTAATTATTCCTTTAATATAAGCAAGACTAACATTCTTTAGGAAGTGCACAATAGATCAAGGACACATTCTTAATATGAAAATTGACTATGCTTGGGTGAGACAAATATATGATGAATTTTGTGGCACAATTTTAACCTAGCAATGTGTGGTTAGTTATCACAGGGTAAGACTGACCAAGACATGAAGAACAGATATGAGGCCTCATGGCTGGTTTGTCTTCTTTTTTTGACTCTGTATAGGGGGCAAAAAATGCATGGATACTTCTTCCTTTCTTGATATTTACGGCAGTGACTGATTGCTGTCATGGCAGGATACGTGTTTTAATTGATATCCTTGAAAAGCTTAATTTGTGGTTTGGGAAGAAGAGTGGGAAAAGGCTGCACTACAGGCTGTCAAAATCTCTCTCACTAGAGTTTATTCAGAATTTTCTTTTCAATGGCCTCCTAATGCAGTAACTGATCTTGCTTGATAAGTTCACTGTAGCGCAAGTGGAATGTTAACTGTGCAATACCATTATTGGTTGAACTAATCTATAGATGAAAGAATACTTTCCCATAGGGGAAATACTGGTGTAGCTACCCATAATTGCAATATTCTCTCAACACTAATTGATTTAATTTAGCAGTCAGACAGAACAGCAAGGAAGTTTCTTCCCAGCCTTTCTGAGCTTTGATTTATCTTCATTTGGCTGGCTCAAAGAATGCTGACTATCTAATCCACATGTAGAGACTGCTCTATTTTTAAGTCCATGTCTCTTTGTGTCCAAGGCAACCGTTTGAAGCCAAGGAAATCCTAATATCTGCAGAACTTATTCCACGTATGTATGAGTCTAGCTACAGCAGGCTATCTCTCAGGGTCTGCTGGTTTATCACCAGAAACATATAGCAATGCAGACAGCATCAGTTTGTCTCCATGGGATTAAAGCTGGAAAGAGCTGCTGGGGGTTTAATAACACTGCTGATGTTTAAACATAGAGAGCTGCTCTTTCCTCTTGCAATAATTTTTGACTTCCTTAAAAAATAAGTTGTTTTTTATTTCATGGACTTTAGCTTTTATTAATAGATGACCATATTAATTACAGAGCTATTCCAGCTTTTGCAACGTGTTATTATAGTTGAGCAAAGTGCAAATGTATATGCATGTATTTGGCCTGATTAGGCAATTCAATGCTTCATTCCTGATGTTAGCCGTGGCTTTGTGATCATCAACAGCGTCAGCAATGTGTCCTAAAGGCGTGTTTGATGTGAGCAAACTAGCGGAAGATACAGTCCACAAACTCCTTGACAAACACATTAAAAGCATTGTGAAGTACCTGCTTTGGCAACCTAGAAGTGAATGACTACGTACTTCTCAATTTTTTCCCCACTTTTGTTAAAAAAAATAAAAAAAGTGCAGCTATGCACATGTGTAAATTAAGGTTCACAGCAATCCTCCATGAGCTTATAACCCTATTCCTCTTGTTTTAGTGGTGTCTAAGCTGGGGCTCAGAAAAAGTTTGTGACACCAGGCTGCCTCAAGAGTATTCCCAAACCAAACTGGGGAGATCAAGGGAAAAGACCCCAGCATTCTTTGTCACTTATACCTTGCAGGTAGTAGATATGTGACAATCTCCCATTTTCTTCCTCTTATCTATGCTAAGATATTTCTAAACTAAATTGTCCAGGTGTTTTACAGTTCCAGTTGCACACCTTGATCTTGTGACTTCAGGGTCGGGGGAGTCCTCAGCCTGCATCATCCTCCAGTGTGTTTGGTATTCAAGGGAGGAAGGTGGGGTGCACGGACAGGAGGGGATCTGAGGAAGCAGGAAGAGATCTGAGGAAGACTGCAGCTTCACCCCATTGTGGGAATGGAAGGGTGTTTCCAAATCAAGGTGGCTTTGACTTGGCAATATGCTTATGCTGTGCTGAGGAGCTGAAAAAAGTAATTGTCAAAGTGTACCTTGCCTATAGCAATCAGTTCATTACTCATTGTTACAAATGTTCTTATTTGTAAAGGCTAAAGCCATGACTATATGTTGTAACTAATATATCATGGAATAGATGGTGAGAGATCACATGAAAGATTTCTTTCCAGAAATTATCACGTGATTTTTCTCTTGAATTCAACAGATCAGTGCAAAGTAATTATATGGTAGGACAAAAATAAAAAATATACAAAGCTTGTTTCCTTTTTGCATTGCTAAACTGATTTTCAAAAATTAATAGTGGCTTCCAAAGAGGTGATGGAGGTCTTCCTATTCCTGTGGAGTCAAACCTATTCTTGAAATGTTTGAGACCTCTTTGGAGGAAACTGACTTGTCCTAGTGGAAAGACTGGGAAATTAATTCAGTAAACAATTAGAGGAAGCAGAAAGGCAAGAGAGATGATTACTCAACCTGTTCTGAATTCTTGTTATTCGCCTAGGAATTTATTTGAGGTGATTCTTATTTGACTTTCTCTTTTGGATATTTTTTCATTTGCACTCATTTTTATTTGCATCCATCTAGCATATACTTTTTTCACCATTAATGATAGTGTAGTTGAGAAAATAGGAAATAAGTCCCATTAATTGTATTTCTCTTGGGTTGAATGAATGAGAAAAACAGCAGTGTGTGATATTAGTGTTCTTAGACTTCCTCTAGTTTCTTGGAGCAGTTTGTCCACAAGTACTAAGGGTTTAGTTTTACAAATAAATAATAATGTTTAATAAATTGATGTCTTGCACTCTTTTCTATGAACTTATAGCATTTTTATTTATCTATATGCATTTGCCAAAGTTACTTGGCTTCTGTTTGAAGTTTTGCCACTGCATCTGTTAAATTGCGAAGGTCATAATTTTGTTAAAAGTAATCAGAAATAATAATCCAACATAAGCTCAAAACTGCATGATACTTGTTAGAAGCTGTTCATGATCCTTGTTCTTTCTGCTCCTCTATAAGCTGCATTTTCAGCTGAATATAGCTTTTTTTTTATGGTACCTCAGTCTCAGAAAGCTCATGGCAAGAGGGACCTAATTGAGAAAGTCCTTGGGGTTTAACTGCCAAATATTAATAGCTTTCTAAAGATCTTGGGATCAAGCTAGGAAAACTAATATATTTTTATAATATCAGCTGTGACATTCAAGCCAATGCCATACCAGAGTGCCACTTTTTGTTAATAAGGAATGTTGAATAGAGTACTATGCAAATAAAAATAGTTGAATTTGGCAAATTTGTCTCCTATTTCCTTGTCCTGCATCTGACTATCCTAAGTAAGCCTTGGTAATTCATGGAGATCTGACTCTCATTGCCATTCAGTGACAGAAGGAATTTTTAAAAAGGCAGTGGATTAATTTAAGGGTAGGACATAATGATGGGGGCTTGAGTGTACAAGGGTAGCATGAAAGGCTGACAAAGCCTTCTGGTCTGTATCTAAAATTTTTGAAGCTAGCTAAAAGAGAGGCTTTTAAAACTCGCTGGAAATCTACTGGTATTCATTTTAAAGGCATATTCAGTTAATTTATTCAGATTTTTCTCAGCTGTATTTAATTTCTGTAGTTTCCATTGCTTGAGTCTGTTCTTAATATTTATTTGCTTTTCTTAAAGCAACTTTTTTTACAGTTGCCTTATCCATCTTTACATGGAAAAATTGGTCTTGCTTCTTGTGTGGCTTTAGAAAAATCTACAAGTCTAATAAATATTGCTAAGAACTATACAAGAGTAATTTCATTAAGTTATCAGGATAGAAACAAGTTGGGTAGGCTACAAGATACTAAAACTGAAATTTTTTTTTTTTTTTTTTGAAATGGATTTCTGAGACTTGGCTTTCATCTAAACAGATTCTCAAGTTTGCAGGTTAGCTTGCAAGTATAGCCATAATATTTTAGCAACGTAATTAGGCATTCTTTAATACAGTAATATTGTCTCATGTTCATCAGAATTCCAAAAAATGAGAGGTACTTTGTAAAACATGAAACTGTAATGAAATAGCTAACATAAATTGGCTAAAGCTGTAGTATTTTTACTTTGACTATTTGCAAGCCCATGAATTAATTTCTGAAAGCTCTTAACTGTAATCTTGACCTGAGTGACCAGAGGAAGTGTGAGAATGTTCATTTTAGTTTGGAATTTATCACACCAAATTGATGTGGAGTTGGGAAGAGAGCAGGGGGAAGGGACTTGGGCCATTTTGATTGTATTCCAGGCTCATTACACGTTTTCGATCAATTCATTGCTCTTCTCTCTACTTTACTTTTTCTTATCTTTCCTCATAGGTGAGTAGAGACAACAGAATGCAGTTGTGACAAACTTGTTTCCTGTATATTTACCCAAATGTCCAATCTAACACATCCTTAAAAAGCTGTGGAATCCTAAAGCGCTAGTGCCTGGTCCTGTGCAGGCAATAAGGCTGTCCCAAGCACATTATAGTCTATGTGCTAATTGCTTCTTCCCATATTGCTGTCTGGAAGATCCAGGGAAAATGCTGCAGAAATGCTTTTCTGTAGAAGAGAAGAATATTTATGGGTATTTTAATACACTGCATGCCAACAGATTAGTATATTGTGTACTTTGGCAGTTGAACAGATAGATCCATTGGCTGCCAAACCTTTATTCTCCCTAAATCAATTTGATCAGCAGTATGCATTTTCAATATCTAATCCTAATAAATAGGGTCCTGAGGGGATTCTGTATATCCTAATCTGAAATAAACAGGGCATTTTGTTCCTCAGCGTGCTAGCAGGAATCTGTATAAAATTCCTTGGAATATTATGGTGCTAAGTTACTTTTGTTAGTAGGAAAAAAATTGGCTTAAACTGAGAAGCCAAAATGAGAGAAGTCAGCAGATGAAGGAATTTATTTTGGATGCTTTGTTTGAAGAAGGTTGTCTTAAAATTTTGGATGTCAAAACCATGGGACATACTTGTACTTGATGAAAGCTTTTTATTCTCCACAAAACATTTTTTCTTCCCCCCCCACAAGAGAGGATGAAGGCCTAAAATACAACTGAAGTGTTGCTGTGGTTTATAGGGTAGGATAAAAATGGAGTTAAATTTTTGGGTACCACTCAAATATTTGCAGCTGTCTACAAAAGAAGAGAACACAAGAGACAGATTTTTGGACTGGGACTATAATGTGTGGAAATACATGACCATGATGACAAAGTTGAAGAAGAAACTAAGAATGGAGGAGAAGATGGATATATTGGAAACAGACCAGGAGAAGCTGCCAAAACAGAAGCTGAGGCAAACAATAAAGGCAAAAGAAAATATAGGGGTGCTTTTTCCTTCTGCGAGAGTGGATTGAACTGTCATAGACCTGGGGCAGTTTAAAATGGAGACACAAGTGATATGTGGAACCTTCCAGTCCTAAAGCTGGCAATGGACTGCGTGATTCAAAGATGCTTGTTCCACTAGTTATTCCAGGACTTTTACGACAAAACCTCCCCGCCTTTCAGTGGAGGCACGCTGACTGGCGTCAGTCTCTTCAGAACAGCTTCCAACAGCCCCAGAGCTTGTGAAAACAAACATTTTACAGAAGTGAGAGATAATAATTGTCTAGAACACAAGTGCTGGTTGCTATGTTCTATTAAGGGAAGATAGATCATGTTGTAATAGCTTTGTTGGTTGGCTATGAGGTAGCTCCATAATGAGTTCGTGTCAGGCATGGAACAAATTCAGTTTGAATTCCCTTTTACTTTTGTGTAGAGTTGGTTTTTGAGGTTTTGATCTTTTTTCTTTTGTTTTGCTTTTAAAGCAACTCCCTATATAGGATATATAGGATATCCTATATATTCCTAGGACTGGGTTTTATTATGAATAGAGATTTTCAGAATAATGCTGTCAGAAATTTTTCTAGGAATGGTATCAATGTGTGAAGTTAAGGTTTCCCATAACTATAATGGAAAACTTGTTGAGAACTTTTCCATAGGCTTAAATACAGTGTTTGGTATAAAATAATACAGGAAATTCCTTGAAGAAACAATTTGAGTGCCAAATTATTGTTTAATATTATTTTTACCTTATATAAAGAGAAGATGGCAAAATCATATATGATTGCTTTCTTGAAACTCAGTTGCCACTTTAGATAAGTTAGCTAAGATATTTGCTTGTATAAGTAATTTTACTATTAATGTTCTTTGAAATAATCATTACTTTTCGTTTTAAAGATTTACTTTCTTTTTTAGACTCTTATTTTCATTCTGTCTTTCGTTAACCATCTCTTGCACCACCTTCTTATCAGCGTAGCATGCCATAACTGATATGGCTCTTTACCCTTGCTGTCTGTACTGCATAATTAAGTTGTTAGCTTTAAAGATTTTACTTTTTTTTACTGAAAAAGTCTGGTCACTTTTGGGCTTGTAATTTTCTCAGCTAATGTGTGAAGGTCAGCATAAAGTTCAGTTATTCCTGGATGCGATAGCAGCCTGACTTCTTTACTAAATAATTACTGGGCAAAAAAAATGTAATGTTTGGTTTTGTAAGTACTGAAAAAAAATATTAAAAAAAAATAACCCTGTTAGATTAAGGGGTCACACATCAGCTTAACTTAAGTTTCACTTCAGACCTGTCTTGATTTTCCTTTCAGTTGATTTATTTTAAAAATAAAATGTTGAGAAATTTAAGAGACGTATTTAATGAAGTCAGGTTGATTGCACCACTCAAGAAATGTAATGTTTAAGAGGCTTGCACTTCAGAGTTCTAAAACTGACTTTCACCCCATGCAAAAGAAGGAGCGGGATGGAGGTGAAAGGGATAATGAAGGAGAGGGCTACAGGACTAAGTAAAATGGAATTAGGAGTCAAGAAAGAGCCTGTTAAAAACGGAAAGTGAATTAATCACTGAAAAGCCAGACCATTTATCAAAAGAGACTGAGGATAAAGTAATTCAAAAGGTAAAACACTTTCCAAAGAACATTAAAACTCCTCATACTTTAGCTGCCAAGTACAAACAGAATATGGACAACTGGGGCTGTTGTTCACTGGTAACATGGTATGATCCCAATATTAAAGGAATACCTGCTCAACTGAATGAGAAGCTTGTGCAAAGGAAGAATAGCTGAGAGGAATGAAGGAATAACGATAGTAACTGTGAAGCACAAACATGCAATTGGGTCAAGGGACTAGCCACTCTCTACCTGGTGCATAAAATTGCAGATTTACTACCAGCAGCTAGGGCTAGTGATACTGCACAAGGTGGGATGAGACTTCAGCTGAAAGTCTTTAAGGAAGTTGACTTCAAGATGGGATAGATGCAGAGAAAAGTTACTAAAATCATAAGGAGGGTGGAGATTTTACTTTCTAGGGAAAAAAAACCCACAAAAGCTGTTGTTAGACAAGCCATTTTGGCTGCAGTAGAGTTGTGTTCAGATCTGTATGTATGATGCTTATGTGTTGTCTAACCCATTTCTGTCAAAAACCCTCCAGCAGAAGGATGCTTTAATATAACTTTGACAAAACCAGGAGGGGAAATGAGCTGATATATGATTATGCCACCTTGTTTGATGAGGCAGGGAAGATGATCTGGAGATTTATATTCTGAAGGTGCAGATTAGTGCAGACCTAGTGCAACTCCACCAGAACAGTACAGCTGAACAACGTAAGCAAGTTTGATTTGTTTAGTAAAATGGTGTTTGATGTATACTCTTATGAGGCTAAATACCAGGGATGGCAAAGTTCAAAGGACAAGGTTAATACAAATATGCAGTTATAGATATGCAGTGATTCATTTCAGGATGAAAATAATATTTCTGTCAGAAGAGTAAAACCAAAATGGTTTTCTCTAAGGAGAGGCAAGTGGGTTTCAAGAGGGAGCTTGTTAAGGGGTTATATGTTGTTGTCACAAGCCACAACATAGGACTAAATTTGATTACCCAATTCCATCATTCCAGGTGACAAAACCAATCACAGAATCACGAAATTACTTACAATAATGCATTCAATCAATTTTCTGTTCCCCAGTGCTTGCTTGTACAGCTCCATTATTTATTTCTAGATTTACAATGTAATAGTGTTCACTATGATGTAAAAATGGCCTTTTAACTTCAGGTTGTTTCCAGTTGAAAAATATGGTATTCATTTTTAATCCCTCAGCCTATCTGGTTTATTAAAGTAGGTCTACAGTCATCTTCTCATAGGAGTACTTTGAACAGAATCTTTAATCTGCTTCCAGGAAAACCTACATTTTATTAGAGACTTGGCAGATCTTAAGAATGTTCATACGCCTTCAGTAAGGTTTTAGATAACGTGATTTTCTTTAGTACTTCCTTGAGGACTTTGCAATATAGATCTATCTAAATCACAATAATAGACAATGAATTAAGTTTTCAATTTAATGTTGATTTGTAAGGATTTTAATGTAAAAAATTTCTGTCTGGTATGAAAATGCCAACTTGTTTCCCCCATATCTGAGGCCAATAGTGGTCCTTTGACATAAATAAATAAGACTTAAAAACCCCTGTGCATTGCATCTTACCATTAAGTGTGAGCAATGGGGTTTAACTGTCAGATTCCGTATAAGCAGAACTGAATTTTCCATTGCTGTTTTAGGTTGAAATTGTGGAGAGTTTACACTTAAATGTGACACATTACAAAGTTTTTGAATTTTTTTTTTTTTTTTTTGGTGTGTGGAGCTTGATACCAATGAGCCAGAGCTGTCTGAGATTTTGATGCAAACAGGAGTGGGGGGGTCACACTTGCATGTTTCTTGTGTCCTATACCTTGGTAACAAGACAGAAATTTTAATTTATATCTACTTCCACACAGTTTGCCTGATCTAACTGAAAAAGCCAAAGTACTGGAGAGGCCAGTATAGCAAACTAGTGAGTATATGAAAATGCTGCTATGTCTATACAAATCAATGTTCCTCCAACGTGCAATCATAGGTCAAAATATTTACCTGGTTCTTCATACAGTTGTTGCAAAGAGAGTCACGGACAATGCTTTTTAGAAAGATAAACTAATATATTGGGATCTTAGTACAAGTAATGGTCTCATGGGGAGTCAAACCTATCAAACAGGACAGTTAGTCACTGTCTGGGTGGTGATGGGAGGCTCCATCGCAGGGTCCTTGCAGAAGCATCTTCATCTGGATTGGATGAGACTTCCCAGGCTACTGCTCTGCTCAGCTCTGGCTCTGGCCTTCGGTGACCACCCAGCACATGCAAAATTCATTGCTATTGATTATCTCAACTACATACAAAACACACTTTCGAATGACTGTTTGCAAATGTCTTACCTCTGTACAACAGAATCTGTCTTGCAGCGTGAACTACTTAGAGGAGTGGAGGAAAATGTCAGATTCTCCACCTAGGATTGTTAATCAGCATATTTAAGTATCCAAATTGCTCAGACTAGGCACAGCAGGAGCTGCCTGAGGGAAATCTCTAGAACTGTAAAACAGTCCCACCCAGAGAGGTCCTGTAACAATCTGTCAAATCGTTCTTGTAAGCACCAACCATTAAGTTCCTGGGTCATCTGCATGACTGAGGTAGCTGGACTGACCTAAGGTAACACACAAACTTGAAACTAGGTGATTGCTTGAAACTTCAGTAGTGACAGGGCTGCAACCCAGGCCAGGTCCAGCTGTCGGCCTCCAGGTCAGGGTCAGGATCAATGAGATCTATGGCCAGGCAGAGGCATCACTGTGTTACAGCTGGAGACCGGCACTCTTAGAAGGTTGCTGAGGCAGGGACTGATGGCCCTGGCATGGGCTGGAATCAGGCACTGGGGCCCATGGACAGAGGGTGTGGGTCCCAGGGGAGGCTGATGAGGGCGAGTAAGGTCTATTAGTGCACTTGTAGCCCTGACATAGAGGTACCACAGACCCCTTAGACTACACATCTACCATACAGCTGCCTGGGCTTGAGGAGCACTGGAGCAACACTGAGAACTAAGGCACGGTAATCCATACCAGAGTCCTGTGCTGCAGTTAATCATAGAATCATAGAATCATAGAATCGTTTTGGTTGGAAAAGACCTTTAAGATCATCGAGTCCAACCTTTAACCTAACCCTGCCCTGGCGCAGCTTCAAACCATTCCCCCTCGTCCTATCATCTGTTACCAGGGAGAAGAGGCCGACCCCCACCTCACTACAGCCTCCTTTCAGGTAGCTGTAGAGGGCGATCAGGTCTCCCCTCAGCCTCCTCTTCTCCAGACTAAACAACCCCAGTTCCCTCAGCCGTTCCTCGTATGACTTGTGCTCCAGACCCCTCACCAGCTTGGTTGCTCTCCTCTGGACATGCTCCAGCAATGCAACATCCTTCTTGTAGTGAGGGGCCCAAAACTGAACACAGTATTCGAGGTAATGATGGCATTTCTAGTACCTGTGATTTATGGTCTCATTATGTATGGTGCTGCCTTTGCCATGGATCTTTTCCTAGCCTCCTTGCAACGGAAACAATAATATAATATATAGAAGTTTCATTCAGGACCTCAGACTGACAATGATGGCTTCTTTTGTTTGCTACATGCTACTCAGTTGTGGTTAAGCCCTTACCATTTTTTAGCGGAATTGCTCATCGTTGCTCTGATTATGCAACTGTCTTCATGCCGCATTGTGGATTTCATAATGTCCTATTAGAGCTCTGGTTAGCCAGCAGATCTATCTTGCCACCAGCTGTAGGAAAACACTTTCAGAAAAGTGCACTCCCAGTGGAAGTTATTCAGATTTTAATGAGCAGCATGTTTTATGATCTTTGCTAATAAAAATGAAACTGGAAGAGAGCACTCTGTTGCCAGAATGTGTTCTTCTCCCTATTGCCAAAAATTGCAGGCTATGCACAAACTATTGTAATTCCAAGTATATTCTGTCAGAATATGAATATGTATTATTCAGTAAAGTGTTACAGTATGACCATATAAATAGTAATAATACTGTGTGCTGAGATGGGAAATCCCATCGTGTATAATAATACCACCAACAGAATAGAATACTAATGTGTCTTCTTAAACATTCAGTGAAAAGTAGTTAGTGACCTCCCCACTCAGCAGCTATCTTCAGGCAAAAGACCTAAACTATTTCAGATTCTCTCTCTTCTTCCCAGCCCCTGAATTCCCAGAGGAACAGCATATATTAAGAGCTAACTGCCTACAGCTTGTGGGCTTACAAAATATCACTTTAGGTTTTTTCTTCATGACAAAAGCTATTTGAAAGCATTCTTTCACTTATAAATAGAAATAGCCTGAATAGTTAATACTTCTTTTAAAATGTAGTCCTGAATTGACAACCTGAACCAAATGCTAATATAAAATTTAGTCTGGCTGTTGAAAACTATATCCAGCTAATAAATTAGAAAAATAATGTTTGAGATAGGAATAGATTTCCTTTCTGCCTTGCCTTTCCCAACCCTGAGGAAAACACATTTAAACCAATTCTAATATATGTGCTAGGGTCATATTCCTAGATTCTTTCTGAACAGAGTTTGATTGATCTTGCTGTTGGAGCCGAGCCACGAGTGCGTCTTGTTACTTTGCCACACTGTCTCAGGAAACAGCAGACCTGGAATAGGGGAGAATAGAGGTCTCTAACACACTCTGAAATTAGCTTAGCAAGATGTTTTGCTATATTCTTAAATATTTATTTACTCTCACGCTATAAAACATAGTATATTACCTATCCTGGAAAGAAGTTTGAGCATCTGCCATAAGTATTTTTCAATAATATGTATTTGCCATTTTTATTTGGGTGAACAATGACTTGTTATTATCTGAAAGAGTTTTTATGATGCCTGCACCAAGATTTTAATCATAAAATACCTTACAGCATCTTGTATGTTATAGGTTTAGGATAGGACAGTTATCTGTTTTAGTTCCTTACACTGTTGTCTAGTAGGTACCACATGTTATCTAGTAAGTAAGAAGGCGTTTGACACAGTGGATGTAGGATGTGTACAGTTATGGTGAGGCTATTCAGACCAAGTCGGCTTAAGATGGAGATCATCGTAATCTGTCAATAGTGGAGGAACAAGAACAACGGTATTTGTAGGCAATGAGGTATACATGTTTTCACAGAGGAACTATCTGAGTCTTCTATATCCGTAAGTACTCCAGTGTTAGCTTCTGTCTTCTTTTTTTTCCCCTCCCATCCGTTAACTCAACAGTGATAAAGAGAACCAAATTAAATCTATAATATATCTAGAAACTAGCATTTGGCTGTAATTTATCGATCAATGTCTATAGTACAACAATGCGCAAAGATTGGGTATTTAGCTGAAGGACTGGTCTGGTAACATGGTGTATTCATTGGATCTTGCTTAGGTTTGGATTAATTTTTCAGTATATCCTTTTCTTAGTGATAGATTTTATTTCATTAATCTAGATAGTTCGTTGTGGTACAGTAATCTATATTGTGTTTTCTGGTTGTGTGTGAAGGCTGGACCATTTTGTGCTGTAGTGTGACATAAGAAGAGCTGCATACTGAGCAGCAGGACTTAAGGCCTTCATCCTGAGGGCACCAATGGTATGGACTAAAAGACGTAGCAAACAGATGCATTTCCTTACTCCTATGCTTGAATATAGGAGTGAGAGCTGAAGGAGTTTTAACTACTTAGAGAACCATCATGGTGTTAGGCTTTACCTCCAACAGTGGAGCTAACCTAACGCCAGAATTTATTTCTGGTTTTGCAGTAGGTGTTCAGCTGCAGAAATCCCCAGTTTTTAGTTTGTTTTTTTTGTTTTGGTTTGTTTTTTATTGCAGTTATATACCATGTTGTTCCAGGGTTATATGAAAAGAAACTTGTATTCCCACCCACAATTTGCTTCCAAGAAACCAGAACTAAGGAAATATAACAGGTTGGAGATTCTAATGTTAGAGTAAGTTGATATGCACTGTCAAACATTTGTCAGAATCACATCTAACTTAATATGCTTCAGCATGGTGGCTCTGGGAACTTAATTTCTTTCAGATGATTTATTACATCTATGCTGTAGCATTCAGTGCTGAATAGAACTTGTAATCAAAATTGGACTAGTATGAGAGGGTGTTTTATTGTTTCAGCTCTTGTTTTGATCCTGTGCAGCAGAGCACGCTGCTCTGTGGATGGAAGTGTTGTAGTCAGAAACTTGGTTCTTTTGTTTAGAAATGTTCTCCAGGTCATGTAAAGATAATTCCAATTGATCAGAAGTCTGTTCCTGTCTGTAATTCTGAAATGGTATTCATCAAAATATCCCTTTCCAGGGAAGAAACCAACTTCAGCTCTTTCACTCAAAATGTTCAGTCTGTGGGAATGTGTATGTCAGAAAATCACTTTCTTTTACTATCATGATCACGTCTGAGTGTAATTCTAAATAATAAGGGGTTCAGACAGGTGGTTGTAGACTTGGATCCTTTGATGGCAATCTTCCTGTAAACCATCTGTTGACTCCTGGGGAGAAAAAATATGCAATATATTCCACAGTAGTCTATGGATTACATGGGAGCTAATCTGTATGATGTATTTAATAGCGTCAGTCAGGACTGATATTTGCTTTGGCTATTTCTGTTTACATTATCGGACAACTGAAAGTAGAGGCCTATTCACCACTTGCTTTAAATTGGAAGAATTTGTAACAAAAGGAGCTCCTGTTTGCATGAGAACAGAGTAGAGACGTGGGGAGGGAGAAGAAGGAAGGAGCACTGGAGTTTTTCTTCTCTGCATAAACCTGAAGCTGAGAGTAATGGAATTTCCCAGAAAGAGAAGAGAGAAGACAGTGTTCTAGATGCAAAAGTCATGAAATTATGAAGGAGTTGCTGACCATGGGATTAGGACAGGAGAGAGGAACATCTCATATAAAAGAAAAATCCAACTTCTCAGGCTGACAAGGTAAGGAGGAAGGAAATTTACTGTATTAGAAATGGCCTAAATTATAGAAATAACAGCTAGATGCCTCTCTGGAGAGGAAAAGAATATGAACAACAGACATCTTGGAGGACCTCTGAAGACCCTGTGCTCAAGAATTATTTGGGAAATTATATGTGTTGTTTTCACTTTGCCTGGAGTTCCCTTTTAGCCACGTCAATGAAACTGGAGAGTTAGATTTTGTCTTATTTAACTTCTGACAGCTACCTCTGAACTGTACAGAAATAAGTATTTCTGGGATTAGGCATAATTTGATCAAACATAGACATCTAATTTAGGTTAAGACCAGTTGCATCCTACAAGCATGTATTTTTCTTTGCTGTTTTTTAAGGGAGACAGTCTTTTAGTTCTGTGAATCTATCTCCTTTTAGCAATTGTACATCCTAGAAGAGTGAATTGTAAACCTGGAGTGAGGATGGAGGGGAAAAACTATAATTAAACTACTGACCAATATATAGGGGGAGACAGTACTGAGGGAGGTGGGGAACTAGCTGTTGTCCTGATGGCTTAAAGACCTCATGGTTACACAGGCTCATTTCCATCAAGGGACAACAGAAGGTGTTTGTGCCTTGAATATATACCAGAGAAGCCTATCAAAGAGACTGTGCTTCAACTTAGGTGGGTCTAACCAGAGGAAATGTAAGACTAGATGCAGTTCTGATCTCAGCCTCACATTTGAAGGGTGCTTGTGTGTCTGTATGTGAGTGCATGTGTCTCTAGTAGAGGAGGAATCTGCCAGGCATATGGCTGTTCCAAACAGGTTATTTTATACCCTCCTCTGAAGACTTAGTGCCCTCCAGAGCTGAATATTGGCTGTACCTAGGAGTGGCAGAAATACCTTGATTGTCCAAGTCAAGTGTTTCTTTGGATTATTTTGTGGCTCCTCTCCAGTTCAATTGCCTTGGCCCTTTCTTGCAAAAGCCAAGACCAAAGGGCTGAGAACTGGTTTGCACTTGAGTCCTGCCTCAATATGGAGTCAGAAGAAAAATACTTGCATGTGCACCTGGGTGTGGGAGTTCAGTGGTGCTTGGCCTATGAATGTCGACTTAGTCATAGTGACTTGAATGGTTGACTGGGTGGGTTGGGAATGGCATAACAGACACAAAATGCTCTTACACGACTTAACAGAGGTTAAGGTAAAGTCCAAATGTTTTTTATTGTTTTCATTTTTCAGGCCCAAATATCAAACCCACTGTAAGATTTTAGCAAAACTATATACTTACTGTAACTTAAGTTGGATAAAAAGGTGTTGATTCAAATGTTTTTTCTCTTACAGTTCTCAGCCTTCTAATACCCCTTTGAAACATTGCAGGCTTTGCAAACACAGTGTGGTATAAATGGTTTCCCAGAGTGATTACAGTAGGTTCTTAACCATGCACAAGCAAGCTTGGTATTCCACAGAGGCTGCACTGAGGTTGGGGCCATTGCTTAACAAGTCCTACTGAGCCAGATGAGAGTCTCATCAAAGCAAAAACTGAATCGATGATTCAGGATCTAGCTGAATAGGAAAAGGTCTGAGTCTTTAGCTGAAGACAGGGCCTTAAATACAACAAAGGGATGTTGAAGAGAAACAACTTTAGATTTTTTTTATTTAAACACTTTTCATTACACTCATGCTCTGCAGGTGTTGCCAGGTCATAGGCAGGCTTTATAAATGCACCAGAGGCTCGAAATAAGCTTTAATAAACTTTTACAGATAAGCAAAAGAGATTTTGCTTTGTTTAACTAGCATACAAATAAAAGTGTCTAGGGTAGCTGTATCATTCAGAGGATGAAGATATTCAAAGTATCTTTTATTTTTAAACCCTCAAAGTTGAGCAACTTGTGGATGTCCTTGAGGTCAGGAGGTAGTATTGCCCAATGATGGCATATTGGCCTTATCCTTGGTGTATTAATCTTTTTTTAAAATCTTGGACAAATAATTTGATTCATATCAATTAAGTTTTTTCTTTGCAGAGCGCTTTTTAGGATTTTGAGAGTCTCAAAGAGGTCAGAGGACATTTTGAGGAGTGCAAGCTGTGACAATTTATTGACCTCATGGGTTCTTCATAGTAACTTAGTGGTCAGTTAGCAGTAAAATCCAGCAATATTGCAGCTACGGTTAGCAGCCCACAAACAAATGGGAGCCTGAGATGCCAGAGGAAGAGTGCTAAGTCTGAACTACTTCCAAGTCAGCATTAATTGCTTCTGGATTCATGACGATAACTGCATTTATTTGAAATAGAGATGATGCTGTGCAACTGTTTCTCTGGTAAAAATAAGCAGGGTAAAGACACAATTGTATCCTTCCCCAAAAACTTCAGCTCCTCACTCTTCCCTCCAAACATGATATTCCTAATATCTTTTTCTCCTCTCTTCTTTCCTGTCTTGACTCTTTTCTTTACCATATTTACCTTTCAGCCTGTTTTTGTCACCTCTTGAGTAACCTGAAGCTCGCTTTGCCAGTCCCAGAACTAATGGGCTGACCTCACTCCAGCACTGCAGTTAACACTGGCACATTTTTAGTGAAGGTTCCTGAAGTGTTCTTACCTGGCTGTGTGTAGTGGGTAGCCAGAGGAGCTGTAGATCATGCTAGACCTCCACTTATAGATCTGTCACTCTCACTGTTGGCAGAATCCCCTCACAGGTACTGGTGGGATTCTTCTCCTGACTGGCAGCTTCATAACTTTTTTTTTGTCTAGAGGGTATTATAACAGGTGATCAAAAACTGTCAGAAAGCCTCATGCTGTGCTGGATACTGTTGTTACCAGTAGAAGACCGTATATGTACCAATGATTCTGGATTTTCTTCCCACAGTTGGAAGTCTGTTTTGTAGTAGAATACATAATGGATCAAATAAAACTCTGATAAACCTTAAAACCATAACTAGACTTCCATTACATATGGTTACATGAATTTAAAGAAACTTTGTGCAGGCACTGCTCCTTCTGCTGGGTCTTTTATTGGACATCTCACTCATGTAGCGAACTGTCATTGCTTGAGTCATGTTAAACTAGCTTGCCAAGTCTGGGTACAGCCCTAGCTAGATCCCAATACTGTATGGAGGTAAAACCCCAATGCATGGTTCCCGCAACCCACCCTTCCCTTCCCTCTCATTTCATTGGAAAGATCTTAATGGAGTAATAGTGTGCTGTGGTAAGGTGGAAGGTCTGGATGACAAATGATTGGGGCCATGGAGAATGTTGTGATGCATGCCGCTTTGCCTAACAGAGAAACCTCATAAAGTTGATAACACATATGTGGTTAGCTAATTTCCAGAGAGCAGGATAGCAGGGCATTAAGCATTCATTGCACACGTGCCATAGTTAGTTAATTCTTATTACGTCAAAGGAGACAGGAGAAGGCATGGTAATTTTATTTAACAATAGAAGAAGATATTTTGTACACTGCTGTGTTTAGTACTTCAAGGTCTGAACTACAGGTAAACAAATAACTATTTCTGTCTAATAGTTTAATGTTCTTAGTTTTATAGATTGTGAGGTACCTTTTAGACTAATTCACCAAAGATTTTGGGGGAAGATTCTTTCCTCCCCCTGCCCCTTCCCACGGGGAAAACTGTTGGTTGCACTAATTCTGACAAAGAAATAGAACGTAGTAGTTGGAGACAAAGAAGCTGGGAAAAGTAGGTATATGTATGCAATTCTAGCTTTTTGGAAGAAAAATCTTTGAAAAAATCTACTCTGCTTTCTGCAGGTTCACAATACTTGTGGATGATCATCTGAGGTGGTGCTCAAAATAAATACAATAAACAGGGATTTCCAAAGGTCAGCTAAGAGTCTGAGTTCAGTGCAATTAGAAAGACCATCAACATTAAGTTCCGTTAGATCAACTTCTTGAGTGTCCTCCATAAGTTGAGAGTCTTGGAAGAAGAAATCCATCAATGCAAAATTAAGTAGCTTTTGGTACAGGTGTATGCATAAATATTTAAGGGCAAAATGGGTCAAATAAATACTAAAGAGTTTCTAGAAGGGATACATGTGCCTAAAGCAAGAAAGTCATAACAAAACAGGTTATTAAATACCTTTTTGAAAATCCTGTTAACAAGCTACCTTTAAGCAAGTGAGGTAAAGGACAAAAACAGGATGTACAAGAGTAGCTCAATCTGCACTATTTTGACATGGAGGACCCAGGAGATATGAGTCCAGGATAGGGCTGTGGTGGTGCTGTGACTTCTTCTTTATAGCCACCATGTGTCCAGAATCAGAAGCATGATGAATGTACACAGATCTGACATTGCTCTAGTAACTGGCCATTTAACCTAGGGAAGCAAAAAGAGTGAAGGGGCCATGGGAGAATGATATTCCAGCACTACAAATCTGAGGTGAATCCATAAGTTTTCAAATCAAACAAAGTAATCAAACATTTTCAAATGTTTAATTAGTTACTGGAGATTCGAGCTGTATAGTTCACATAAGAGCACGGTGGCCTACCTCCGAAGGACATTGGTCAGCTGCCCATAATTATGCTTGTAGGTCCTGGTTGTTGCTTGTTGTACTCTAAGATTCTTTTCATAACATTTTAACTTTTTTGTCATCATTAGAATGGATACTGGATAACTGCTGGTGGTGTTAATTTATGTTAGCATCTCTCCACAGTTTAACTACCTTGAAGACCTGCAGGCTTTACTGTTATTGTAGAAGAGGAAGCCACTTGGGTGGCATGCCTCTCCTCAGAACCAAGCCATTTATAAACCATCTAGATGTTTGATCTAAGCTAATCATTTAGATTCTTTGTAGAGCCAATTGAGAGAAGATTAATTTCTGTCAAGGTACCCATTTTAGACACCTGTCTTAAGTATTTGCAAGGAACTGTTTAGGCTACCCTAACACTTTTTTCTTTGACTATGAGGCATATAGGTGCTAAAATTCTCAGGCAGCTGACAGAAATTCACCCTTGTCTACTACTGTCACTGCAGAATGCTGTGGAAGTAAGGAAGGCTTATTTTTTGCAAGTAGAATGTGAAGTTACAAGCAATCAGTTAATATTCTCAGTAGCCTCTTTGAAATGAGCTTCTTTCATTCTGAAAAGATGGCCTAAATATTTTAAGGCATAAAATATGAAAAGCTTTGGATGCTTTTCAAGGTTAAAAGATACTTCAGATGAGCATGATACTAAATATGTTGCCATCTCTAAATCTTGGCTAGTAAGCATTTTAGCTCGTGCAGACTTGTTCGTGTAAGCTGGAAGCAGTGTTGCTATGGTTTGAGATGAACAATAATACCTTTGTGTTTGACTTAAAGTTATAATTATAAGATAACAGATTGGAGTTTGCTTAACCTTAAACATTTAGAAGTACTGTAAGAGACTATGAATGGAATCATCAGTAAATAATGAAATTATCTAATTGAAATCAAGAGCACACTGTATGGTCATATAGGTGATGGGAAAACTGTAAGTCTAAAAGAGCTAGATTGAAAGCATGATGAGAAATTCAAGCTGAATTGCTGAAACACTGAGGGAGACCATGTAAAATCAGGGTAGTGTTTCTTTCTTAAAATAGATTGTTCTATTAATAGAAGCCTAAAGTGATGCTTCCACACTGAAATGCTTTGGCTTGACATCAAATGTAATTTGCTCTCTGACATTTGGAAATATCTCTCAAAATGACGGTAATGTTTAGACTTCGGATGCATTAGAAATTCTTTTCACTAGGATGCTTCTGTTGTATTTTTGCACTTGTTACCTAGGAATCCAGAGAAGAGAGTATTATGAATAATAAGCAAGGTTTTATATTAATGCCTGCATTGTTTTCTTTCTACATAAAAATGTATCATGAGCCAGCAGACTCCCACAGAACACATTTAATTAATTAATTTGTAAAATTACCTACTACTGTTATATTCAGATGAATGTAAGTATGTATATGGAAGCATAAACACAGCTGTGTCTGAGTCTTTCTAAAAAGGTTACCTAAGAATTTTGCAGTGCCAATGATTGATGGTTTCCTCCACAAACAGAAGTGTGCTTTTCACTTTTTTCCTTTTTCATTGACCTTTCCTAAAAGGCTCTTGAAGATATTAGGTTCAGCTCTTCCAGCCCTGTTTCTGTTACAGTGCTGCCAACTACAGAAGCATTTTACTACATAACTTTGAACTCCTGAGCTTTGAGTGACATACATCACTTCAACATTCTTTCCCACTGCTGTCTGTAGAGAATATTTGTGCATCTGTAATGTTTTTCTTTTACAACAAAGAGAAATACTCACTTTTTTCCAAGGATGTTGCAAACCCAGCTGTGTGGTTTTTTCACTTTGGTAACTTCCGATGTGTCCAACCAAACCTTTTCCATGGTAAGTGCACTGCTATCCATCAAAAGCATGGATTGGTGATGACAGCCTTCAGGATGTTACACCATGACTGCTGTCTTGCAGGTCAGATATTTAGATAATGTAACTTTTTCACCACTGAGGACTTGGTTAGATAGAAGAAATAGTTTTGGGTTGTGGTTTTGTTTTGTTTTTTTTTTAAATGGGTTTAACAATCAACAGTAACATGAGACACACGGAATACTCCAAGTGTGCTGTTGAGGCTGAAGATTAATTGAAGAATACAAATGGCGTAGCTTGTTTCATTTTAGCTTCTGCTTATTATGACAGTCATTGTTTGGGGCTACCAAGTGAGGGAGGTAGCCTTCTGCCTCTCCTCCTCTTTGTGCATGTGATATCACTGTGAAGGGAGAATTTGGGCTCTGGCAATACTGACTATATGTTTTTATTGCAATCTCAATAAAATGCCGGGAAAATGCCCATTAAGAGACACTAATAGCTCTTACTGCCATGGAAACTAGCATGCCAGAGACTTGTCCTGTTGAAGTTTGATACAAACTTAGAGCTGTTTGGAAACATATTGAAACTCTAGGCTATACTGTCTTTTGGTCTTGCCAAGAAAATACTGTACATGAATTTTTGAGTGAGGGCACAGGTTCTTTGCCACAATGCTCATCGTCACTTTTTTGTCTGTAAGACTAAAAGTACTCCCTCCATTTTCTCTTCTTTTTTTTTTTTTTTTTCCCTTCTGGGAACATATATCATCAGAGAATTAGGATGATGAGAGGAAATCCTGGCAAAAGAGGGCCATTCAGAGACTTATTGTCATGGTGCTGAGGATATCAGGAGACACTCCAACGCCTGTTTCTTTCAGAAGTAGTATTGTTCTGTGCTTGCCAGGAACATTCCTCCTTTGGTGACAGGTGCCTCTGCATGTCTACTAGGCAATCCAGGTCACTCTACCTTGATGCTATATGAGAGTAAAGGTTTACTGCTAACATAAAGAAAAACAAGTGTTAAAAGCGACTTCGAGACCTTTTGCTACAGAATTAGTGCTAGGTGATTATGAAGAGTAAATAACATAAGAGAACACAATCCAGGATCATACTTCATACTACCTTGTTTGTGGCTTTTCCAGAAGTCTTTACACTGTCAAAAATCTCTAACAGAGAGAACTAGGATTAAATCAAGGCTGTTTTCCATTAACACCAGTGGATTTTCAGTGTGACTGTATTTAATGCTGTGCACATATCTACAACACACTTATCTACATAGTGTGTAAAGGCCGTGTTATGTGCTGTTCTCTAAGGACTATAATGGGAAATACCAATTGTACCAACAATACAAATTAGTTAAACCCAGATTAAGTCTGACTGAGCTGTTAATTCCCATGTTAGCAAGAGTCTGTTTTTCTGTTATTTCTTTGAGTACCAAGACTTCTAGCCTTGCAGGACACTGACTGTTACTAAATTGCTTCCTATTTTTCTTTTCAGAGAGTCTAAATCTTGTTAAACCTGGAACTATTATGCCTTGACTCCCTGTACTTTCTTTACTTTCTGGCTGAAGTGCCACCTGTGAAAAAGACTGTCTGAAAATATAGCCTGTAGACTTTTCTATTGATCGCAAGGGTAAAATTGGATTATCTCACTCTTGTTTTGTCAGCTCAGTTTTTCACTTTTGTCTTTCATCTTTAATCTTCACATTCTGTTTTCTCTGATTTGAATTTCCTCAATTTGAAATCATTTCATTAGGAGGCAGGTCATAGACTAATAAGGCATTCTCTCATGCTTATTTCCATCTATTAAACATTCATTTAGAGTTAAATGATGAAGTATAGATCCCCTGGAAAATGCCCATACGTGCAGCCAGTTGTCAGTCACTTATCATCCCACGTAACTCTCCCCAGAGACACCTGTGGTAATCACAAAACCTTTGAGAAATTGACAGTAGGAAAGTGATTGACACAAATATAATTTTGGAAAGCTCCTTATGCTGAATAATAACACCTGTTAGATATTCGCAGGATTTGTATTCACTTTATTTGTAGGATTGCTAGCAAGTGACCTGAGTGTCCAGGAAAATCAAAGTGGTTCTGAGAGATTCAGTTCCTGAAATGATTGGAGAAGAATGTATTCCTTTTTTTTTTTAGTAAATTTTTTCCTTCCCTGTTATTGTTCAAGGTAAATGCATGTAAATGATGTCCAATGAAAATGGAACTCTATGCCATAGGCTAGTAGTCTTCCAGAAGATTAATTACTCATATTTGATTTTGAGGGTTGAGTACTGGTAATTGTTGGAATTCTCTTGCAAAAATGACCAGTAGTCATCATTGGGCTCTGAAATGTCTATCTTATGGCTGTGACATCAAAAAGCCTGCAAACTTCATTGATTAAAGCCAGTGGTGCTTTAAAAGACAGACAAATAGCTCTGGTTTCTTTCTCTTTAAAAAAAAAAAGTGCAAGCACACAAGATTTTAATTAAGTATTGATGTACTGCTTAAACTGTTTTCTTGTTTGAATTTGAAATCAAGACATTGAAAAAGTTTGCACCTCCAAAATTAAATACTGTACATTAGAAAATGAAAGTATGTCAGAGATGTAAATGTGTAATATACATAGAGCTGTTTTCAAAGTGTTGTTTTCCCTGACACTGCTATTTTTCTGTAGCACATAACATTTCTTGGAAATCCATTTATTAGATTAGGATTGGACTGATTTTTATTTAAATTCATAGAGGAATATCAACTTCTCTTTCAGATATTGTTCTTTCACATTGCATTTGGTGGGTATAACTCTTGATTTGGGCTACAAGATATATATGACAGTGAGAACAGGTGTCTGATCATACACCCTTTGAGGTCTGGAAGGACTCAAGGCCCTCAGTTTTCTGACTCTAGCCCCACAGGGCTTAATAGCAATTTACTGATGGAATATTAGCAGTGACTCAATATCTTCCCAGGGGCAAAAGAGGGAAAGGATGAAGAATAATAATGCACACAAGTAAAACTACTGTAGGATTATATTTCTTGCTGGTGCATGAAGGACACCGCTTATCGATCCATTTCAGACTTTAAGCTGTTAGAGACCAGTTAAAATCTCAGCCAATGGGCTACAGATAGGTGAAGCAATGCTGTTAGGTACAATTCCCATGAAGAATTTGCAATTTTATCAAACACTTGCTATAGTCTTCCTTTTTTTCTAATGGAAAAAAAAAATCTGATAGGAGTGTGATGTAAAAAATATTGGCACTGGAAAAGATTAAACATTTTAAAGAAGGGAAAACATCAGATTTTATTGGGGTTTTTTATATTGTTGCCTTCACTGAAATGAAACTCAGTTTTCATACTTGATAGAGTGGTACTGCAGTTTCAGATTAACTCTTCAAATACAAATTCTTAGTGACTGTGTATTAGGCATCTACTGAACAGGTTCCTGCTTTAACAACAAATTTCGGAATAGGTTTTTTTTTTTTCAAATTTTATTTAAATAATGAGGATTAATAAATAGGAATAGTTCCCAGTCAAGCCTATGACCAACTCTTTAGCATGATTTATAGGCCACATTTATTAATATTATTGTGTAGTAGTATAGTGGGGTTTTTTTACATGTCTTACTTAAACAGTGCTTCTAGCAATCCATGACTCATGACTTTCTAGGACAGTAATGACACATACCGGTAAAGCCTAAGGAACAAGCGAATCTGTCTGATCAGCCTAGTCCTCATCAGCAAGCAAAATAATCCTGTCAAAATAGAGCAATGAATATTAAAATGGAGAAAAGATAAACTGAGGACAATAAATAATTGTAAAAAAAAAAAGGAGCTTTATTCAGGGAAATTTATGAAAGCTTGAATATGGAATGTCATAGAGAAACCACTGGAGAATCCAATTTGCCCATAGTTAATGGTTTGCCTGCTATAAATAACATTCATAGAGGGTTAATACTCGACTTTTCATGGTGTGGCAGCTGTTTCTGATGGCTTACAGCTACACATGAGTACAGACTTGGGAGAAGAAAATTTGCCAGCTAAGAGCACATTTTCTTTGTAGAAGCTGGGGATTCTGGTGAAAAGAGATCATCCAATCCTATGATGACTTGGGGGAGGGGGTTCTGCCCAATTTATTCAGTGCAGTTAAGGATGTGAAACTGTTGAATTTTTTTAATGTTCTGTTATTCAGCCACCAGCCAACACAGAATTTGTCACATACCATCTACCCTGTCAGAAAGAAGATAGAGAACTTGTCAGAGAAGTTAATTCTTAACGACTTTGCTCTCTAAAGGCAATGAGGGTGTCTGAACTGGGACACCATCTGTTCAGCTGAGGTGGTTTCTAAGCCAACCTGTGACTATATGCTGTAAAGACCTGGTCAATGCAAGTTATGACTCCCACTCATCCTGTGTCAACGGGTTTCGTTTCAAAAGACACCAGGATTTAGGCAAAAGACTAAAGATTAGTTTCTTGAGTACTGCCCTACTGTGGGTGCAGGTAGGATATATGCCCAGACCCAGAAGCTTGGAAGCATTCCCAAGCTCCCAATTTTACATCTTGCTTGAATTTATTATTGGGCATCCAATAGTTTCCCTCTACCAAGACCCAAGCTAAAGAAGAACAGAGCTGTGAAGAGGTTGCACAGCCCATTTTGGGGAGTTTTGATTATGGTAACAATCACTGTTAAAGGAAATTGGGCAACAGTTTGGCTGAAGTGGAGAATAAGGAAGAGATGAGAGAGACTCCTTGTTCCAGAAAAGAAGTCATTAGCAGGAAAGAGACCAAAGAAGGAGACCTTGACCAATGGAAACTATTGACTGTTGACTAAGTTGACCTTGACCAGTGTCAGCTATATCTCAATATGTTCCAAAAGAACATGAGAGAAACTGAGACAAGGAATGACACACATGTTGTGTTCCTTTGCCTAAGCTGAAGCCATTCTTGTGCTGCTTGTAGTACAGAGTGACTACTTTCACACTTCTGGCAAAGTTTTTTGACTGTGCATTTGCCAAGTATGTGAAAGGCTGTGTTTCATTGTGTTTGCCTGCAAATTTAAAGAAGGAAATGTGTTGGGACCTCAAAATTTTCACATTCATTTTGCAGGATTTCCCATGCATTTGACAGAAAATTCAGTCCATAAAAATGCCTCTCACTTTCTCCCCTTCCTCCTCCTGTTTCAGTCTTCATCCTAAATTTCTTGACAGGTTTGGAAGCTTACTGTGGCAAGACAGTCACAGACCACTCCTAGTACTCTGGTGAAAAATCACATCTTCAAATGTCAGTGGTGCTCCAGTACACTCATCAGCAGAAGTCTCAATGTGAAATATGGTAGAGTTTTTGGCAGGAAATGGGCTTTTAAAAAGGCTAGTTGCTAGGTATTTGTCATATTCAGTGAAAATTTGGTATGTGCTAAGTGTATTATCTCAAAACTTTATTGTGTGAAGGAGATGCTACTTTTAATCTTTAGGCTTAAGTGGTATTTTCTGTTCCATTTCTGCTAGGGTATATTGTAAGATTTGCTGTGCTTTAAGAACACGGAAAATAGCATGTAACAGACTATTATTCAAACACAGCAATAAAAGTTGTGAAACTGAGGTGCTGGAATTTGTCAGTACAATCCTGTGTTCATAGTGGGAAATGTAATCAGTGTATTGGATTTTTTCAGTGGCATGGACTAGATGACCTCTAGGGGTCCCTTCCAACCCAAAACATTCTATGATTCTATGTCCGAAGGGATTGGCAAGTTAACTTTGTGTGACATTAAGCTGGAGGTTAACAGCCTTCCTTGCACAGTGATAGTGCCAACTACTCTGTGACACTGAGGGAAAACTCCTGAACTTATGGAATTTGAATACCTGCACTTATTGAAATACTTGTGCACCTTTTCACAGTAGTAACATTTCTTAAGGCGGTCAATAGAAATATGTTGAGAAACTTTCTTGTATTTTTTTTTCTTTGTGTAAATCTTAGGCTCTGTCTCTTTCTGTGTGAAAGTATATGCTCTTCTTTCTGTAGATAACATAAATTGAGATGGTAGGATATAGTAACTAAACTAATCCAAATAATTTCTGAAATAACATTTTCAGTTAAAAAAACTTTTTTGTTAAATTAGAGATATTAATTACTTTTGGCTTTCCAGCTGACAATGATCTGCAATACAAAATCTGAGGTAATTGCTAGTATTTGTAGCAATGAAGTCTTTCCATGTTTGGGATAAGAGCTTCAAATTTTTCTAACCTTCAGATTCTAAATAACTGAAAAGAAGCTCAAAGAAAGAGATGAAAATTATTTATAAAAACATCCATTAAGGTCTATAAATGGTTTATCTAACCTCTGACTTAAATAAAGAACCAATTTTTTTTCCACAGAGAAAAAGTGTTGACCATTTTGTTGATCTGGTAAGATAAAACAAAACAAAACAAAACAGGCCTGACCTCTCCTACTGCAGCCCGTTTCTGATTGAGTATTTAAGTAATACTCTTAGCAAGGATTCTGTCTTATCGTTTCAGTTTCAGTGCCTCCTCTTTTTTCCGATCAATGTGTCTACCTAAAAGAATTCTTTGGACTTCTTTTTCTTGACAAAGTTCACATAAGATAAAAAGAAACAATGTGTTTGGAATGGGGTGGAGAGGGGTACTACTTCTTTTTCACTTCCAATATGAGATCTGCTAGTGTCACTCAAACGTGTTTAACGGAGGTCAACTTTCCAGCAATTTTTGCCAACGACCTTTCTTTATTGCTGTAGTTTTAAGGTTCAGAAGGAGACTAAACTGGGTATCTGTGACAAACGTCAGGAGCAAGAACCACTGCTTTGCCAGGTAGAAACCTATAATAAACAAGAAGTAATCGGATTTGAAATTGAGTTGGGTTTGAAGCTCAAAATGCAGATCTAGGATTAAAAACTACAGAAGCTTTGAAAACCATTCAGCCTGTTTATTGAAAAAACTAAGAAAGTCCTGCTTTAGTTTGGAAATGTTCCTGCATAATACATTTAATTGTATTTTCATAAATGCTGACTTTTCACACTTGCTAGTTAAAAAGATTTCCTCCAAACTTCAGCTTCTCACTGGGTGTAATTGTAGCTTTGTAACATTTGAATTAATAGCAGTAGCTGATGTATCCAGCAGCATCAATGATAGCTAAAACTGCAGGAAAATAGTTTAAGAAATGAATATAGTTTAGGAGCTTTGGCACTTGAAGCTCTTGAAATAGGCCGACTTGAAATTTTTTTGAACTCCAGAGACTGTGCTTTTTAAATTTGTTTTTCCTCTCCCCCTAAATGGATGTTTGCAAGAAGACAATATGTCAGAACTATAGCTTTGACCATTAAACAGACATTCAGTGTCTGTGTCCTTATGATCTAGAATAAAACTTTTAGATGTTTTCTTTTATCACTGAAAGTCAATACTGAATGTACCAATTGCAACAGCATTACAGTGCTTTTGTTTTTTGGTTTGGTTAGGGGTTTTTTTCATCCTCTGACAGTCTTCTGGCATACTGGAATGTAATATGAGAGAGGTTTCTTACCTCTCTTAACTAAATTCCAGATTCACCTTCCCTAATCTTTACTTACATGTCTCTCCTCCATTATAGTCCTCATATGGTTTGTCCTATAGCTGTATATGTTAGACTCACATGCTTGGACACTTGCTGCAATGCAGTCATGCCACCGTAAAAATATGCTTATTCCTCCATGTACCATGATTTCAGGTTTACTGGTTCTAGGACACTGTAAAGTTCAAAAAAAACCTGTCTGATTTTTAGCAGAATGCTTCTGAATTTTGTCATTTTATCAGCAGAAAAAATGAAAGAATATAGCACCTGAATAGTGCTTAAGAGATGAACACACAGCTTCTAAGGCATCATTACATCTGAAGTCACAGATCCCTGCTCTGCTGCTAGACAAGAGGGAATCTGTCACTGAGGGATGGTTTTGCTCTTCAGGTCAGGAACAGTGCTTGTTATTGCTGATGAAAACTGTCTGGGCAGCTGACATGACCCAGCAGTAGGCCCTTTAGTGCTTGAAGAAAGAACTTGTGAAATCGGGAGATCCTATTTCTGATGCATTAGAAATGATATAGGGATGCTTCTCCCTTTCTTCCTGTGAAACATGAAATAGGATCAAAATGCCCATAGCAAATTAATATCTCTATCAGTTGCTATGCTCATCAGAAAGGTGCTCAAGCTGCACTCGAGTGCACAAATAAATTTATGTTGGAGGGAAGTTGGGTTCTTTCAGACTCTCCTGCTCTACCAGCTTGCCTGTAGCTGTTGTGGTGCTACTGGCTTTCAGCAAAGAGAGGCAGATAAAGGCTTCTTCCTCCCTCAAAGTGCCCTTACTGTGAGCTAGTGTTACTAGTAATCAGCTCTGCACAGCAGGTGTTTATTCATTAACTTTTATCACAGTCCTCTGCATAGGACAGCGTGATTAGTTCAGCCATAATAGGGGCATACAAAGAAAATAATAAAACATGGCACAAAAACGGGAGAAGTATTGGGGTTATTAAAAGTTAAAAATGGGGCTTTAATTGTGTTATGAAAACAAAAATACATCTTATAACACTACTTAGTTTAAAAAATGGTCATGGAAAAGCTTTAATAATATTTCTGTGCTTTTTGTTTTTTTAATTCAGAATTATTTTAGAACTAAGATTAAAACAATTTTAATTTTTTTTTTATTTTTTTTTTTTTTCACTGATTAGAAAGCTCTCTTTCTGGATCTAGGTGTATGGTCCTGTTATGAAAAATCCTTCACAGGTTCCTAGTAGGAGTTCTGATATTGTGGTAGATTGACAAATGTGTGGACATACCATTCCTTAATTATGAAACTTCAAGAGCTTCTAATCCTCCCAGGATTGTAATCAAGAGATGTTTCAATCAATTTCTGTTGTTCTTGTAATGATACATGGGATTTTATTTTAAATTGGTAACTTGTCCCTCCAATCACTTGAAAGGGAAGCCAGCAGCATGGTCAATTAAATTCAGACTTCTGTAAATTATTTTTATTGCTCATCATTCATGCAATAGCACCTTGATACATACAGGCAATATCCTGCTAGGCTTTGGGGATGTGGATTTTAATCACTGCGAGTAGCCAAGGAATTTAATGACTTAATGACAATTCCACCCATTTTAATGGGAGCTGTGTGCTAATTAATTGGTAGAGGTAGTTTGTCAGCTTTTTAAGGAACATTGATAACTGATGCATTTGCCCTTTGGGAATGTGAATAATTGACTAAGTTTAGCTTCCCAAAGAGTTGCAGTGGGGAAGTGGAAAGATTGCTGCAGATTAACAAAATTCTATGATTTTTCTTTTAATAAAACAGAACCCCAGATTTTTATGTTCTATTGAGTCAAATTCAAAATACTTCATTTCAGGTATTAACTTAGAAACAGGAGTGAACGTACGGGAAACAAAAGTCTTTGTTTACTGTACTGTTGGAGAGCAGGAAGGAACCTTCTTGTTCCCTTTGTCTAGTAACTGAAGAGGTTAGAAGTAAGGCTTGTGGCAAGACCCTTCCAGGGTCTAATGGCTTTTGCAGGCAGGATGTGGGAAGGTTAACCAACTGAAAAAATACAGGAAAACTCTAGTCTCTGAACCTCTCTACCAGGATTTAGAACAGTAATTTGCAGTAGGCACAAAAACAGTTGAGTTGTAGCTCTTCCGTGAAAATAAAATTGACTCACATCTGCAGTTGTCACTTCTATATGCAGATGAGTTGGTATCTATAGTTATATTACCAGAACACAGTAGATAGGTACTGCAAAATTTCATTTGATCTGCCTATTTTTTACAGAGTAATTTGATTTGACTTCTTTCTTCTTTAGTCATGTGCTTGATTCCAACAGGTCCCAGACTACCACTCTTCATCTTGGCCAAGATGTTATTTTCTTTCTGGAGTTTTTCTTTCTTTCATAGAAACACAGAATGGTTTAGGCTGGAAGGGGCCTTCAAAGGTTGTCTAGTCCAACTCCCCTGCTTTGGACAGGGACACCTTTCACTAGATCAGCTTGCTCAAAGGCCCATCCATGTGGGGCTCAAATCTCTTCACCTCTGAGACTTGAATGGGGCTTCAAGTCTCCTCACCTTTTTTTTTTGTCCACGAATCTATAAAAATTACTGTCCATAAGGATTCCATGGTGTTTATCTACTGAAAGTGAGGTCAGGGTGAATACACTAGTGTCCCAGGAGAAGAAAAGAGCCCCAGCACTTCTGAATGTGGTAGGATTCTTGAGTGAAAGGCCCTTTATGTTCAAAGTTTTCAGTCCTGATAGATTTTTCCAAGAGAGATATATATTTTTAAAATTGTTGCTATGCTGCTCTAATACTGACTTGACTACAACTGAGATGAGTAGAAAAACTCTTACAATTTCAGAAGACATTATAAAAGCAATAATTGGCTTCAGTGTAAAGTTTGGCAAGAGTCTGAAAAGCTGTAACCCGAAGTCATTTGCGCTGCTAGATGATCCTCAGATTGTTCTGTTTGTAGCTTCTTTTGCTGCTAAGAAGTTTGTTTGCTCTACTTGTAAGATGTGTTTGTTCTTCATGCAAATCACATGCAAGCATAAATATTCAGTGCTTTAGGCTTGCTTTTATAATAGTTTGTCATTCAGCTCTGCAACCAATGAAGATATCTATGGTGTAGCAAAATATAATCTAAAGTAATTATTCTTGGAACCTTCTCCTACAGTATTTATTAAATATTTACAAATGGCAGCTATCTTGTGGGTTTTCTGTGTGTTTTTAGATTAGAATGGGAAAGCAGAGGGGAAAAATGTCTGAAGGTTTTGCCAGTACTGAGTGCGCGTAACTTTTTTGATAGGCAGAGAAAGCATATGTTGTCAAGAGAAATCTCCCTACATTACCTAACATTTAAAAACATGAAAAAAATATTTGAAGGTAGTACTCTTATAAGAATGTATATGGAATGAACAAAAGCAGGGGTTTAATATTTTTGTCCAAGCACCAAAGACAAAGATTATGTGTTACTTGAATGAAACCACGAAAGAGCTTCCATTGATCATGAAGAAGCCCTGCTTGCTGAGCTTGGAAGTGTAAAGGTTCTGCTAGTGTGGAGTGAATTAGTCAGGAAAAAAATAGTCAGCAAGAGGGCCCAAGAAGATACTTTTTCTTCTGGTGGAATCATCTTAAAGATCTGCTGAGTACAAATGACTGCTATGTTGCAGGTCTGTTCTTGAATGCTCTATTTTTACATATGTTGTATCACTTTCTCACTTTTGTGAAATGTTGTTGCCATTCATGCTCATTGGTTCCTAGAGACTGTTGCTGTCAATGTTTTATTTTATTTTTTAAGGTGCCATCACTTAATTGTGCTAGAAAGGCGAGTAAATTGTCATGAAGTCAAAATACGAAAAAGGGGAATATTATTTTAGGTGAGGAACAAGCAGTAGACAAACATACTCCTGAGACATGCAGCAGCTGCTTTTTATGAAGCCCTTTAAAAATAAAATAGACACATTTTTTTTGAGGGGAAAATATAGGTCTTAACTCTTTTTGAAAAATGTGCTTGGGAATACCATCTATAAAATAATAACAATAAAAGCAAAATCAGAAAACAACCAGCAACCAGTAGAAAATAGTTATTATTCCTCTCCTTTGTGTTTCTGCCCCTTTATGCAGTATTGGAGCAATGCAACTACTTCAGACCAAGAGGGATTGTGAATCTTGTTTGACAAGTAATGAATGTTAAATTATTTAAGTACAATCTGCATGCTTTGAATTCTTTAGCATACAAGCAATAACTGACCTGCGTGCAGATAGAAATGGAAAACTTCAGTATGGAAACTGGCTTTAATGGGAGATAATGGCCAGTAATTTTGAAGTGATGTTAATCCCACCTCTTAAACTGTCTCCCTGTATGAGGACAAACTACTTTCCTCTGTTTTTCCAGTTTGTTGAAATTGTTCCAGCCTGATTGTGCTTCCTCATCATTTCACCGGATTGCAAGGAGCTGTTATGACTACCTGGAAGCATCATAGCAAGGATGAGTTATGAAACTGAATGCTACCATGCCTTTCCTAGAAATTGTATTTGGCCTACTCTCTTGCCATGTCCATTTGACAGTCTGTTTTTGAACTGCAGAATGGACAACAAAACAATTGTAAGATTCAGAAAATGGAGATGGGAAGAGTTGCCTGTGTGGGGGAGAGTTTTGCCTCAAGGAAACAGTTGCAGATCTTGCCTTTCACCTCAAAAAAATCAAACTCATTTAGAAAATATAGTGCATTTGTGTGTAGTCTAAGTAGTGAATGCTGGCCAGGAAGATTTTGGGAGGTGATGTTTAATGGTTGTGAGTGCAAAACTGCATGCAGGAAGACAGTGTTGGTGGTATTGAAGGCCATAAATGTAGCTATGTGGAGTAGGAGGCTCTTTGTGAGAACATTCATTTCCCTATAGATTTTCTTTGTCTTTATGTTTGTCCCCTGAGCTCCACAGGCTGATAAGCCTCCCCTTCGCTGCCAGCCCATGCAGCAGCAAATCAGATATCCAGTAAGGCTGGAAATCAGATACCTAGTCCATCTTCCTGCTCACCATGTCAATACTTGTTTTATCAGTTATTAAACATGCAAGGATGGAGATTCTCCAGCTTCTCCACATGCCAGTGCTTCATGCCCCGTATTCTTAGGAACTCAAATATCCCTTGCTGCCTAGGGCATTGTAAATGTGGAGAGCAGACTGCACCAGCTTTTATGTACTGGGAGACTATAATGTTTTCTGAGTCTTCAAATTAATATCTCTTCTCTCATTCCACAGCTCATTCAGTCTGTCCTAGTAAATTTTAGATCTTCAGTTTCTGTGATCCTACTCTATGTTCCCTTTGAACTTTCTGACAGTCCGTGCCTATCTTGGTTTCACGCTTGAAAGTAGGTCTTAAAATAATTTCCAAGGTGAGGCCTTACCACTGTCACATAGAGCAGAAGGATTTTTTCATGTACCCTTCTTGTTTGTGTAGCTGATGACAGTGACCTATATCTGGAAATTTACATATGTTCTATCGAATTTCATCTAGTTTTCCTCCAGCACATTCTCCAATTTTCAAGTTCATTCTGAGTTGTCATTCTGTTCTTTAGCTGCTTAAAGTCACTCCCAGCTTGATGTCTCCTGATTATTTTTTTTGGAGGGGTTGTCTACCTTTTGTATGGTTAATAAAACTATTAGATAATTCTGGATCAAGATTAGATCCCAGTGGAACCCTGCCTGATTCAACATTCCAGTTTTTATGGTCATAATTTACTAAGAGGCAAATATAATGAAGTAGTTTTCCATTAGAGCTTGTTGTTGCCATGTATGATTACATCATAACCCACCTTAGCAGAGGAAATGTAAGTGTGTGAGGGAAGAGGGAATGAGGTTCCCTGATAACCAGTCTATTTCCTTCTCAATTAACCTCCTTCTTTCTCTTTTCTCCAGCCTCCTATAGCTAACAAAGGATGCTTAACAGAAAAGCACACTTGTACAATCTTTTAAAAGCACGGAAATGTGAACTAAGGGAAACCATTTTTTCTCTTTTCAACGTGCTAAATCTATCTGGGAAATTTTTTCCTATCATAAGTTTTTACAGAATTTGAAAAAATAAATGTGTATTTATTTTGAGACTTACTGAAAGGAAGCTATTTAGCAAAAACATTTCAATACGAAAGGATTTTCATTTGGCTAACACTTTCACTTAAGTGGAAAAGTCAATACAGTTTGGGCAAAGATATTTAAACACCTACTCAACCCATTAACTGTTGCTAACAAACATGTCTGTAAGAGTTCTCTTTATGGTTAAATGCATAACATGCCACTTGCATAATTCTCTAGGCTGTGTATGGTTAAGTTCTATTCATATCATTGTAGTGCGCCTGTTGCCAAAAAATCTGAGATGCTTCCAGGAAAGTGACAGCAATATGATCTACCATCTGACACTTTTTTTGCTTTCTTTTTTTTTTCTTCATGAGGAGAAACTTGCATGTGAGATTTTTCTAAGGGAAAAAATATATGGTATGCTAACTAAAAGCACTTTGTGTCCTCAACAAAGATTCCTAATGCAGTCTAATGTAGTTACTGCCTAACTCAACTTGGTATAAGTCTGTATAAGGTGTCAGGGCAGTGCTGAGCCTTCATTTATCAAAAGTATAGTGTTCGGCTTGGACAACTGGACATGGAACCTTCAAATTTAATAAAATAAATTTCCTTTTTTACTTAATCTGAATTGTTATGTGATTCTCAGGCTCAATAACCAAAATCAGTCTTGTAGAAGATTCTTGGCAAGGATATATTTTTCCAAGCTAGCCCCTAGACATTTCCAGTGCTCAAATTCTTTTACTTGTAATACAACTGTCTCCTGCAGCCTTACATTCTGTTTAGTTGATCTGTCAACATGCTTCTTCAGTTGGCCTAACTACTTGTTTTTATGCAAAGTTTCCAATTCTAGTTGTTCTCTACTGATAGAGGGAAGTAATACGTGAGATTTTGCTTTCCATTAACAGTTTACAAAAGACAATCAGCCTTCTAATAGCACCATGTGATAAACCAATTAAGCTAAACCTAGAAAACACAGATGTAACAAATGCTTTTTCCTGATGCTTCTGTGGACAGATTTTTACCCAGCCTCATTCTGCTTTCTCCCCATTTGCTAGGAAACAGACTGAACTGCAAACTCACCATAATCTCTTTTTTTTTAAAATCCTCATTTAGTGCCTCAATCAAAGTAGATATGAGCCCATGTATAAGCCATTGGTCTGGGCACTGTAATCTTGGTGCTGTCCAAATTTGTGGGACAGAGTGAGGTTTTAAAAAACCCACAACCCTCCTTCCCCCAGCACCCTACCAAACTATGACTTTGTCTTTAAAAATGGAAATATAATCATGGCATCTCTGTTGAGCTTGCATCTGTTAGAAAGAAATATTGAGTGGTTTATCAAATTCTTTCAGCACCACTGTTGCCAGGGAGAAAGTTCTCAACATCCTTTCAGCTTTTAGACTGTTTCTCAATATTGGAGAGAATTTTTCCTTTTGGCTTGGGGTAATCAGATTAGTAGAGGACAACAGTCTTCTGCTGGCTTGGCCTGTAAATGAAATGTTACTGAAACTTGCATGAAACTACTGCCCCATGAAACTCAAATTTGGCTGTGTTTATTTCAAACTGGTTTAGTTAAAACAGGATCAGTGCCTGTATGAATGCATTTTGGTTTAGGACTGCTGCAAACTAGTATGAGAGAGTGAAAGTCAGCCAAAACCTGCTCCTGTATTTTATCAATGTAAATGGTTCTTAAACTTTTATCAATGTAAATGGTTCTTAAATTCAAGCAGGCCTGTTCTTTTTTATCACTTATCCATCATTTCCAGATGGCTCACTTGAACTGCCTGTGGGGTTGCTATGTTCTACAGTGCTGGGGAGACTTCGTTGCTGGAGATTTTTCCACATCTTAGTGACAGTGAGAAGACAACATAAGAGAAGGCAGGCTGTTCCCGTGCCACTTTAGTAACAAGGGAATTCTGCCTGGAGGAGGTTTGCTATTCGTAAAAACAGTCATGTTTAGTGAATGGGGTCAGAATCTGTAGATAGCTAAGGATTTTGTATTTGCAGGAAAGCTGAGGGAGGCTTGGAGAATAACTTGCACTACATTTATGAAATAAAGTCTCCACAGTGAGTGTGAACCAGTGAAGTGTGCATATAGCAGGTTCCTGGTTCTTGTTGCTGTTTGTTCACACTTGTTGCATTCTTGCCTGTAGACAGGCCACGAGCCGCCTGTGAGAGCAGTCGTCTCCCTCTCTGCTTGCTCAGTGAGGCAAGAGCGCTCACTCTTTGTATGGGTTCCCCTCACACGGATGATGAGAATGATGATGATTTATGTATTAGTTTCCAGCAGCTTGACTTAGAATCAGATCAGAAATATAAAGCTCCTTTCTCCGGCAGTCACTGTAATCCTTCCCATCGGAAATGGGGCACGGCTGTGAGTGGCTGCTGCATTCCCAGGCAAAGGATGAAAAATACTTTCAAAACCTTCCCTGTAACAGATTACTCTTGCTCTCTCCATTACCATTCTCATCATAATGTGCTGTCTTCGCTCTTGCTTCCAACTAATAATCCATGCTTACTGATGGAGGTTAAAAGTGATTGTTGAAAGAAACCGGTTAAAAGGAGCGGCAGCCAGTTGGGTCCATACTGATATAATAAAAGCAATTACACTTAAGAGATTAGAAGCATTGAAATGGCAGCTGAAGCAGCTTCAGACTCTGGGGCTCAGTAGGAAGTTCAAATGCCCGGTTTTTGTTTTCATTTTGGATGGAGTTTTTCAGAGGAGTGGATTATAAATGGCTTCTACTGGGAGAGCAATTAGAATTAACTGGTCAAATAAGTTGGAAGTAATGACATAAATACAAAGCTGATGAATTTTGTTACTGAATGGTCAGGCGGGAGATGAACAGTGGTTTACCATATCTAAGGAAATAAAAGCTACTCCAAATTAAAAGCTGAATTGATGTAGCAGATTTTAGTTAGGCTTGTAGATTCAAATGGACCATGCTTCCAGACTGTGAATGTCAATCAGTGGGGAAGTACAAATGGTTTTACGTCTTATGCACATTGTTTCATGGTAAATAGTCTGTGACTTGGGGCCAAATTTTAAAGGTCCATGAATTCAGAAAGCAGAGAAGCACCAAAGTGAATGAAAATGTCAGTAGATTTCTAATTCCCAGCATTTTGTTGGCAGGAACTACGTAGCTTCTGAAAATATTAGTGGGAATCTGCATCCCCTTTTCAAGATCTAGGCAAAAGCAATAGACAGACATCAGATCAGGACCACTCTTGTGTTCACACTTAAGTCAGTGTCTGCAGTATCAGAATCATCCTGCCTTTATATAATGGCAAATCTCAAGGCTTTTAGAGAAAGCTATAAATATGATAATGGCACTGAAGAAGAATACCAGACTCTGAATTTCCATATTAGTTATAGCTTGGACAATATTCACGGTGCCTAGAATAGAAGAGGAGAGAAGTTATGAGACAACATATCTTGACTCAGATGCTTATCAGAGTGCTGTGTGTAAGTAATCCTGCATAACTCTGTGCTGTGCTGAAGACAATTCCCAACTCCGTTTATAAGTCTGGCATTGCACCAACATGAGTTCTTGCCATTTGCACACTTCTACTTTTGCACACACAAGAGGCTTTCCGCACTAAAATAATGAAGTAGTGAAAAACCATTGTTGTAAAGTGAACCTGGCAAACAGTCAAACCCGAGTGCCTTCACGTGCCCTGTACTGCTGCATTTGGCAAACTCCATCCCCCGTGTTTTACAGTTCTGGTTATGGTATACCCAGTTTCAACCACTGCAGGTTCCCACAGGAACATTAGATGTTTGTATGGAACGGAGAAGAGCGTACTGTCAGAATTTGCTTCTCTTGTGCTTTCTGCCTAAATGCTGCTAATGGGGACTTTATTTCTGTAATCTTGCTCAAACAAGTTTTATTTTTGCATCTTATCACTGTCTTTACTTAATTATTTTTTTAATGTCTCCCCCTCGTCTTGGCCCAGGCTTAAGTGCAAATTCTTTTTGTTTGTTTCTTTTACTGACACTTTTAATCCCTGTAGGGATTTTTAACCAATTAGTCACTCAGAATACAGCTGATGGGCAGAACAAGAAGATTCTCCAATTTGCCTCTCAGTGTCAAGAGAAGCAGAGGCACCCTTGCAGGGCAGATCCTCACCAAGGTTCCTCAGCTCCTCACTGCTGTCACAGATGATAAGTAAAAGTTAATTCATAGTTACTCCTCAAGGATCATTACTAGATGCAATTTACCATAAAAATGCCAAATATAGCTCCAATGTTCTTTGAAAAACTCGATTTTGTTTCACTCCCAGTAGAAATATTCATGTGCAATCTTTTGTGAAATAGCTTTTTCACTGCTTAGTATTAGGATGTGCAATTAGTTGATTGCATGGGTATTTTTTTTTCACAATCAGGAAATTAGTATCATCCAAAGCAGAGAGAACTTTTTTTTTGTCAAATTGATCTATAGGTCAAGACCTGCAGCAGAGCAGAGAGCAGAGGTTATTGGCAGAGGTTGGTTTTGGGGGGAATTGTTTTTTGTTTGTGTGTTTTTTCTGGGGCACACTGTCAGAACAGCTCACAGGCCAGGTTTATACGAAAAATGAAAGCATTAAAACCTAAGCAATATCGTTCTTGGTGATATTCTTGTGCGATGCCTAACCCCCCAGAGATACAGTAATGTTGTGAAAAGCAAGCTTTTGCTGAAATAGTACTATTGTTTTTAGGGAGCTGGGGCCAACATTTTTCCTACTGATAGGTGGGTCAAGCAGTCATTTAAATTAAAAAAAAAAAAAAATAAAATTTTAGGACTGCTAAGAATGCTTTTGTCAAGGCTATTTACCCCAGACAATTTTTTCCCGGTGTACACTAGGACTTACACATGAAAGCTCAGGGTACTCCTATGGAACATTGGCCAGCGCAAAGACACTCCGAGCTGTGTCAGTGTGTATTTGTACTTCGGGGTGGCACGGTGAAACATCCAGTCCTTTCCAGAGTTATTTCCTGTGATTTTATGACTTCAGGAGGAACAGCCACATTGAACTAAAATTAGGCCTGTGCTTAAACATGTATTGAATTGAGATTTAAAGCTAATGTTCTATACAAGTGACTGTATCCCAGTAAAATAATGACTCTTTCTTTTCAAATGCATTCACTCAGTAGGAGTATCTACACCTTTCTCTTAGGCAGTCAGTCCATTTTTAGAATGACTTTATCTAGCGGCAGATTTTCATAAAATGCTCATTGCTGGAGAATATGTGCTGATTAGAAATCTGTGACACTGCTTCTGGACTCTAATATGTGCTGTAAATTTCACTGAGATGAATGCATCTCGAGCTTTTAAGTAGCGGTCAGGTAGTTCTGGCAATGTCACTTGTACATAAGAGACAGAAGGCCAAGACGTAGAATTCAAATGGTGACACTGAAGTCCATAAACTGAGTATGTGTGTCCATAGTGGGGGGAGAAGGAGTTGTGACAGGATTACCTCCAAGTTCCCATATGTATCCAGTGCAATAGCAGTGGTTCTGATTATATGATTTACTGTTGGTTTTTTGTTTTGTTTTGGTTTTTTTTTGTCATCCAAATTTCTGTTTAGTTCTCACTTCTAATTCATCAAAAGCACCTTCATACTCTGGTAAGGTGCTGCTGCTGCCCTTCTCCCAGTTTTCCACTGAAGTAAAGTTAACTTTCACTCTAATTTTTAGGGTCTTTCTTCAGTGGATGACTGTGTACTAATATTTGTTGTCAGATCATTTTTCCAACAAACATTCAGCAAGCTTTTGAGTAAAGGTAGTACTGTTAGCATCTGAAGTGACCTGCTGTTTCTGTAGTACCATATTTTTTCTTCCAGGTTCTGTTGAACTCCTTGTATTGGCAAGTCACATTCACCCCAGGGCAATGACAATATCCTGTCATCCTCTCCCTTACCTTTGTAACACAAGCTGCTGGGAGCAGGGTGTCTTTTCCCTGTATATATTTAAGAAGAGATGAATGTCTTACTCTAACATGTCCCCAAACTTTGTGGTGGGATTACTGCAGCTTTAGCATGCAGAATAGCAAACGGGTTTATATACGTAATAATATAATTTCAGCCATGGATATTTGTACCAATATTTTTTTTTTCTACAAGACCGTCAGTATTATATTCTTCATTTTAAGCAAGTGTTTGTACTGAGTCCACTGCCAGTATTTTCAATTGCAAAGCTATAGTAATCTGTTACCTTCAAGTTTCACTGACTTTCTCATTTTTACCTGTATCAAAATACATATAAGCTCAAATGAATAAATGTATCATGTTAAAATTTTTGAATCTAACTCATAACTTTCCAAGGCTCTGTTAAAATGAAAGTAATTTGTATTGTTTTATGATGCTGTGGCTTGCTTTCCTTGTTTTCTGTGAGCATTTTAGCATTCTCACTCTGAAAAACATTACCAGCTTATTTAAAGGAAGAATTTTAAAACAGGAAGAACAAAAGCAAAAAAATGTAACTTTTTTTTGTTTGTTTACTTATTTTTCTTTTCTTTGAGTGTCACAGAATCACAGAATGGTTGACATTGTAAGTGATCTCTGGAGGTCATCTGATTCAACCCCCCCTGCTCAAGCAGGGCCACCTTGATCCAGTTGACCAGGACTATGTACAGATGACTTTTGAATATCTCCAAGGATGGGGATTCCATAGCCTCTCTGGGCAAGCTGTTGCAGGGTTCGGTCACTTTCACAATGAAAAAGTGTTTCCTGATGTTCAGAGGAAACCTGTGTTTCAGTTTGTGCCCATTGCCTCTGGTCCTGTCACTGGGCACCACTGGAAAGAGCCCAGATCCATCTTCTTTGCACCCTCCCTTGAGGTACTTATACACATTGATAAGTTCCCCCATTGAACTTTCTTTTCTCTAGGCAAAACAGTCCCAGCTCTCTCAGCCTTTCCTCATAGGAGAGATGCTCCAGCCCCTTAATCATCTTTGTGGCCCTTCATTGGACTCTCTCCAGTATGTCCATGTCTCTTTTGTCCTGGGCAGCTCAAAATTGGACACAATACTCCAGGTGTGGCCTCACCAGTGCTGAGTAAGGGGGAAGGTTCACCTCCCTTGACCTGCTGGCAGCACTCCTCTGAATGCAGCCCAGGATACCCATTCGCCTTCTTTGCTGCAAGGGTACATCGGTGGCTCATTCAATTTGGTGTCCACGAGGACTCCCAGGTCCTTTTCTGCAAAGCTGCTTTCTAGCTGGGTGGCTCCCGGCACACATTGGTGCATGGGCTTGTTCCTCCCCAGGTGCAGGACTTTGCACTTCTCCTTGTTGAACTTCATGAGGTTCGTGTCAGCACATTTCTCCAGCCCATCAAGGCTTCTCTGGATGAGAGCACAACCCTCTGGTGTATCAGCCACTCCTCCTTGTTTTGTGTCATCAGCAAACTTGCTGAGGGTACACTCTGCCCCATCATCCAGATCATTAATGAAGATGTAAAACAGGACTGGACCCAGTACTGACCCATGGTGTACATTGCTAGTTAATAGCCTCCAACTAGACCTTGTGCTACTGATCACCACCAGTTTTCAACCCACCTCCCTGACTGCTTGTCCAGTCCATTCTTCATCACCTTGTCTATGAGGATCTTATGGAAGAAAGTTTCAAAAGCTTTACCGAAGTCTAGGTAGACAGTATCCACTCCTCTTCTCTCTTCTGTCAGGCTAGTCATTTCATCATAGGTTACAAGGCTGCTCAGGCATGACCTTCCCAGTGAGAATCCATGCTGAATTCTCCCAGTCATCTTCTTGTCCTTCATGTGACTGGACATGGTTTTAAAGATTAGCTGCTCTGTCATCTTCCCAGGGATCAAGGTGAGACTGACCAGCTTGTAGTTCCCTTGTTCCTTCTTCTTGCCCTTCCTGAAGATAGGAGTGACATTTGCTTTTCTCCAGTTCTCAGGCACCTCTGCTAGTTGCCATGATTGTTCAACGATTATCAAGAGTAGCCTTGTGATGACATCAGCCAGCTCCCTCAGCCCTATTTTGTGCATCCCATCAGGGACCATGGACTTACATATTCCCAGTTTTCTTAAGTATTCCCTGACCTTAGCTTTGAGTGAAGGTAATCATATTTGTGGCACATCCACAGATGCCTTGTGTCATCTGACAACTGGTTACTTCTTGAAGAACTCAGAAAATTGTTGCCTGTTCTAACCCACAAAGAAAAATTTGAAGGGAGGATAGGATACTGTGACAATATCTGGGCTGTAGTTTCTCCATAGTTTGTCTTAGGGGGAAGAAAATAATTGCGGGATTCAAGAGAGCCTTTTTTGACTTGGCTTTTTATCTTCAGCAAATGCTTTTAATAACTAATTACCATACAGATGTCTGTTAATCTATTTAAGCATTTAACTTAATGTAATATTCTGTGCTAAAAACACACCTTCCTTATTCCTGAAGTAGAAGCTAGGATTTTAACAACTTATATACAGTAGGCAAAAACGTATCTGTAATGACTGCGTTCTAATAATAAAACTGAAAAGCTCTTGAGAAGAGAGCATTACATTTGGAAAACTGAATTTTTTAGAGACATAGAATAGTATAGGTTAGAAGTGATGTCAGGAGGTCTCTAGCCCAATCTTTTGTTCAAAGCAAGGTCAGCTATCAGAGCAGACTGTGTTGCTCAGGGCTTTCCACTCAACTCTTGAAAACCTGCAAGGACAGAGCTGAAACAACCTGCCTGGGCAGTTTGCTCCACTGCTTGCTGTTCCTCACTGTGAAAAAGTTTTTCCTTCTATCCAGTTGGAACCTCTCTTCTTTCAACTTATGCTTATTGCCTCTCATCCTCCCGCTATGCACTGCTAAAAAGAGCCTGGCTCTGTCTTCTTGGTAGCTTACTGATAGATCCTGTTAGCCTCCTGTTAGGTACTTCTGAAGCTGTCTCTTCTCCAGGCTGAACAAGCCCTTTTCTCTCAGCCTCTCCTTACAGGGCAAGTGCTTCAGCCCCCTGACAGTCTTGGCAGCCCGCTGCTGAACTTGCTTTAGTAGATCATGGTCTTGTACTTGAGGACCCAAAACTGAACATCATAATCTAGATGCAGTCTAGCAAATGCCAAAGGAAGGAGGATGATTACTTTTCTCAATTTACTGGCTGTGCTCCTGTTATACAGCCTGGGACATTGTTGGCCTTTTCTGCCAGGGCATGCTGTTAGCTCATGTTCAGCTTGCTGTCTACCAAGACTCCTAAGTCCTTTCCCACAGAGTTGCTTCTGAGGCAGCTAGTCCCCAGCCTGCACCATTGCCAGGGGCTCTTCCTTACCAGGCACAGGACTTGGCATTTGTCCTTGATGAATTTCATGATATGTCTGTTGGCTCATTATTCCAGTCTGTCCAGGTCCCCACGGGGATTGCAGCCTTTCCCTTGAACATTTCAACTGCTCCTGTCAGTTTTGTGTCATCTGCAAATTTGACAAGAATGAGCTTTGTCACCTCCCTAAATCTTGATAAAGATGTTAAACAGATCCCAGGATACACTCCTGTGGTACTCCATTAGATACTGATCTCCAGGTATAGTATGACCTGTTGACTGATACCCTTTGAGCCCAGTCATCCAATCAGTTTTTTACTTGTCTAGCTGTCTGCTCACTCAGATCATATAATTTTAACATGGATGCAATAATACTGCGGGAGAAAATGCTGAAATCCATGCTAAAGTTGAGGTGAATGACATCCACTGCTCTTTCCTCACCCACAAATCCACATCATAAAAGGTTGTCAGATTTGTTAGGCATGATCTATCCTCAGTAAACCCATGCTCACGGTTCCCAGTCGCCTTCTTCCTCTTATACGCAGAAATGGACTACAAGAGGACTTATTCCATGATTTTCCCAAGAACCAAAGTGAGGATGACTGGCCTTCAGTTTCCTGAATTGACCTTCCACCCTTTTTTGAAAAATGGGTGACAGTATTTGCCACCTTCTAGTTGTCATGGATCTCCCACCTCAATTCCCTATAAATTGAAGTTACAGTTTGCAGTTTTCAAACAAGTAAAAGAAGCAATCTTTCTGTTTGCAGCCACTTGCCCACAAGTGTCCATCCAGCCTTTTTCTGGATTTAGAGAACTGTTGTTAACATGGAACTTTGCCAGAACAACAAGGATTTACTTTCATTTTGATCAGATAGTAACCTGAGGGGAGGGATATGCAGCATCTGTTCTCCTTTTTTTTTTCCTCTGTCAAAATAATTTGTAGCTTTTCCTTAAAACAACTGAAGACTGTGCTTTGAAATACTTCATTTTGATATAGACCCCAGATGGAAACAAGTTTTTCTTCTGATTATGCAAACACTATGTCTTTGGCTGAAACACAGCAAGGAAAAAAAGGAATTTGAAGAAATGAAATGAGAAACTTACATTAAGCAAACAATGTATTTCTGGTGTAAAACTCCATGAGAGACTCTTGGGTCCCAAGCAGATACTAGGACTACCTGTAATAGTTGCCCAGTGCCATGGATGCCTTGTTATCTAATGGCTGAGGAGGAAGTAAACCTAATTGCAGATTGCACTTTGGCCAACCGTCTTTGTTGCTTCCTTAAGAACAACATTGTACGTCAGACTGAAAATACTTCAGAGTGAACCTGTATATTATAAAAGGTATTTTGCTGCAGAGCTGAGAGGAAGCTATAGTTCTTATGCAGGTTTCTTGAGGAAGCAATGTCTCTGCTTATCTAGTATTCACTCTGTCACAGAAGAACTTTCAAATCTACTTGCTGATACTGAATTAATACAACGGTGTAAAAATCTCAAAGATTTAGTCACTCTTACAAATTCCATAAAAAATACAGTAATACAGGGTGTAGACACGAGAGAGTCACTATACATGCGTGCAGGTAAGAAAAGAACTATATTACTAGGCACTAAGGAGTCCTTCATGAAAATAATAAAAAAATTTGTAAGATTATAATCTGACCTGAGAATCCAACCACTGTGCGTATGGATGTATAGAAAATCAGGCTTCATTAGTTACTGCTGCATATGGAACTATTTCTTTGAAATAAGAAGATTCATGGGTGAATATTTCTTTGGATAAAAACCCTGAAAGTCTTTCAATACTGTTAAAACCCCTTTAAATTACTTGTATACAAACATTCTTGGGAATGACTTGCCCCCAAGAATACTTCTGAAAAGTGAAAGTCTCTTAATTCTTTAGCGTGTTCCCGGAGAGGTTAATGATGGGAGTACATATACTACCTCTTCTGAAAAGCTTTTGATTTTTCCTGCCTCCTCTTAGTTACAGAAGTTAATTTACTTAATTAGGGAGCAAAACTAATGTGATGCAGATGATCACACCCTGCAGATAGCCAGAGAGTATTATCCTCTTGATTAAAGCTCCCAACGTCTTCTGTTGGTGCAGAGGCAGTCTTGAAGTGAAAATTTTAGGAAGTCCAGATGCAGAAATCTGAGTATTTGGCAAACATTTTTAAATAAAAAACCCAATAAAAATAAAGCTGTTCTCAGAGTAAAAAAAAAAAAAAAGGCTAAGCTAATTGAATAAATACAAGGTTACAGTAGCACATGTAAAACAGTAGGTACAGGTTGTTCTGCAGTTGCTATGCTAATCGGTAATTCTCAAAGTTAGAGTCTCTCTACTGGTGGCTCAAAACTCCTGTTGTTACCACTTATTTGTGTACACAGATGCAGATTTGGTGCAGTACAGGAGACCTATCTGAATTCCATAAGAAGATCTGGTTAGACTGAGGATTGGACTAGGAAATGAGAAACTTGGAAAACAATCTACTCTCTCTTTTTAGCATCAAAGATGAATGATTAAGGTTAGAGGGGAAAGTTATAAAATGTGTTTTATTCTCTCTCAAATTAGTTCCTGTCAGTGTTAAAAGCTTCATAGAGTCATTATGTCACTATGTTATCATGAAACTCATCTGAAACATCACAGTTTTCACTTCAGTCAGAAGACTGAAAACATATAATTTAGGAATGGTTTTCAAACTGGCCTAGAAACTCTAGTTTCATTTCCAGAAAGGGAGACTTGGTTACTAGAAAGCATTTATTACTTTAAAGTGCAATGAATTTCTGAAAGAAACTCTCTGGGAGGCGGTGGGATGCTTACGAGCAGAAGTTTTGAAGACTAGACTAGAATCTGACTGCGTCAAACTAGGTGCTCTTTGCTGCCTGCAAACTGCCGTTGTGCTTTGCTTGCCGTGCAAACTGCCTAGGCTGAAAGAGGAACTGATTAGTGTCTTGAGGTCCTCTTCTAAGATTATGTGTTTCCCATTCCTCACATGTCCCCATATATGTTTTGGTGCCATACATATTACATAATGATAAACCAGCAATGTTTATCCTGTAAAGCATTGGTACAGCATGTTCTCCAATCAGTGGCACAGTTTGATCAATATTAAGCTCCTGCTCTTGCTGTTCCAGAGTTTCAGGCTGGGGTAGGTAACTGGAGGCTCCCCAACCTCTTGCTTCTGTGGATTGACATGGAAACAGAGAAATGGAAGGACAGAAGGAAGGAGCAGAATTTTCTTTCTTTAGTAAAGCTGATCAGAACAGGGACCCAGAATGTGAAATCCCTCTGAAAATACTGTGGCAAAAGCATTCTAGACTCATTTTAAGACGTTCACTAAATTGGGACACCTGTGAGAATCAATGATTAACATGATGTGTGATGTGGTACTATTTCTGTTCTGCTTGTGTGTCTGATTTTCTACTGGGGGCAAGAGAGATGTTGATAGGAGAAAGTCTAGAAAAGAGACTGTTAAGACAACCCAAACTTTCCTTAGTTTCTAGTGAAACACCTGCCAACTGCCGCTCTTCTTTCTGCACCAACAGCACCAATGCTGTCAGCACAGATGTGCTTCTAGGAGGTTATAAAGTTTTTTCTTGGCTATCCAGTGCTCTTGAAACAAGAAGGGATGTCAACAGAAAAAAGCTCAAAATGTGAACTGTACAAGGAAAAAGAGTTAAATTAGTTTCCTCTCTGTCCTTTCTATCTTACTATTAATTTGTTGGATCTGTTATAGATCACTCTAGTTTTAATGGAGAATTCTCTTCTATAGAGAATTGATAATGTGAAGCCCTTTAGGGCTGAGCCTTTCCTAGAGGTTTCCCTGTTAAAGTACAATCAGGGATAATAGAAGGTTCTTAAAATTGAGAGAGGATGGGAAATAAATAATGTAATAACTAAGCCTTCTACATTTCTGGGACTTTACAGTAATTTACATCCATATTCTGCTAGTACCTTTGTGCTTGCTGGGGTAATTTAGATTATTCTGGAAACCAGTTAGGTTCAAGAACAGCATAAGGCCTGAAGTACAGTGAGAAAGAAGTCTAGCCATGGAAGACTTACGTAATGCATGGTGCCACTGACTGAGAATTTTTACAAGAAACACTAGCTTGTGTTTCTGTAGATAGTATTAAAGGATCATAAGTATTTCCAGTGTTCTGGTAAAGATCACCAATTAAAACATTTTGCTAGCTTTCACATTTTCAGAAATGCAGGTTATAGCCAAAGGTATCCCAGAACATGTTTCTTGTCATTTTTTGAAGACCAGTCTGAAGCACAGGCTGCAGCCCTTCCTTTTGATCCCCAAAGGTCAGGAATTCATCCAAGAGTTATGAATGTTTTCAAAATACTTACCTCATAGTAAATGAGCTCTTAATTATAAAGTCTCTGGAGTTATCAAAAACTATCAAATCTTTGAACTATTCATATAAAAATTTGCCTTCAAAGATGTATGTATGAAAACTATTGGTGCTTTTTGTGTTGAAGAGATATTAGATATTTTATCACCTTATTTCTGGTGAACTACAAGCATGCTTTCTCTTATGCTCTGCTAGTGAAGCAGAAAGAAACTATGTGCATGAAACTAGATGAAGGTACAGAACTAAACCAAAATGTCAGTGCTGGGAGAACTTTTGCCAGGTGAAGAATCATGAAAAAGAGAGGAAGAGGATGACTTCTTTTATAACAAGTGGTGCCACACTTTCCATTTTGGCCCTCCAAATCCCCTGCATATATAAACTTTTCTCATGCAGATTTGGAGAAAGGTAAAATTTGCATGTCCAGTATGGAAATTCATCATTCCAGCTGAGGTAAAAATTCAAGCTCTTTTGGGAATTTTTTCCTTTGAAACTTGTAGACATTGTTTGGCACTGTTTTATAAGACTTTTTGTCTCTGAACTGTGAGCTCACTAGTGCTTTTATGTAGTCCATTAAACATAGGAAAGATTATTCAATTGTTATGGGAGACTGGAAAAGCAAATAAAAGTCATGGGAATAGTCTGCATTATGGGAGAAGTGTTTGAAAAATAGTTTGAAGAGAGGACATGTTTTTGTCCGTATCTTCTAAAGTGAGCAGTAGGAAAATGCCTCAACCTCTTGTAGACAATATAAAACCCATTGATGTGGAAAGCAGCAAAGGCAGAAAATTGAATATGTCATAGATTGTAACAGAGTGAAGTTCGAACAGCCTGTTTGGATAATAGACTGCCATAAATATATCTATGACATGGAAAGCATGCCAGCTGAAATTATAGAGGATTTTCTTAGTCTGAGAAATGCATATTCCAAAGATTGTTTCTGGTCTAATGCTTTCTATTCCAGGAAGACTTAGATGGTGAATTCAAAATATATTTGAAGTTCCATCACAACTTTGATGTAGAATATTTAGCATGGAATATTCAGGTGAATGCTGTGTCTTTTTATACCTTACTCCTGTCTTTCTGTCCTTTTTTCTGTCTTTATTTTTATACGTTTTTCTGTCCTTTATTTTTATTCCATCCCCTTTCTTTTTTGGATGAATTGGGGAAGGGTCCTTGTATGGATGAACTAGAGCTTTCCCTGCTAATCTAAATGTTGTAGCATTCAGAACTGGAACTTTAAGTTGATTTTAGTTTAAATTATTCATGTTTTCTGTGTATATGAACAATTATTCTCTTCCAAAATCAACTGAATACTGTCACTGACTTCATCAGCAATCTCTGCTTTCACAAGTGAGCCTTTCTGTAACAATGGCAATGAAAATAGGAACATTGCTACTTACATCAATATAGTCTCTACGTCTTTCTCCTCAGATTTTGTTCATGTCTTTGCATTAGCTCTGATTTTTCAAGATCATATTTAAAATGTGGGAACCAGAAGCCTCTGCAAAGTCACGAGTAATGTCCCATTTTCCTTTGTGCGTATTAACAGTGGTTGTGTCAACCTGTTCACGCATCCTGAAAGTCTGTTGCTTGTCCACCATGACCCAACTGACATTCTTTGCAGTCACTGCTTCCTGGGTTAAAGTACAGCCTCTGCATAAGGTGTCTGATGGCATGTGTATAAATGTATGGCTTTGCATTCGGCTGTATGGAAATGTGTTTTCTGTTTGAATTATCATAGCTCTTGGTATGCCATTCTTGCAATCATTGCCTACCAGTTTCAACTATAATCTCTAAATGTAAAGGATAGGACATTGTAAATAGAAAGGGTAGACTACTGTCATTTGCATGGTTTGATGGGACACTATAGGAAGCTCCTTCTGTAATTTTTAATAAGCCTACTCGTGTGACTGTTTTTATTACATTAGAGTAATAAATATGAGATGGCGAATAGTGAACTCTCTTAATTGGTTGTATTTTGTATTTTCAGCCACAGTTAATTTCATAGTTAGCATTCTCCAGAGACTCAGATGGGGTAACAATAATTATGTATGTCATATGCAGCCTCCCAAAAGATATATTTGTGTTTTCTAATGGTAGAGGTTGTTGGAAGTAAATAACACAGCAATCATTGGTGTTTTATTTTCATCCTCTATGTCTAAAGTGACAGCTATTACATTTGTTACGGGGTCTTTTAAGCAATACTCTTTTTTAATTTAAACTTAATTTGTCTCTTTACTACAAAACTTGATTTAATGTAACACAGATTTCTATGCTAAGATTCATTAGATTCCTAGCTTAATTTTGTCTGGGCAAAGAGCAGGACCTGACTGCAGATTGCAACACTTGCAGATTGTCCTGGTTTTGGCTGGAATAGAGTTAATTTTCTTCCTAGTAGCTGGCATAGTGCTGTGGTTTGGATTTAGAATGAGAAGAATGATAATTCACTGATGCTTTAGTTGTGGCTGAGCAGTGCTTACACCAGTAAAGGACTTTTCAGCTTCCCCTGCTCTGCCAGGGGCACAAGAAGCTGGGAGGGGGCACAGCCAGGACAGCTGACCCCAGCTGGCCAAGGGGCTATTCCAGACCATATGGCGTCATGCTCAGTATAGAAACTGGGGGGAGTCGGCTGGGGGACAGTGATCACTGCTCAGGGAGGGCTGGGCAATTTGGTGGTGAGCAATTGCATTTTACATCACTTGTTTTGTATATTATTTTCCTCTGCTGTTTTATTAAACTTTCTGTATCTCAAGCTATGCGTTTTACTTTTCTTTTTCAAATTGTGTCCCCTGTCCCACCAGGGAGGGGTGGACAGTGAGAGAGTGGCTGCATGGTGCTTAGTTGCCAGGTGGGGTTAAACCACCATACAGATTCAGTGATACATCATTAATTTTTTGCATTACCTTGTCCCTCTTCCACTGACACACTCCTTGGAGAATTCCCATCCAAGGACATGGTTAAAGCACAGCACTGATCATTTGAAATGCAAACACTTTTTTTTTGCCAAGGTAGTTTTAAATTTCTCTTCGTATTTCTATAAAACACAGTGTCTTAATTTAGGGGGCTTTGGGGTTTTTGTTGATTTATTACATGCAAGATCTATTGCCTAGTTTATTAACAATCATTACTACATATATAAAGTGGTGGCAAGAAAAACTGAGCTTGGATCTCTAAATACTGCTAAAAGATATAAATGTAATAACTTGATTGCTTTTTAAAGAATTGTCGTGGTTTAACCCGGCTGGCAACTCAGCACCACGCAGCCGCTCGCTCACTCCCCCCTCCCTCAGTGGGATGGGGGAGAGAATCGGAAAGACAATAAAAGGTTAGAGCCAAGGGCTGAGATAAAGACAGTTTAATAAGAGAAAATAGTAATAATAGTAATAATGAGAATGATAACAGAATATACAGAATATACAAAACAAATGATGCACAATGCAATTGCTCACCACCCGTCGACCGATGCCCAGCCCGTCCCGAGCCGCGATCAGTCCCCGAGCCACGAGCAGTCTCCCCGCAACCGACTGACCGACCGAACTAACCCCTCCCCGAGCATGACATTATATGGTATGGAATAGCCCTTTGGTCAGTTTGGGTTAGCTGTCCTAGCTGTGCTGTACTCCCAGCTTGTTATGCACCTGGGCGAGCAGGAGAAGCTCAAAAAGTCCTTGAGTAGTCTGAGCACTACTTGGCAACAGCTGAAAACATCAGTGTGTTATCAACATTCTTCTGGTATTAAATCCAAAACACAGCACTATGCTAGCTACTATGAAGAAAATTAACTCTATCCCAGCCGAAACCAGGACAAGAATAATTGCTGGATTGCTGTTTTTGTAGTTACGTAGATATACTTGCAACCACCCCCAAAAATGCACATGCATGCGCACACTCACACCCGCACACACACAAGTTGACTTCCCTCGCATGGAGGAAGACAACTTTTAACTCATGCAGATGTAGATCTTCAGGCCAACTAATGAAAATCATCAGAAACTCTGGGAATGAGATTCAGTGAGTTAAAAAGAAGTCAAGAAACAAAACTTATGATGATACACCTGAACTTAACTGAGATTGTGCATATGGTTTGCTATGTTTTGAAATTATTTTTGTGGATAAAATACTGGGCAGAAGGCCTGGGGAGGGTCTGCCTGATGTATCTCTAGGTAGCCCTTCCACTACCAAAAAGCGTTGCCCCTTGGATCATGCAAGGCTCTGTGGAGGACCTTCCTGCATGGGAAAACCGCTATGCACTTAAAAGGATGCCCTTTGACCAATGCTGCGTTGGAGGGGTTCTGCATGCCTGCCCTGAGTAACGAGGAGCCACCAAGTTACAGCTATGGCTAACGTGACCTTTTTCACATAATGTAGCAGAACAGGCTCTTTGGTTTAGGCTGTGACAAATTAAAGGGGTTACTGAAGTGAATAGCAATTCATTTTACTTTGACTTCCAGCCCGCCATCAGCTAATAATGACTTTGTCACTAATGATTTGGTAGGAATGGTTTCTTTTTATGTAACACCTGTCATCCAGAAGCATCCTAAAGTGCTCTATAGCCTCATTTACGGATTACTCAGAAATTGCTTCCTTCACTAGTAAAATACAGCTTCGGATGAAAGGTGGCAACTGTGTGCTACAGCTCAAAATCTACTTGCCAGAGATAGATAGGAAATGAAAGCGCTGCTTAGTAGGGTCCGGGGTGAACTATCTAGACCTGGTGAATGAGAATTTAGCTACAGCTAATAAGCTTGTAATCTGTGCTGTACAAACTTCTAGATGAGGAGGGACACCTTAGGAGAGGTTTCTGGAGAGACAGGCAGGGGGAAGGTAAGTTTCTGCATGCAGGGGTATCTAGGTTGTGGAACGTGAAGCCAGGTCAGAAACTCTGCTTTTTGAGACCATATCCTAACAATTAAAGTTATGGGATTTTCTTGTGGACGAAGTCTCATACTGTAGTGCCATATAGATTACTGCTCATTTAACTTACATGTGTTTTTAACTTACAAGTTTGCTAACTGGAAGATGCAAAGGTGAGAATTACAAAATATCTGTTGAAGAAAAACACAATGTAAATACTTACATTTATATTTGTTTTTTCTTCACAAAAAAGGAGTGGGAATTTAGATTTCTGTTCATGAGATTATGAGATTCTGATGTCAGTGGGGAATGATGGAAACAAGAAAATCCTCTATACAATTGTGAAATTTTGAAGTTTATGGGCTGGGTTTGAAAGAGGAAGGGTCTATATACTGCAAGTTTCTTCTTGACCAATTTCTTGTAAAGGCCTGCACAGAGAGGAATATGATCTCATGTAGAATATAGGAAGCTCCATGTATGGTAATATTTATTAAAAGATGATTTGACACTGTAAAATGCTGTACAGATAAAGACAGGACATTAGAGTGGAGGATACAGGGGACATTATTTAAGCCTGGAATTTTATTATTTGTTGTGTTGATATGCTTTTCAACAAATAGTTTCCCAACTTACTAGATACTGGTGTAATAGTAATTTTTGTTTGTTTGCTTGCTTGCTTCTTAATTTAAATGCTTATTTTCATTTCTGGGATTTGTTTTGAGACAAATATTCCAAGTTTTTTTATAGACTGTCCTGGTGGATGAAGAACCTTAATGTTTCTATTTCACATGTAATCACAGAATTATGGCATGGCTATGGGTCTAAGGCACCTCTTGAGATCATCTAGTCCCACCCCCTGCACAGGGCATGGTCACCTGGAGCAGGTTGCCCAGGACCATGTCCAGTTGGGCTTTTAATATATCCAGAGATGGAAACTCCACAGGCTTTCTGGGCAACCCGTTCTGGTGTTTGACAACTACAGCTGTAAAAATGTATTTTCTTGTGTTCAGATGGAATTTCAACAGTAATCTCCATCACAAGGTGGACCAAGATATTCTTTAAGTACAAATTGCTTTGAAAAATGGAAATGATTACTCCTGTTCTAGGAAAGGTCAAGTGAATTCAAAGGAATTTTTTTTTTTCCTTTTTACTCAAACCTGAATTACTTTTTCGCTATGAAATTGAAAATGTTGGTATAGGTAATAAGAATAAAAACTCCACGGGAAGTATTTCAGACAGGATTTCATTTCTTCAAGAATTGAACTCAAATAAGACTAACTTAAAACACTGTAGGATAAGAATGAATTCTAGTGTTCTTGGGAAATACTTCACTCTGCAGGAAGATAACAAGAGTCTTTTCAATGGTGTTCAGATATGAAGTCTTCTCTGAGAAAAGAACAGCAACACTGATAAAATTATAATTGTTAGGATACTGACTATGTAACTATTTCACAAAATTGTAGGAACCAAATAAGATTTTTTTTCTATGATGTGATCTCCCAGGTATGCAAAGCTTCTGTGAAGGAATCCACTTATTTAGTTGCCTGAAAATACATTATGGATGCAACTATCAAATTTGTAAATCTAGGTTTGTGTGAATTCTATTTTTCAAGTCATACAGTGGTAGAAGACTGGTTGAAGTATTGTGTCTCATTGGAGCACCAGTTTTGGTGCCAGTGAAGATAACAGTCAAAGTAACCTTCAGTGAGACCTTGATTTCACATTGTGACCAAAGAGTGCATGAAAAGGCGTGTGGTAGGAAATCCTGTGTAACACTGGGTGATGGACAAGAGAGTGTGAGAGACAATTTCAGCCATACATCTATTCTATATCAGTGCCAAGGGAAAGACCACATCTGACAATCCCACATCTGAATGAATTCAGGCTGTCAGAGCAATTCTACTTCTTTTCTGTGTCCTTGGACAGCACTCTTTCAGACTTAATTGCCTGCAGTTAGGCCTATTTAGACAGCTGCAGAAAATAAGTAGCATGATTGTTTGGAGTCTTTGAGCCCTGTAACTATCATCCCCAAATGCTTTTTTATTATATTTTTCCTGTTCACCCTCATCAGTCCTGTAAACTGTTGCTAGAACTCCTCGGACAAGACATTTACACAAGGCCTCCAAACAGTTCATTTATTTATTTATTTAGTGTTTACCTAGGTTTTCAAATTATGAAATGGAAGATAGATTTACTTAAAGAAAAACCCAAACCTCCACACCATCTGGACTGAATCAGGAATTTGTCAGTTTTACTCTTCTAGAAAATTGTTTTATACTTTGCTCTTAAAGCTTGTTCAAAGAGAAACTGACCTTTCTAGAGAAGCCAATTATGTCTAGAAACTGAGCCAAGATTTGGGTGCTCTAATAGTTCCTATTGTTAAAAAATGTTTTGGAAATATTGACCCTTCTGTAATGCACCATCAACTGTGGGAGCTGGAAGGCTTCATACTGACTTATAACAGCTGAAGTTGCACAAGATTATGCATTATGCTGATTTTCATCATCATCTTTAATGGGGGCGGTTTTTCCCCATCAAGAAGCCCAAGTAAATAAAATCCAAAATAAGATGGTTTTGCACACAAAGTATGCAGAGCTTTGGAGTGGACATTTTATGTTTATAAGCAAGTAAAAGTTCCTTCTGAATTCTTATATAATATAAAAGCCTCCTGACTTAGAAAGCAAACTGGATTACATGTTTCTAATGTATTTTTCAGTAACATTTGAAAACTTGTTCCTTTTCCAAATGATGCAATAAATAATATCAAGTGACATCTTCTAGAACATGAATTTTAATAGCTCTGCAAAGTTTTGGATTCAGATCATGCTTTGCTTTGAATGCAGATTGGGTTTACCTAGTTTTGAAGGATGTTTTTACTCTTACGGGGACTTTTAACAGAAGTAACAGAGAGAAACAATGTACGTCCAAGTGGAGAAAAATGATTTTTCAAAACAATAGTTTAGGAGAATCCTTGGTGATCTCAACAGTGAGGGTACTTAAAGGCTTGTATTATTTATTCTCCCTGTTAAAATTTATTTCATGAGACTCCAAGCCAGCATGATATGTATGAGTGAAATCTGGAAATAAAAGAAGAGATTTCCCCAACTAAACCTGTAGCTCTGAAAAAATAAGTACAAGCCCCCCTCAGTCTGTCTTCATGGAGGCTCTGGAATCCATGTAGGACACTTCTAGGGAGGAATGTTTCCAGTATTCATTATCAGGGTGTTTTTTACACTAAAATTTCCAAAGACAGAGGGTGATGGGAGGAGGGAGAGTAACTGCTGTTGGAAGCTCCTAGAGAAGGTACGCTGCTAGTTTTGTCTTTGAAGAAGTACTTTACTTCCCCCACTTCCCCCACTTTCCACCCTTAGCACAAGAGATGGGACCTAAATGAAGAAGCCAACTTTGGAAGTAAAACTTTTTTAAAATGAGCTATGAATGGCGATGAAAAACATATGCTGCATCTCTATCGTATAGAAGTTGCAGTGTGTGTTGGTTCTCAGACTGTTGCCTTTGCCGTGCCATTGCCATGCCTTTAGTAATGACTAACATCTGTCACATGTTTATTCTTTTCCCTATACCCCAAGGGAAGAAGTGAGTGAAGTGAAATATTTTGTTTGTTTTCTTTTATTAAATTTATGCTGCATATATTTACAGTAAGTTTATTATGTGAAGCAGGGTCAAAGAAATGTTCTTTGAACTTGAAAGCTCAAGTTGTTATTGCCTTTAGTCCTTTGAAAGATGTCTCCATGGCCTTCAACAGTCCCTGGAGAAAGCTCATCTTTATCAAGGACAAACCTTTACCCTCAGGCTAGGCAGTTCAGTTGAACGTTTAAGCTAAGAAATACCTGTTTGTATCAAATATTGTAATATTCAGTGAAACAACTGATAATAGCACCAATGCTAGCCAAGAGAGTTGAAAAGACAGCATTGCATGATAACTCAAATATGGTTTACATAAACACAACTCCTATTATAACTAAACTCCAAATTACTCTAAAAATAAGTGGGGAAGGAGGAAAAAAGATCTTAATGTTAGAAAGGCCATCCTAAAAACATAGGCAGCAAAATATTCCATTCAATACTATCTAAACCCAATGTTTTTTCTAAAGTCGCATTTTTGAGCAGTATTTGATATTTAAAAGAAACATTTGTGTATCTCATTGGAAATTTTTCAGTACAAAAATTACCTAGTTTTTAAACCCCACTTTAAAATACTTGATTTCAAAGAGAAAGTGGATAAAAACAAATAAATCATTGTAATGAGATTAAAAGACAACCCCCCCAGGAAGGCTGTTTATAATGCATGCTAGAACAAAGAGCAGCATTTTCCTTAAAAGATTAGTATATGCTCTAATTCCTGTGAAACTGAAAAATATTGCTACTGAAAAACTAATGGGTGAAGTTCTGTAAGAGATATTATAACTCTTAACAAAGCAGCTAAGCGGACAGAAGCAGAACAACATCTCTTTTTCTCCAGGCTTCATTAAACAAGCATTAAATCCCTCTAAACGCAGACTGGCAGGAATAAAAAATGATTGCTATTCAAATAAGTAGAGTCACATCCTCACAAACTCTTAAGGTGATACAAGGTGTGAAATAAAATTGAGGGTTTCTGGTTCTTTTCATGGCAACTCATGATTTGTATAGCAGTGTTGGTTTGGAAGGTATGGAGTGGAGAGGGGTTTTCCTTTTAAATGAATACGAAATGGGACCTATGCCTAGGAGAAGGAAGAACCACAGTAAGCGTGTTGCTGAGTCTCTCACTTGAAGCTTCAACTGAGCCTTGATTGACAAGGTATTAAAAAGCAATGTAACCCAAAGGGGTTCATACCCAGAGTCTGGTCTTGTGACAAGCTGAGCCTCAGCTGGTGGTTTCTGGAATTTTTCCAGTGTATATAGTCCAGCTTTCAGTAATTTTTAAATAAAAGAAGAGTAGATAGGGAGGGGAAAGAAAGGATTCAAGAAGCTCCAAAGTCCTCTCCAAGCATTTCCTTTTGCTATTCACACCGAATACCTTCATTGGTATTATACTGGTGGAAAAAAAAATGACAGACAAGATGAGAGAGATTTCTGAAGCAAAGTAATTCACCCTGCCCTAGAAACACCTCTTGCTGTGGTAAGTACTTACCCCAAACTCAGCAGAAGCTTTTCCACCAACTCTAATACTCTTTGCATGTGGCATAGAAAACACAGGGGCTAGGCTAATAAACTTCTTGCACATTGTTTGTCAACTGGAAACAACTGTATTCTGTTTTTAATGCTGTTCAGAGACTACATTATCATCTGTAAGTGTCTAAGTCATGCAGTCATGAGGATGATTTTTTGAATACAGCTTTGATTTTACTTTGTGACCTCAAGCTTTCAGTCATCCTCAGGCAATGAGCCTGAAGATGTGTTTGGAACACAGACCACATAAGTGGGTGGTCCTGTGTCATTGGGATCTGAGTGCTGAGCAACACACTGCTTGCTGACATCATTAGTAGATGTTAGCTAAGAGCAAGCATGATGTGGACTGAAATGGGGCAGAAGACAAGGTGATGCCTTTGGTAAATATTTGATGAGGATGTGGGATTATTTCCATGAGCTTACTGGCTGCTCGATCCTTTATCTGTGCAGTAACATCTCTGTTTTTGCTGGGGATGGATTGTCATAGTTTGACCTTGCTTTGCCAGAATCTTCCATTTCAGTTGGATGCAGCCAACATTGCATGCCATTTGCATGTGAGGCAATCCCTTTCCATCCAATGGAGGAAAGCAGGCACTTCTAGAACTTTGTAGTCTCCAGTTTTTCCATCAATCCCGAGACTCAGTCACGGTCTTATGTTTTTTTAAGTACATGAGTTCATCTCTTGTTGCTGATGTCAGTGCACTACTACAGTCATATTTGAAGCTTGCCACCTATCTGGTTACGTTAATTAGTCCTTTTCCTGCCAGTACACAATCTGTTTAATTTCTTACTTCTATTTTGCTGGGTGCATTAAGCAGCACTTCAAAGAAGCTCTTTCTTTGCTTTCAAAGGCTTCTTTTGAACCTGTATAAAGGGTAAGCTTTTAAGTTGTAGACTTTGCACATAAAAACACATTTATAGAGCACCTAATCTTTATCTTTGCACCCTTCAGACTGCTTATCTATCATTGTTCTGACATGCACAAATAGGCTGCCTTGGATCTGATGTTGTCTCGGGTTATTAACCTCTGCCATTGAATCTCTCTCAGTTCCTTCTCAGTTGATTGTTGCATAGCATAAGACATAGAAAATTGTGTGTAAAATATATTGATTGCCATAGGAAAATAGCTGCGCTTATCCTTCAAAACTTAGTTGGCTTACCTTTGGTAAAGAAAGGCCTAAAGATTATTTTTTTCTGAAAGTTTTCACCATAACTCTCTTTACAGATCTCATTCTTTTATTAGAGACATTAGAAATTTGTAATAAGTTGTAACAACAATTCCTATAGTGTTCCCATTAACGAGGAATCTGTACATAGGATTTTCATGCAGATGGACCCATATCAATGTGAATTTTGATATATCATTGAAGTGGGGCATCGTTTCAAAGCGCCAGTGGTCAAAGCAATGAGAGAATTTAAATAGTGAAGAACTGGTTATTTCCATCTGCCCCACTCCAACCCCTTTCAGCTATGGAAGGGCTTGTGAAATGTACCTCAACATTTCTTAATTTTGCTTTTTTAAGATGGGAAGGAAACAAGCAAACACAACCAACCTCTTTGCTGCCAGGATGGTGTGAACTGGCTGTACTGTATTCCACTTTAACAGTATATCCAGTTCCAGATCAGAGAAAAGCCAAGAGTACCAGATTCTTGACACATAGGACTCTCCCCTATTTCCATTATGTGGAATAAAAGTGGCCAGTTACTCGAAGAGCTGTTAATCTTCTCTCTCCCTCTCTTGTTATGCTGTCAAGGAAAGCACAGGCTCCTGCTGAGTGACTTTACTGCCTACAGAGCTCTTCTTTCTACATCCCTCCTGACAGACAAGGAATTCTTAACTGGACTGTCCCATAGTACTTAGCACACTGATGACAATGCTTTTAAAATAGCCCCAGATACCAAATAATACCAACCTCTGTTGGTCCCATGGCTATTTGAGTATCTACTGCACTGACCTTGTGTTTCTCCCTGCTATGCTTCTACCTGAGGTTGAGCTGCCTGCCTCACCTCTGCTTTCCATTATGTGGAATAAAAGAAGTGGCCAGTTACTCGAAGAGCTGTTAATCTTCTCTCTCCCTCTCTTGTTATGCTGTCAAGGAAAGCACAGGCTCCTGCTGAGTGACTTTACTGCCTACAGAGCTCTTCTTTCTACATCCCTCCTGACAGACAAGGAATTCTTAACTGGACTGTCCCATAGTACTTAGCACACTGATGACAATGCTTTTAAAATAGCCCCAGATACCAAATAATACCAACCTCTGTTGGTCCCATGGCTATTTGAGTATCTACTGCACTGACCTTGTGTTTCTCCCTGCTATGCTTCTACCTGAGGTTGAGCTGCCTGCCTCACCTCTGCCCTCCAGCAGGAAGAAGAGGTAGAAAGCAGGACAGGCTTCCTCATCTCCCCCCCTCCTCAGGGATGCTCCTTTGTCACTACTCCAGAAAGAGAAAATAGTCTTGAAATGAGGTTTAGTGGGGATGGGGACCCTCACAACCTCACCCAGAACCACCCTTCTCTTCAGCCTAGAGGTTGATTAATTTTGTGGTATTGTATTTTCAAAGTACAGTGAGCCACTAGATATATAGCTATATCCAGCAGACATAACTCTGAAGAGCCTTTGTAGGCAGTATGACCAGATCACCAAGCTCTGGTTCCTTTCCAGGTGAACGTAGGGAGCTGATGTACTTGCCATAGCCAGAGCTGCCAGAGAAGTGCAGTACCATGTTTTGTACCAGCTTCAGACTGGGAAGAATACGGGGCTTAATGTTGGTCAATGTTAAGATGATGAAGACCTCTGTAATTGAGGATGGGTCATGTGCCAGTAAGGTAATTCCCTGGCCAGCTGAAGGAGGTAGGAAGTGCTGCCCATCTGTGTTGCTCTGTTGGAGCTTAGGGCCAACTAGGAAGCCAGAAGCACCTCCCAGTTGTTGGCTTGACTGATACACTAATTTAGGTCCTGTTATTCCTCGGTTCAACAGCCTGTTGCATCTGGAATAATGGGAGTACTGTGGAAGAAGGTACTGATAGCTGATGTAGAGACAGTTACAGCAATATTACTTATACTACTTCAATGCATGCTTGCTAGTTGCTCTGCTCTTTTGAACCATACATATTCAAATTAAAGGTACTATTCAGTCGGAAGCACTGCGTAGCTTCTGGGGGAAGAAAGGATCGAGAGCAGCCCTGCTGAGAGGGACTTGGGGGTGCTGGTGGATGAAAAGCTGGACATGAGCCGGCAATGCGCTGGCAGCCCAGAAGGCCAACCGTACTCTGGGCTGCATCAAGAGAAGTATGGCCAGCAGGTCGAGGGAGGTGATTCTGCCCCTCTACTCTGCTCTGGTGAGACCTCACCTAGAGTACTGTGTCCAGCTCTGGAGCCCTCAGCACAAGAAGGACATGGAAGTGTTGGAACGGGTCCAGACGAGGGCCACAGAAATGATCCGGGGGCTGGAGCACCTCTCCTATGAGGACAGGCTGAGGGAGTTGGGCTTGTTCAGCCTGGAGAAGAGAAGGCT
>NW_009259535.1:300016-331733 GCF_000687185.1 Egretta garzetta | reverse complement strand
TGATCTAGTTAGCGGTGTCCCTGCTCCCTGCAGGGGGGTTGGACTAGATGACCTCTAGGGGTCCCTTCCAACCCAAAACATTCTATGATTCTATGATTCTTTATTATCTGAGTTATGTTTGCATTGTAGATATTTATAACAGTAAAAAACCCCCTCAAACCTAATGGAAAATAGTATGTGCCTACATCATGGTAAAATTCACATTGATGTAAATAATTGATAAACCATTACTTCATGACTTTGCAGTTAGTGGAAATCCATTCTGTGATTTTATTTTTACTTTTTTTCTTTATTTATAACTCAGTTACAAGAGTTGTTGGGGGAGAAGTGGTAGAACTGAGAGAGACAGCTTACAAAATCACAGAAGCCTATTATTTTAGAAACAGTTTCTACTAAGTTTAAAAGATAATAAAGAGGAAAGAAGTGAAGTTAACTACTTATCCTTCAAAACTACTGTAGTAGAATAAAAAATTAATGATAGATGAGTACCATTTGCACATAAAGGTCTTTATAAATAGAACAGAGATACAGGAAGGAAAGGAAGGGACTGATGATAACTCAGTGCAAAAAGGAATGGTTTTTGCTATTTTGCTTAGCAAGTGAAAGCATACTTCTGGCAAATTTATTTGTACTCTTCACACACTTTGAAAGATATTTTAGCTCACAACTAAAGCATTCAATTATTTCTGAATGATGTAGCAAGATGTAGACTAAGCAGACTGAAACAATTAAAAATGGGGAAGATGTGCCATGAACAAAGTTTGTGGCAAATAAAACAGGTGTAAATTCTACCATGACCTCTAGGTACCAATTTATAACCCATCTGGAACCCAGAAGCTTGATTGTCTCTGTGTTTTGATCTCCACAGCAGCACAGACTCCGAGTGGAAGGATTTCATACAAACTAAGGACATGTTCTGCATAGAGCTCATTACAAGTTTGGAGTCTTTTTATTATTACTGTTATTTGCAAAGAAGGAATTTTAAAGTTGTCCCAGGTACAGTTTCTTTTAAAAGAGCTAGAGGAAAAAAATCAACTTCTTAGGAAGACATGGAATAAAATAATAAACCTTCATTTTGTTTATACTAAGGCACATGTTGCTTAGGCATCAGGAAGAAGATGCATGTGCAACTAGGACAAATTGCACCCCACACTGTGCAACACAATTTTTCAAAGCATGTTTTGTTTTCTTGTTTTTCTCAATTAAATGCTGCCTCGCTGCATAACTCCAGAAGCCATATGGTAGGTATGGGCATAACTTGGCAGGATTTGACCCAGAGGAGGAGAGATTGCAAAACTGCTTTCATCACAATCCTCTGTATACAGAATGAGAGGAAAACAATGATGCTGAAAGTTCCTAGTCACAGAAATGGAAACTATTTCATGACTGTTAAGACACTGGCTTTACAAATGCTGCATAAAAGGCTGGTGGTCTTATAGTAGCTGTAGTGACAAACAGACTCAGTCTTGAAAGAGCTTTTTATTTTTATTTTTTGTTCTAGCCACCCATGAGAGTCGTAATGAGATCTCCTGTGCTAGATCTTTTGAAATTGTTTTTAGAAGCAGTTGTATTTTAAAGAGAATAAAGCTGCCAAAATGTTCTGATGCTTTGACTGCTGAGTATTACCTGTTCCAGAGTCCCCTGAAGTCCTGGGCAGTTGTAAGGACTTCTGATGCTGTTCCTCCATGCACTTTTAGAAGTAATGCTGTTGCCACGCTATGAACCACACAGAAACCCATAGTTCATGTCACATAAAGCCACTGATAGCACTGGAGATGAATGAGTGACTTACAGCCTGAGACTGTAAAGATTTATGCATGCTCATAAACCTTGAATTGCAGTGAGAGTGCTGCCAATGACTGAGCTGTCTTTTATTTGAAGTTGCGCAGTATGTCGTGTTGGATCCTAACTTAGATAAGAGATGAAACCATTGCTTCTTTTGCGGTGTTGAATTGCTCTTGAGGTCAAAGAAGGTGTGAGGAGGTGTGCTGAATTTTTCAGTTCCTTTTGCTGAAAACAGGTGACCCAGCAGGTTGGGCTGGTAGCCAAGTGTAAAGGTCCACAATCAGTGTCTTCCCAGTAAATTTTGACCAGGCACTTTTGAATTACCTTGTGGCTATTCAAAAGGAGAATGTTGGGTTTATTTTTCATGACTTTTCATTGGTTATTTTTTATTTTCTGAAGGCAGTTCAGTGCAGCTCGTGTCTGCACGCTTGCAAGGAAGACTCTAATGTATTTAGGAAACTGTAAAAAGCAAAAGAAAGGGAACAGGTTGCACTGTAACATTAACAAACTGCATGGCTTTCAACAGGCACTCAGGGAGGGACCATTTGCTAACATCAGGATAATTTTTAAGATAACATGTAATTTTACAATTGACAATTTGAGGTAAAACGGTGAACACAAATACACCTACTTCAGAAAACAAAACTGCAATGACCTCATGGGGTTTCGGAACTTCTTGACAAAAACAGCTGTGGCAGGACTTAGCAGCTCTGGAAAGAAAGAAACCAATTAAAAAATGACTGCTTGAGCATTTTGGCAAAGAGAAGAAACTGTTGAAAACAAGTCTATATTCTAAAAATGTTAAAAGGCTTTCCAGTTGCCAGGAATGACAATTAAATAAAGCCATGAAAGAGTATCTTCTGCCTTTAATGACCCCATTCAGAGTTAATTGTGACTGGACCGTCTGGTTTTGTGATGTGATTCTGACTACAGAGTTGAATAAGGACAGCTGGAAAAAAGCCTGCTTTTCATTTTGACATCAGTTTTTCTAGCTAATATTTCCTTCCCTGTTTTTTATAGAAATGGGATGTGTGTTTCAATTTGGCTATCTATTTTGCTAGCAGCAGCTTTTTATAAATATGATACAATGTTAGGCATTTCACACTGAATGTGCTTTGCATATGCTATGCCCTTGAATTTAGGCTCCCATCCTTCCTCTAAGAAGGAGAAGAAAAACTCCACACAACCCACCTTTTGTTCTGAAAAACTCTTTTCAGGAAACTTGAAAGGCTTTTAATTCTGCATGGGCTCTCCCCTCCCCCCCTCCCCCCCTCTTCTTTTATTTCTTCTTTTATAGCCATCAATGCCACAGTGCTCCAATAAGTATTTCTAAAAATAAAATCTGCAAATTACAGGCCTTGGTTTACCACAGTGTTGCAAACTGTCATTAACAAACAGTCTTCAAAAGCCATGGGCTCTGCAAGCCATGAGGTAGCTTAAGTTCATAGAACTACATTGTTCTCTTCCAGCACTCCCAGTCACCGTATATTTTAACTAGTTCTTTTTTTTTTTTAAATACTTACTTGTACCTTGAAGTTGTTGGGGTTTTGTCAGCAATTAATTGATGTCCTGTGTATCGTCCCAATCGTTTTCCAAGGGATATATGACTTAGAGGAGGAATAATCCTCAGGACATGCTCTTACAACTTCAGTGAAGTTTTGGCATCTTGTGCCTGCTGAGATTTAGTGTTCAGTTTCACACAGAGTACCATAGCAGGGGTGTTTTCCTCCCCTTGCCCCACACTATGAAATATAGGATGGGTTGATGCACCCCACCCCACCCTGTATGCGATCCATATGCAAATTCTGTGTAGGCTACTTTTCAAGGTTTTTCTATAAAGTTGCCTGACTTAACTAATTTTGCTTATCTAAGTAAAGGTCTGGGTATACTTGACAAAGGTGGTGCCAGTTACTTCCAGCTAAAAATGACTTTGCCAAATAGCTCTTTAGCTTGGGGTTAAGATCATCCGGTCCTCTTCGGCAGGCAACCTGGTGAACTTCTCAAATGCTGGGACTATGACTGGTTGCACTGACATTGAATGGTTTCAGAATAGGCATAGGAGCCATCTGTAGAAGCCTTGTGAATTCAAGAACATTCCCAAGATTTAAACACCTGTGTCCATATGCTGTTTTATAGATAGCTTGCACAGACCCAGAGATCTTGCTGCTTATCAAAGCCTTTTTAGGAGGGAACTGAGGGCAAATGGTTAAATGCTGCTAACACTGATTGTGCTGACCAGAAATACTGGGCGTGATATTGCAACTCGTGCCTTGAGGACTGTTATTCTCTACTCGCAAGAAGTCTTGTGGCTTGCATGCCTAACCTCTCTGTCAGTATACAATTTGTGCGTTGTCTTTTAAAACTGAAACACCATTTTCTTCTATGACAAATTTTACACTTCTGTATCTGTGGAGGTGTCCCTGGAGGTGTCCCTGACCTGAACAGAGGAAAACACAAAGAGAGGACAAGATAGCATTTAATATTAACTGAATGATGAAAAAATAAATTAAATATGTGGGGCTTAGATACCTAAGTTGAAAACCTAGATCCCCCAAGCTGCTATTCAGTCACTGCAAATCCCATGTGCGAGCGTAGGAGGATGAGGGGGTATGTGTGTGCTTTTTTTTTTTTTCCCTAATAACCATCTGTCTTATCAAAAATGTATGCCCTTCCAAGGTTTGAGAACCAGTCCCCCTTCACAAGTGATTGCCTTAACTGCCAAGCTAGAGCATTTGTCCTTCCCTGGAAGAGTACAATATATGTATAGTGCATACAAGACCTAATAGCTTCACTAGCATCAATTACTGACGTATCATGTTGTCCAGTCTGGTTCTTGTTTGTCCTCCTGAGAATGGGTTCAAGCTGTCCAAGGAAGAGAAGGGATTTAAGTTCAAGTCTCTTGTATAAAGCTATAGGTTAACCATTGACCTATAGAATACATTTTATGGGTGATTTCAATTTCCTTTTCTGCCATATTTGGAAACAAAGGCCGTGGCCTTATAGCTGCCTCACTAGCTCTTTTAGTTTGTTTTCTAAATGAAGGGCTTTTTAAATGTTTACTTGCTGGAGAAAATTTGGAGCTCTGAGTCCTGAATAGATGCATGTGTGTCATTATAATGATATGAAGTACTTTTAGTTTTGATAAGAGCGGGGTTTAAAAACTAGTCCTTGTTCTTCCTTTCTTTGTAGGCAATGCTCAGTCAGCTGATGAGACTTTTCCTGTATTACAGGAAATGTGGGCGCCTAATGCAAGGCTATTCAATCCACTATCCGGCCAGGTTGTTTCAACATTCGGTATTTTGGTGCCAAAGTCCCTTTGTAGATCTAGGCCTTATTCTTAATTGTTCAGAGGGGATCTGCTTGAAAATTATGATTTAATGAGTAGCTATTATTTATTGATTTTTTATGAATCCTTACTAGTAAGAAAAATGAGGAGTGGGTGATAAACTGTTGTAATATACCAAACACTAGACAAACTATTTTCCTTGAGAGCTTTTCAAGTCACCTTATTGCAAGAGGACACACTGTGAAATATGCCTTTGTACTTTATCAATATGTTGTTCTACAATCCCTAGAATATATTTCTTTAGAAATAGCACCTAATGATGGAAACTGGAGAGAAGAAGCATTCACTGGTATTGCTTCTTGAACTTTGTAAGTATTTTTTGTCATACTCCAGATAAAAATACTTTACTTTTCTTTGGAGTATGCACATTAGTAGTCAGTGGGAGTACTATGTAATGGTTAATCAAATTTCAGAATTTGATTTAAGAATACATTGGGGGTTTTTTATTTGACTTTTTATTAATACTATATTCTGATTCTAATGTTTTTTCTTGTTTGTGTAGAGGTAGGTTCATATCTACTTGCATATATACATACACTTCTGTATAGATAATAAATGGCCACATAGGATTGTACTGAGATAATAAAATGGATATAGGTAGAACAATCATGCTCTCTGAAAGTAATGATTATGTGATTCAATTACCTATGTTTCAGTTTGTGAACATCTAAAGCAAACAGATACTTTCTAATTCTGTGATTTGAACACCAAAATGTTTAAGTTAAAATGGCTATTATAGTGCAAGATGCTATTTACTTTGAATTAGTATCTCTTAACATAATATTTTTATTCCAGTGAATGAATAAATTGAATACTTCTCTTTAACATGTATGATTCTCGGCAGATTTTAGGAAAATTGGCAGTATGAAATAATTAGCAAACTTCAAAGGCTAAACTGTTATAGGAAAAACGAGTTGAGCACACTTCTGATTAAACTGAAAAGATATCTGAATGTTGATGACTGGTTTTACATTAATTTGAGAATGCGAACAAAATAATTTGATGCATCGACTATATTAAAAGCCACTTGGCCTTAAAAATTAAAATTTTAAATTAGATCTACGAAAAGAATTGATACCCATCTCAGTCAATTACTACAATAAGTTCAATATGGTAGTTGGAAAAATTAGCAATTATGAAACTTCAAATATTTATTTGCGTGTTTTAGAGTAGAAAATGGAATTTACTGAGCCTGAAAAATTGTGCTCAAGATATTTTGCAGATAGCAAGGGATCACTGAATTCACAACAGTGATTCTTTAAATTCTATCTGAATTATAAGTAGATATTCTCTTTTTCAACTCTAGGTATTAATCATATAAATAAAGACAAACAAGAAAAAATTGCCTAAAACTCAGGTAGGAAGACCTTATAGCAAAATATCTGAAATTCTCTCTGGCTTAGTGAAATCAGTCCAGTATATTTGACTTTAAAATTTTTGTTTGCAGAAAGTTTCCCTTTTTGATTTTTTGCATGAAATTCATGAAGACTTGGATTGACGTCTTCAAATTTTCCTTGGGTCAGAGAAAAGACTTGTAGCCAGGCAGAGATTGTTTTTCTATTCTCCCATGTGCGTGGCTTTTGAAGCACAGCTGGAGTTGCAACACTGTAGATAGCTAGCCCAGAGAAGTTGTGTAAACACAGAAGAGGAAAAAAAAAAAAAACAAGTTCTTAGTATTTTGCTGGATGTGAGGAAGCAAAGCACCTTATTTTCACCATCCACCTGAGGACAGATGCAGACTCCCCATTAGCGGCTCACTGTGTGTTGCACAGCTTGTGCTAACAAGTCACAGTAGCTGTGTTGGTAATGGACACCCCCATCACCCCTCATCACCCTTGTTACCACTGGATGATGAGAGCAGCTGAACATGTCTCTTATTTCTCCCCCCAGCTGTCCTAGCCTTAAAAATAAATACATTTTAAGAAAATCAGCATGAGACCTCTGTAAGACTCCACACCTCAGTCCTGGTCTACTTTCTGAGAGTTAGAAAGGCATTCATTTCACTCCAGCACAAAAGGACTCCTTTCAGCAGGGCACTCAGAAGCATGCAGAAATCGGTTTCTGGCTGCTTAGCCATTCCTGGTCCTGCTAAGAACAGCATCCAAAGGAGCATGGAATTCAGCAGAGCTTCCTGAGAGGGTTAGACACCTAGCAGAAAGTAGAAATCAACAGGCTTCTGCAGGCTGGACCCCTGGTGCTGAAATTAAGAACGAGGTTTCTTTTGCTTCACGTAGCGAGGCAATACACCTATGTGTGAGGAGGCTTCTTTGCCATTCTTGACATTTTCATATAATCATAGAATCATTTAGGTTGGAAAAGACCCTTAAAGGTCATCTGGTCCAACCGTCAACCTAACAGTGCCACGTCCACCACTAAACCATGGCCCTAAGCACCACATCTACCCATCCTTTAAGTACCTTCAGGCATGGGGACTCAACCACTTCCCTGGGCAGCCCATTCCAGTGCCTGACAATCCTTTCAGTAAAGAAGTTTTTCCTAATATCCAATCTAAACCTCTCCTGATGCAATCTGAGGCCATTTCCTCTTGTTCTCTTGTTACTTGGGAGAAGAGACCAACACCCACCTCTCCACACCCTCCTTTCTGGTGATTGTAGAGGGCAATAAGGTCTCCCCTCAGCCTCCTTTTCTCCAGGCTAAACAAACCCAGTTCCCTCAGCTGCTCCTCATCAGACTTGTGTTCCAGACCCCTCACCAGCTTTGCTGCCCTTCTCTGGACATGCTCCAGCAACGCAACATCTTTCTTGTAGTGAGGGGCCCAAAACTGAACACAGTATTTGACATGTGGCCTCACCAGTGCCGAATACAGGGGGACAGTCACTTCCCTGCTCCTGCTGGCCACAATTTTTCTGATACAAGCCAGGATGCTGTTGGCCTTCTTGGCCACCTGGGCACACTGCTGGCTCATATTCAGCTGGCTGTCAACCAACACTGCAGGGGAGTTGGACTAGATGACCTCTAGGGGTCCCTTCCAACCCAAAACATTCTATGATTCTATGAACACCTCCAGGTCCTTTTATGCTGGGCAGCTGTCCAGCCACTCTTCCCCAAGCTTGTAGCATTGCATGGGGTTGTTGTGACCCAAGTGCAGGACCCAGCACTTGGCCTTGTTGATTCTCATTTCCATCTAAATGCGTCCAGAATAGACACACGATCTGTGCTTTTTTTTTTTCTTTTTCATTTTTGGTTTTACTTATACACTCTAACTCTTACTACTATATCTGTAAACACTTGGGTTTCCGCATTTGAAGCATCTGTTTATGGCTACCATGATACATGTTGGAATTATAGAGGTAGATTCACGCTGGAATTATAGAGATACAGATTAATGTTCACTGTATTTCTACACTGCAAAGTTAGAAAAAGAAGTGGCATTTTCAAAGTGTGGAGGGGAGAGACTGGGGAAGTCCTGTGTTCTTGTAGATTACTGACTACTCATTTATTATTTGCAATACCACTAAAGAAGCAATAATATTTCTCTTTATTTTATTTTGTTAGATTATTATCAGTTCCATTGTCCTTCATCCATTCTGATCTCCTTTGTGTTCTCCTCCATTCTGTTGCCTGTTTTTTCCATTGATAAAGAAATTAATGGGTATTTTCAAATTGCTTGAATTCCTCTCTCTTATAAGCCTGGTCTTCTAAAACAAAGAACCAGAGATCTGACACATTCCTCACAAAATGTGTTGGATATCAGATGTGGTATGCTAGACCTGGTGATGATTTCAAAGCTTTTTCAGTCTTGCTCATGGAGTATCTACTCACCTTAAGTGTACGCTTATGTAAACAGAGATAAAAAAGCACACCCCAAAGCTTCAGTATGTGTAATTGTGTGATCATTACTGAGTCAAAATTGTTAATTAAGGTTTTCCAGCAAATGTAAGTAAGGCCATCTAAATCCCTTTGAAAGCAATGGGAATTTTTTGCAAGGGCTTAGGGTAAGTCCTAAAAGTGTAAATGGAGGTACTCATATAAATGAATACATGATTTACTGTATTTGAACCATATGCAAGTTTGTCTAACAATTTATGTAGTGATGTGCAAAAAGTTTCAGTTATGTGAATTTCTGAAAATATAGACAGATTCTTTCCTTGATCACTGATGTTCATTTTCTGGTTTGCCATTTTTTGCTGGAAAAGTGCTTCTGCAAACCAGTAAGTAGCTAGAAAAAAAATATCGTGCTAGGTTGAAATAAAAACTCTTGATAGTATTTTCACAGTATTTCCCACTGTTGATGTACCGGAGAATATAAAATTATAAGCAGTGTTCAAAGCTCATAGATTTAATTTTCTAGAACTGATAGCTTTTAAAGTATAGTTTATATCATTCCAATTTTAACAAAGGCTGCTTACTGTAGTTACAGAAAAAAAATTGTCACTGACACTGTGTTAGTCCTCTCAAGGAGAACAATGCTGTAGTGAAATTCTCTGAGTTTTTCTCTTCAGTGTATGTCCGACCTTTAAAATTTCTCTTTATGAGACAGGGAACTGTTCAAGGTGAATAATATTTATGATGCAATGCTCACCTGACAGGAGAGAAATATCCAGCATTCTTATTTTAGTTTTATACTTAATTTGAAAACAATCTTACTTGGACACCATTGATGATACCCTCAGATGGTCTATACCCTCTACTGTCTTTCAGTTGTTATTTTTTCTGCAGTGGCAGGAAAAGCTGCTTTTTTAGTGAAAGACAGACAGAGCAAGGAAAGGGGTTAGCTCATTTCCCTTTCCTTCTCTTTGCAGTTCCTTCAAGCTTTTAGATCACAGTTGCTAGGATCACGTCATGGGACAGGTGGATCTTCACCGTCCTGAGCCCCAGGTTATCTATAACAAGAGACATGGGACTCGCTGATAAACTTACGCTTGTTTTTTACAGACTTCTTGGAGGTGTCATGTTTTTCATCTCATCTGATGTATAGTCAGGATATGGCCACAGGTTACATTTGGAGAACAGGTCCATGCAGTGAATCTTAAGTCATCTCTAAGCTATCCAAGCATATCAAAGACCATAGAACTCCTTCCCAACACCTCAGATCTGTGTGCATCAGCAGAGCTTTTAAAATCTTGGAAAGTATTTAAACTTTTTGTAGTAGTTTTTCCCTGCTTATATCTCCTTTGCATTGAGAGTGGTCAGTGTACTGATGTAGTGGAAGTGGTGCTGCTGGTGCGGAATTCTTAAACTAGAAACTGGTGGTGGTGGAAATCTCACAAGAAGAAAATTGTCACGTGTTTTCTGATATAATATTTCAGATCCCAGACAAGTTCGTAAGAAGTTCAGGGCAAGAAATGTTTCTATAGTATTATATTCCTATGGAAGCATATTTACTTACACTTATCTGGATAGAAGAAGAAAATAAAAAAATATAGCAATGTGGCACATAAATGAGGAGGCTGTTGATGCGCCGTGTCATGACAGCTCTCAGAGTAGCTGCACTTGCTTCATGGTTATTCAGATCTTTAGATTTTTTTTATCAGAAATTAAAAGGTATTGATGTTGTGAAGATCCAAATCCCACAAATGCTGTCTGTACACTGCTGAACTTGAATATTTGAATATCTCCCTTTAAATCCACTGAATTATTTATGACAGTGAAGTTACCCACAGGTATGTATTAGTGGAAGCAGGCTAAAGTCTGAATTGCCAGGAGAAAAAGCTGTTGATAAAATATTTTGACTTAGTAGAGACCAAAGAGAAGTTCATCTGAGAGGCAGAGGCTGTCATTAACGTGTCAGTGTGGGAAGAACCTCATCCACAGTCATCCACAATAAAGCTTTTATGAGCTAAGCAAATGCTGCACGCTTGTGAATAAAGGAGACACACTGTGGCTACTGCTCCTAGTAGTAGTTTTAGTTTTGAGATGAATGGTTGACACAAAACACTTCTCCACTAATGAAGACATAGATCACTGGGGATGCCTTTCCAAGGTCAGGACCTTGTGCACAGCAAGGATGAGTATTCTTCCTGAGCAAATGAATGCTCACTCACTCCCCCCAGTGGGATGGAGGAGAGAATCAGAAGAGTAAAAGTGAGAAAACTCGTGGGTGGAGATAAAGGCAGCTTAATAGGGAAAGCAAAAGCCAAGTGCGCAAGCAAAGCAAAACAAGGAATTCATTCACTACTTTGCATCAGCAGGCGGGTGTTCAGCCATCTCCAGGAAAGCAGGGCTCCATCTTTGTATAGATGTGGTGCTTTCAAGATTTGCAAAGGGCTTTGAAAATAGTAATGGCAATTATTGTTGCTGCTCTGATATAATTTAGCCTTTTTGTCCACTACAGCTGCTGCGGGAGTTATGCTTGGATTTTGTTTAAGGAATCCAAATACTTCATAGTCTTTAGAAAACATTGCTTCATTCAATGCTCTGTAATAATTTTTTTTAGGATCTCTTAAAAATTAGTTACTAAACCAGGTAAACTTGAACTTTGTTAGGCTCTGTTCATTACAAACAAAGGAAAACCAGGTATTTTCTGCTGCCTTTATAATTGGAAGTGGTCAAATTTTTTTTTAAAGTTTGAAAATTTTTGTTTATTTTTTTGTATTACTTGTTAAATGCATGCTCAGGTTTCAACATGTTCAGCTAATATTTAGAACAATAAAGATAATCACATCAGCTATACCTACAATAGTTCTAGTTATTTGTTCAATGAGTGGCAGCAAAAATTGAAGGCTTCCTTCTGATGCAGCAGAGCTCTGCTGCCTTTGTGTCTCTGCTAGAACAAACGTTTTCTTGAAGTCCTGCAATATTTTAGGTACTCAAGGGGTCTTTTTTCCCCTGTTGTTTACTTTTTCTCTTTGCTACTTCATGCCTGCAAAGTTGTTCCTTTAATATTTTCTGCAATCAACACAAATGAAGTGGTATAAATATCTCAAGGAGATCTGTTTAGCCTTGGGTTTTTTAAGACTCAAGCATCTTAAATAATTCAAATCGGTGGAGCTTTTATGTAGCTTGGTATGAGTCTGTCAATCCTGTTGAGACCAAAGTGTTTAGAGACCTTGTCAATTACTTTTTAAAAAATCCCTAGTGCAAGGGGGGCTCCTCTTTTTCCCCTCTGAAAACACCAGTTATGTCCATTGCCTGAAGAATGGCTGCATGCATTCCTCCCAACTTCTGTCAGCCACTCCAACCACCCTGGCATGTCATAAGCTTTTATCTGTTGGTTGGATTTTCTTTTAACTTTTTTAAGCTATAAAAGTTGAGAGCATGAGACTCTCTTGTCAGGCTTTCAACATCTGCTGTGCTGTACAGCCTGGAAAAGGCAAATCTGAGGCTGTGGAAGGAGTGACTCCAAATTTTCCTTGTTCGCCTTCTCTCACATACTGTTACTGGGAGAATGAAGATAATTTGGCTTTTTTTACAGACTTAAAGCAAATATTTCACAGCCTGATTTGGGGTGGGGGTTGTATAGCGCTGCACATGTCCTTGTAGGTTGCTTGGTGTTAATAGATTAGTGTCTACAAGCCTTCCGTCAAGTGACTGCTATCCTTATGTTTCTTAACTGTGGGAATGTTTTTGGTGCTGCAGTCTGACAGCAATTTCCAGTCAAAAAAAGCATTGATTTATATTGCCTTGTGGATGCTCTTTTGTCTCGTGTATGTTGATCATTCTTACAGAACTGGTCCAGCAGCTCTCAAGTAAGTACCAACTTCATTTCTCAGTTACGTTGATCAAAGTCGGAACAAGGAATTCATTCACTACTTCCCACGGGCATGCAGGTGTTCAGCCATCTCCAGGAAAGCAGGGCTCCATCATGCGTAGTGGTTACTTGGGAAGACAAATGCCATCACTCTGAAGGTCCCTCCCTTCCTTCTTCTTCCCTCAGCTTTATATACTGAGCATGATGTCACATGGTATGGAATAGCCCTTTGGTCAGTCGGGGTCAGCTGTTCCGGCTGTGCCCCCTCCCAGCTTCTTGTGCACCCCTGGCCTTCTCACTGGTGGGGTGGGGTGGGAAGCAGGAAAAGGTCTTGGTGCTGTGTAAGCCCTGCTCAGGAGTAATGAAAACATCCCTGTGTTATCAACACTGTTTCCAGCACAAATCCAGAACATAGCCCCATGCTAGCTACTGTGAAGAAAATTAACTATCCCAGCCCAAACCAGCACAAGTGGTTCTGTATTTTTAGTAGTCAAATGGGAGTCTTGGGGGTTAATGGAGTTTGTTCCTTTTGCTTATGTCTACACACATACCCCTTTCTTCTGAGAATGCCCTCACACACTGGTTGGAAGTGCAAACCCGTCTCAATCTAATTATCCATGGCAAAGGCATGCTGGCTTTCTCAGCATTAGGCTGATCTCTCCAGTGCAATGGTAGGTGAGTTTACAAATATTACTCTTTATGGTATGGAGTTTGGCTCTATCCTGCCTAAAATTTGTTTTTCTACATAGGTCAGCAGTTCTATAGCAATTTAATCTCTTTCGCACCAGAACAATTTTCTTTGATAGTAAAATGCTCTTTTTTCCTCTTGCTTTAGCTTCTGATCAAGAACAAAACATAAAAAACCATGAACTGTGCTATGTTATAGCACTTCATATTATGTTACAGGTGCCAGAAATGTGAATTTGTCCCAAACACTTAATTAACATAAAAGTGTACTCTGGTTTTGATTTTATACACTTTCATTATATTTGCTATAGTAGTCATTTCATTTAAGCTTTGTTCCAACAAATGTCAGTCACACACAGATTTTTAGGGTCAATTTGTTCAAATCATTTCAAGTAAAGCAACAGCAACAAAGTCTATTTCTGTCTTACTGGTTAGTCCGACAGCAAACTAAAGCTACTTTCCTTAGCTTTCACATTTTACACAAATTCCGTGTCAAAAATAGGTGAATTGTACACCTCTGTGGTTATTTTCCCCTTTGGGTGGGGATGGAACAAGCATACTCTACTTCAGTCCTCTCACATGCCTTGTGTAAACTCTTCCTAACCACTCATAAATGTAAATTTTATGGTACTATTCTCTGCTTCTGCCAGTGTGCTTCTGCTTGGAATATGAATTAAGTCCTACTGACTGTACTCTTAGCTAACTCTGGATGGAAAAGAGCTGGGCACAAAGTCCCATGAAGCCTACCAATAAATATGAAAGAAGACTTTTCCTTCTCTGGGTTTTTGTTTTAGTAAGGTTCAAGTGTTACAAATAGAACTAGTCATCACAAATTTTTAATCTAACTATGATTGTTAGTATATAGTGCTGTTTTAAACATTGCATTTCACTTTTTTTTTAAAGAAAAGTGAAAAAAAATCTCAGAATGTTGGAAAATATAGCAGTGCTTGGAGGGAGCGGAAAAGATAAGCGCTTTTTCTCAAAGACACATGAACTGATAGTAAGAGATTGCAAAACCACACTTGAAATGTAAATATATAACTTTTCTCAGAAATGCTGTGATGGGTGTGAAACAACGTGTCATTAATTAAAGAGCATGAATAGTCAAAAGCAATTAGAACTTATCTTTAGAGGAAATAAAGTGGATTTGCTCTATAAACTAAAATTGAGTTGAGAACTGTATCAGCACTATGGGCTCTTGCTGTCCATCTTAAAGAGGTGAATTTATGGAGCACATCAGAGTGTGAGTTATAGAACAAAAATTATTTGGAAAAACAGAGCACATGCATACTGTATGACATATATAACATTAAGAACTATTAGTTACAGTTGTGAGACTGATGCAAACAACTGTGCGAACCATGGGGATGGTTCATTCTCACTTCCAGCCATATTTTTTGATCCCTCATAATACAAAAACGTCAGTGCTGGGTTTTGCCAGAAACAGTATTGTCAACAAACTAGATAGATGCATATTTTCTCCTCTCTTTTCCTTACTGATACAAATTTACTTCTTTTCTGATTCCTTTGTCTATTTTTTCCCCCAGATTTTTTAAGAGGAAGGGGGAAAGATGTCTTGTGATATCCATAGTATGTCGAAGTTTTCCAGCTGATACTTGTCAGTTTCACATGGAAGATGTCTGGGCGATGGCCTACTTTTTCAATTCTCTTAAGGACAAAAATTTTTTGCTGAAATAAAATTCTGACCTCACCATATCAATAAAAATATGACCCTAAGGAGTCATATTTACCACTGTTAAATGTCGCAAGGGTAGACCATCTTATTAGACAAAAGTTCTTCAACTTTCCTTTAGTTAAATTGGCAGAAGGTTAAATCTCTGCAAGTCTAGAATGACCTTGAAAAAAATATGTCTGTATATCAAGTACTTGACAATCAATTGGCTACTGCAGTGAGAATGTAGGTTACCTTGAACAGAGCAGAAAATGCTACCATGAAGTTTTCTACCCTATTCCCTGAAGGATAAAGTAGTAAAATAGCTGAAAAGGCTCAAAATACAGTAAAGGGAAATGGCTTATTTGGAACATGGAGTTGACCAAACCAATTACCACAGTCTGAAAGCTGCATGCAGCAAAGCTTAAAGGTTATTCTAATTGGTTATTAAACAAACAATATGAATGCCTGCATAGTTCCAGTATCCAGAGCTGTTAAGACATAGTTTTATGTTGAGACATATTTTGGTGTCTGAAAATTATGCAGCATTTTTGTACCTCTCCCATAATATACTTACTGAGAAAATGAAATCCCAACAAAAAGAAAAAAACAGCAGCAACTTACCTTGATAAATTTAAGAGTGTAACAATATTTGGCTAAGTGCAAATTCAAAGTGGTCCTCTGCATAATCCTATATTTTTCCTCTCATTAACAACACTGTATGCATTCTAGTCAGTTATGGGTCTGATTTCTCCCCAAAGGTCACAACTGTAGATGTCAAATTCTGAAAAAGGCATCTATACTCCCTGGATGTTCAAGGGAAAAAAAAAGAAAAACCCAGATGCCTCTGGAGTGTAAATGGTTTAAAGAACCTGTTTTTCTCCAGGGTAGCCTAGGGTGAGTAGCTGACATGTGGACAGCTACTTTGTAAACAGCTAATGTTGAATAAGATGAATCCTACCTGAAATGTTTACTTTCAGAGGGGCTTCTCTTTTCTTAGCTTACTTCTACTTTAAATCTACCACTCGCTGTATCTTGATGGTGTTTTAATGCTTTTTTTCTTTCGTAACATCCATCAGCCTTGATTTCTTTGTCCTTTCCCATTCGCCCCCTCCTCCTCTGTTATCTCTGGTTAGTTGGCTGTTCTCTGGGAGCAGAAGTGGCCTCTTCTGCATGTTTTCCTCCCATAGTTGGAAGGTACCCACTGACCTAAATTGTTGTTGCTGGGGGCATCAGGCCTGCTGTCAGCCCTAGGAGAAGGAGAGCAGCTGGCTAGTTGGTAAGGTCAGGTGGCATCATAGATCTGGCATAGTAAGTTGAGAAGTAATCTATGCAGCACATGCCTTCACACACTCATTTTTTAATGATCATGACCAACAAACTGTGTGCTATTTCAGCGCTTACCGTTCTTGTGTAAGAAAGTATATTGCTAAAACAGAGGCCAAGTCAGACACTCTGGTGGAGTATTTTCAAGGGGTGTTCCCTCAGGGTAGAGTCTGATGCACGGAACATCTTTCAAATGACTGGGTGTACATGGATGCTTGGCAATGTGCTATTCCTTGATGAGACATTAATTTGCCTGGGGTAATACTCTGTCCCCCTTGTGCCAGGGGTTTATCTGGAGGGAATTTTAAACCTTTCTCAGTGTGGTTACATGCAGATCCTGGCTTTTTGCTGTCATCTGTGATTAACTGCTAATTTGACTGCAAATGTGCACTAAACTGCAATCCCAGATATCTGCCTTCATTGCTGAGAGGTGAAAGGAGGGTGTTGCTCAAGGAGCTTTCCAGTGGGCAGTTAATAGCTTATCAACCATCAGCGAGACATTAAATATACTGTCCCAGCATAAAATCCTTTGCTGAGGAGAATTTCTAGATTGTCTTTCAAAGGCACATCTCTCCCTTGGAGGTTTTCAGGTGTACAAGCTTTTTCACTCTGAATCTAAATCAGCCAGCTACTTACCTTTGTCAGAGATTGACAAGACCTTCTGAGTTCTGTCTAAAAATAGTCCTGCACTGCAAAGGAATTTTGATCAGGGCCTGTCCTGTTGTTCAGTTTACCTTTATACCTAACAGTCCTAAGGATTATATACTTTGTCACTGTTACATAGAAATGATGAAATTACTTAGTCTGTACTGCAACGTCAAAACTATATCTTGCCTTCATAAGTAGTTTTGGGAGGGAAGGGGATGTCTTCTCTGGAGGTTATTAGTCATTCTTCTGGAAGTGAATGTTTGTATTCTAAGAGAATTTTTTACAAAAATTGGCTAGCCATGGTTTGAGTGGCTTCAGGTATTCAAGACGATTGGTGAACAGATATGATGACGCAGTAGAAATTGCCATTCAGCATAGTTCTGTACTAACTCTTCAGTTAGAAACTTCCTTTTTGCTAGCAAGTCTTTCAACAATTTCCCTGGCTCACTTCACTTGCCTTTTTCTGTTTCTTTTATCAAGCTTTTATCTTTTACCTAGATATGAACTTCATGTCCCTATATAGCACTATAATACCACCAATGCTTCACTTCTCATTTTGTCCTCATTATGAATTGTAATGGGGTCTATTTATGTATATTGGATTTTTTGCAAATTAACAAAATGGGTTGTATCTCATCAGCTTCCTAATGTATATGACTGAATGAGGATGCCAACCATTTCTACAGTTAATTTTAAGCCACAAGCAAATACTGTTACTGTTACATATTTTAAAAATTGGTTTATTTTTCTAAGATTCTAAGCACTACCACCTCTGGGTCTACTCCTCAGTTTGTCTTAGTATAGTATCCCCACTCACAATTGGGATGGTGAAATTGGCACTTACTCTGTAGGTATTGACACCAAGGAAAACATTTGCATATGAAAATTATTGCTTGCGTAAAGCAAGACGTTTTGCTTCAGCATCAACTGACACACTATAGCAGGATAACCAATGTGTATATACTTGCACTTTATTATGTATTCCTCATTTTCCTTTCCAGCTGTAGCAATGTGGACTTTCATCTTGAATGTGTCATGAAGATGTTTGCTTAATTGGTGACACATTGGTAATTTAGGCTTTGGAAGTACTTGGACATTCGATTGATATTCCTTGGAATACACAAGCTAGATGCTGTGAATGCTATGGATAAGTATAATGTCAAGGCAAAATAGCTCTACAGTGTTTATAATTTTATATTTCATAAAGGTCTACATGTACATATTGCCATAGACATATATAATATTACAGCTGCCAAATGTACATTCATTTCTGAACACAAGCATGACTTGCAGGTCCCAACTATTTTTTGAACCGTAAAATGTATGCCATATAATGAAAAATACTACAGATGATGACTGCATTTGTTAGAAGTACTCAACTTTGTATTAAAATGAATACTGCAAACTGTTAGTCTCATTTAGTCTGACTTGTGATCTTCGCATGCTTGGATGTGAGATTATGTAAAAGATTGAGGTGTTGGATTAGGGTCCACATGAACATGTCTTTTATCTGCTGTCTTCCTAGAAAAAAAGTTAAGGACTCAGCAGACATTACATGTGATTTTTTTCTTTTAAAGAATTTACATTGCTTTAATAAATAAAATAAAATAAAATCTCAGTAGGAGCTTGAGTTTTCCTAGTGTCTTGAAGTGGGACTAATTTGTATTGCCAAGCTTTTCAGCTAATTGTGTTGTGATAAATTACCACACCTTTAATATAATAGTAGCGATTTGGTTGTACAGTAAATGTTAAATGCAAATCACCCACTGCTAATGTTTTGAAACTGTGTTCCATCAGAAGCTTTACTGAATTACAGCTATCAACCCATTCATAATTGCTAATGAAGGTTAAATTAAGGTTTAGGGAAGCATGTTAAAAAATCGTTCTGCCCATGCTACCACCTCTCTGTTTTGTAGCTACACCACATAATGGCTTAGAAAGTATTCTGTGGAGATGGAGGAAGAAGGTACCGTGAAGACGGTACTAACAGGGAGCAGGGATATATCCCAAAGCTAGCACAGTTTCACAACACTCTTCTGTCCTCAGTTTTTCCAACACTAAGATACCAGTAAAACACTGCTGTGAGTTCTGTACATTACAAATTCTGCATAAATGGCTGAGTAATCAAACTTTGGAAAGTCTCCATAAGTAAGGAAAGGCTTAATGGCAAATACAGGACTTACATAAGAGAGAATACTTATGGGAGTTTTTATGTTATGTAGCTTGTCTTTATCTGTTCTCACTTTTTTTAACTAATGCTTGGAAGCTGCTCTTGGCTCACTGAGCTACTTCTGTTTTCTGATTGTTGCATATATATTTTATTTGTTGCCTTGGTTGGACACTCTCAATCAAATAGTCATGCTTACATTAATAGATTAAAATGAGAGAAGGATCTTTAGATCATCCAGCTGACCTCAGGTATCGCAGTAACTGCAGAAGCAATGCTTCTTTCAGTACTTAGTTTAAGGAATTAATGTAGAGTCTACTACTTCCAGCTTACATGATATACCCACTATTGGGACTCTGAAAACAGGCTTCTTCCCTTCATTGCTAGGTTCTAAAACCAACTCACCTGTAATACTCGTGGTGTATAAAGCCACACTTTAACCCCCAGGAATAGAGATGGACTTGGTTAGCAGAGTAGATGCTCATAAATTTTTAAATGTAACATTAAAAAGTGCATAAAATATTAGTGCCTGGGGTACTATAACTCTGCATCATCCTGCTGTACTTCCATCTGTAGATACCTATTTTTACAGCAACTGGCTATAAGAAAACATTCAGAGACATCTGCAGTGCTAAAAGCACAGTGATAGCCCAGGAGACTGCTCCTTCAAAATACAAAATATTTTCCTATAAATATTAATCCATTGATAGTAAAAATTGCCAAAATATTTCCAGTCCAACAGCAGCTGTTTGGGGAATTTATTTCGTCTTGTAGAAGGCAAAATAAAAGAAACGTGGGATAATATTGTTTATCTGCATATTTTTATATCGATTTTAATTACACTTTATTACTATGACATTTGGAATAACCTTTACTAAATGTAATTTTTGACTTTTCTGAACAGCGGGTAGTGGCTTTATTGTTACTAATAACAAAACTATAATTTAGTCATTTCCTTTCCTTACTATGTTATTTGAGTATTTGCATTTCCTTCACATTAGAAAAGATGTAGGCAGATACTATTTTACTGCCTGGAGAAATGGGGACTTATGATTTATTTTCACTCACTAAGGGAGTCAGTATTAAACTTAGTTCTCAAATGGATAGTTCTAGCTGTCTGGTTTTGCATATTAATGCAATCAACTCCCTGTCCTGTTTGGGTAATTTTAAGAGTAAAATGACTGAAGTCATGTAGATATCATGAACTTGAGAGTTTTGTCATATTTTTTCATGTTGTGAATAAAGACAACATTGCTATCCATCTAAATTTCTGGCTAGCTGGTATAAGTGAGAAGAAAATGTTAGCTATCCTCAAACTTGCTAGTCTGATTTTAAGTGGCTTTGACTTCCTCCATTTGGGTCCAGCACATGGGACAAGCTGAGATGAACTATACATTTAGACTGCAGATTTCTCAAATCCCATTAAAACTCTTCTTGATAGTCTGTGGGGTAATGTAGGTCCAAAAACAATAAGCCATTTAAAATGCCTCTACCTGTGCTCCTCTCCTTTGAAAGGTCTTGTTAATTCTTACTTGTTTTCATGACTTTTAGTGTGTCTCTGAAAATTTTTATTGTCATCTGGCTGTATGCATGGCACGGTGTATAACTTCAAATAATGATGCCCAATCTCCTCCTCCCCAAACATCAGATTTCACAGAATCACACAGAATCGCAGAATGACAAGGGTTGGAAGGGACCTCAGGAGATCATCTAGTCCAACCCCCCTGCTAAAGCAGGTTCACCTAGAGCATGTTATATGCTCATTCTTCTCTTTTTATTTTACATATCTGTACATTTATACATTTAAAATCAGAGAATCATAGAATCATAGAATAATTTAGGTTGGAAGGGAACTCTACTGTTCTATCTAGTCCAACCCCATGTTCAGAGCAGGCAAGTCAGATCAGGTTGCTCAGGGTTGTATCCAGTCAGGTCTTTAACACCTCCATAGATGGTGATATCACAACCTCTCTGGGCCCCTTTTCCAGTATTTGACCATCCTCAAGGTTAAAAATATTTTCTTTGTATATAATAATTCCCCACGTTGCAGCTTCAGTCCTTTGCCTCTTATCCTATTGCCATGCACTATCAAGATGAATCTGGTTCTGTCTTCTGATCAGGTAGTTGTAGACAATGTAGAGGTCTCCCTGAGCCTTCTCTTCTTAAGGTGAACAGACCCAGCTGTCTCAGCCTCTCCCGGTATCTCATGTGCTCCCGCCTCTGACCATCTCGGAGGCCTCTGCTGGACTTGCTCCAGTGTGCCAATATCTTTCTTGCACTGGGGAGCCCCAAACTGGACACAGTTCTCCAGATGTGGTCCCACAAAAGCTGAATAGAGGTGAAGGAACGCATCCCTACACCTGCTGGCTGTAGTCGTACTAATACTGTTACATATTATTAGCATCCAGCTAACTAGCTATATTTATCTCTGTGAAATGTCTGCAGTTCAGTGGAAGAAATGACAGAGTGGAGCATTTTCAGGGGCAGCTTGAATGGCTAACATCTATCTCAACTATTCCTCATATGTGCACTCAAAACCATTCCACACTAAATTAGATGCATTTAAAATAATTTGTTCTCACATTTGCAAGGTTGTGTCAGGAAATGAAAATTTGTGGAGAACATGTTCACATCCAATGTGTTGTGGTCAAGTGATTTTGTTCCATGAAAATACAGTGACTGACTTATTTTTATCAGATTTTCAAAAGCCTACCCTGTGGCATATTCTTTGTTATCATTGTGTGTTTAGAGTAATTTAAGAATGTATTTCTTTTCTGCATTGAGAAAAAATGTTGTTTCAGTGAGTTCTTTCAACTGCACTGAATTAAGTTCTGTCTGGAAAAACCCCCACCGTTCTATAGACTGTGAATATCAAAGAGCAGTGATCAAGCTAGTTCTGCCCCCAGGGAGGACACCGGACTTCCAGTTGCAGTAGCAGATTTGGCACTGCTGCAGTTCTACCTCACAGTAGCAGAACAGCAAAAGAGCAGCTACTCACAGCAAACGCAATACTGAAGCTAGTTTTATTTTCTATGTCAAGCATTGCTTTTTTCATGGAGTATAGACTATTATATGAGCCTTTTCACCCTATAGGTTACTCACAAATTATTTTCTGTGACACTTTTTGATTTGTTATTCAAGCTGGGATTGCTCAGCTAAATCATATAGTTTTAGTTTGTTTTGTAACTGGATGACTCCTAAACCCATCAAGTACTTCTCAGTTAGCAATATGAAGAATTTTGCCTGAATACTAATGTGAAGTTTTGTATAAGCCTTCACAGCCACTTAATGCTTTCCCTGATCTTCTGTACCTATACGAGCACTCCCAGGAAACAGACTGCTGGTTGCAAACGGCATAGAAGCATTATCTACACTTTTCCAAGGGTTGAATGCAGCCAGGGCGTGACTTGAGTTACAATGGTATGATGGTACAGTGGCTGGCTTCTCATCTGACCTGGAAGATGTGGCATACCAGGCGGTGTGGAGGGTGAGGAGACTGCCATGGCTTCTTGTTAAATCTCTTCTGAGTTGTCCTGAAGAGACCTGAGGATGAGCCTTTGTTATTGCATTACTGCCGTACTTCAAAGGGGGAGTGCTTCTTTCCATTCAGCCTTCAGATCCCTAAGGCTCCTGTCAGTCTTGATACGTATAGTTTGGGATACAGTGTACCTAATGATTATGCTGATAATATTCCATTAATTTTCCTGTGCAGCTTCAGTGAACTTACACTATTTAAAACAGAGGATATTTTTTTTTTATTACGATTCTTTGAAGACTGAAAAATCCCATCTGTGAAGAGTGTGGTTGATAATTCCTACGCATCCTGTGGATTTTCTCTTATATATTTGCATAGTCTACTTTTAAAGATATCTTGTAAATTATAATAACATATAAAATAGTGTTTATCTATTATGATGGGCTCTTAGTTGTCATTTTAACTTATTCTTAAGCTATAAGTGTGGGGAAAAAAAAGAAAAGCTGCATAGAAATGTCAAATATAAATGTATCTACTTTTGAACTACATGAATCAATTTACAGATATGGGTGGGCACATCCTGTAAATGAAAAAAAAAAAAAATCTTTCTTCACCGTTGTAGAGTATTTGCCCATAAAAGGTGAAGTCTTTATACTAAGCTACAGTCTATGCTGACTTAAAAGATGGCTTGACCAAGCTAACTGGCAATTCTCTTTCCAAGATGCTTTTCTTAAAATTAATTTAATTAAGTTGAAGTCTTGGCATCTTTTAGATTCAGGGTGGATTCTGACTGAAAAATTAGTATGGTACAAAGTTAGCATTAATAGTACTGTTGGTGTATTGGTGAACTTCACTTATTTAAAGCTTAGCTTTTTTTTTTTTTTTTTTTTTTTTTTTTTACTTATTATAGGCATGCATGGTATCTTGATTAACTTAGAATTAGAAGCATCTCCTCGTATCCAGCCATGTGGCCTTATCCATTTCATAAACTTATAAAGCTCAGTCTTAAGTGAAATTTTTTCTCCTGTAAGTCCTACTGGTACTGTGGTTCAGGACCTTTTCTGCTGGTCAAGTTTGTGGACACAAAAGCATTTTCATACCAGATGAACAATAAACAAGTTTATTAAATGTACATTCCAGGCTGATTATTATGGATAATAATTAAATCATGTAACGGCCTGAGGCTACAGCTGTACATTGAGTTACCCAAGTAATCTCATAATTGCTGGAACATCTGCAAGAAGATGTCAGTGCTTTTGTACATATATTGGACTTCCTGATAGTGGAAATATAATGCCCCAAGTTGTAGGTTCAGTTCTTGCCATTAAACTTAGCTTAGAACTTAGAACTTAATCCATGTGCTCAACAATTGGACTAGATCTTGTAACTTTTATGTTTTTTAAATCATGATTTTTAAATTTTTACCTGTTCTTCAGTGGTGTCTGGTACTGTCCAACTCTCTAAATTTGTTATTTTTTGGCTTACATGGCTTTACTTACATTTGTTGAAATTTACCCATTTGGCCTGACGACTTTTAATAGTATTGTCCCTACCTAAAAAGAAAATGCTGTTTCAATTCTTTTTTGACTGAACATACAGGACACCCAGGTATCTTTTATTTATGCCAGTTTTCCCTCTGCCACGAGATGAAGCAGGAAAGCCGAAGCCTCCTTTCTCCTCTTCAGAGAAGCTGCAGCCTAGAACACCTGGCAAGAGTGGATGAAAAGCTGTCCTGGCAGACTTATGACAGTAGGAACAACTTCCTCAAAGAATATGTTGCAGATCAGCCTCCCCACATACATTATTAGTCTAAGTTGGTTGATTACTGCCAAACCCTAGTCTCACCCAAGAACCAATAATAAGCTCTTTGGCTTATGGAAATTCAAGGCTGCCTCTACATCAAAGTCCTTAAGCTGTGCAGTCCAACTAAGTCACCCTTTTCAAGATCTTGAAGCTTAGTTATGTCCTTCTGCTAATATTGAATTGGCTTACATACATAGATCCATGGCTACTTGGTATGATGAACTCTAGTGACTGCAGGGGTAACCTATGTGCTTAGCCTAGGCTAGGCATATAGTTTTGCTTTCAAAGTGTACTGTATTTCAGTCTACTGGTATAATCAATGTCTTCACGCTTAGTACTTTACTTCCTCGTGCAGAAGTAAAGAAGTCCAGCATTCCACCCACTGAAAATATTGTTGTGCCTACATTTATGTTATTTTTCATTATCCTGTGTATTAGGAACAGGAGGTGAATGCCACATATTCCTCCCAGCCTCTTTCCCCAACGTATAACACATGAAATTCAAGAGAATACAGAAGGTTCCTGTAGAATGACAGAGAGGAGAAGAAAAGAAATTTAGACTCTGCATATGACTTCCATTAATGTAGACACTGTGCTTCCTCCTGCAAGCTCTTCCACTTAAAAATTATTTTGTTGTGTTAAAGTGGGCAGAAAAAGTAGATAAAAGTTGATCCTTTTCAGGGGCTGTGTGCTTTACCCAATGCCAGGTTGTCTCTACAGAGCTAATAGTGAATACTAGTAATGCCTCTAAACTATCCCATTAATAAATTCAAGACGTTTAATATTTCACATGATTCATATGAAATGGCAAGAAATTCCATATCCACAATAGACTAATCAATTTGCATTAATTCACTCTACACGAAATTCCCATCTTTGTTTCCCGAAAAAAGTAATCATTATTTTCTAGGAGGCCATTTTCTATCTTTTCAGTGATTCCATTAGAAAATCAATATTATTACAGGATATCTGCAATATCCTCTAGTTTCTGAGATATTTCCACCCCATTCAAACTTAATGAGAAGTTTTGATATTACTTTTGTATTAAGTTATAAGGAGGGTTAGCCCACATTAAATTTGTAAGGGGCTTGTACACAGAAATGACCTTCGCACGTATGAATGAAGTTAACAGTATATTAAGTGCTGAAATTAGTAGAGGTAATGGGTACCTTTGTAAAATCCTGTAGGTCAACAGGGTGTTATGTTACAGAGCTTCCTAGATTGGGAGATTACCCAGCTGCTGTTCTAGACAGCTTTTCACACTTTCAGCATAAAGGTCCGTTGATGCTCTTTGGATTCATATTGACAGGGTGTCCTCCAGCAGCCCATTTTAAAGGCTGGTGGACCACTACAGTTGAGTCCTTTTCCAGTTCTTCGTTCCTGGGGTTAAAAATATCATGTTGTGGTTTGCATTACAGCACTCACAGGTGTGTAGGGTGAACTGTGCACCTGCCTGGGGCTGGGGAACTGATCATTGCTGATGTCTCCTGAGCTCTGAAGCAAAGGGTCAGGAAGCCTTTGAGCATAATCATCACAACAAGGATGTATTTGAAGTCAGTGCTAAAAAGATGCAGTTCCAGATAAAGGTAAGTGAGTCTATGCTGGCTTATAAGAAAACTAGAGATGGCACTTTACTTTATTGCATAGAACAGAGTATGACCTTGCTCAGAAGTAATATCAATTTGCATTTTATTGTGCATAAACCCAGATGAATGGAGCCACTAAGGACTTCAGTAGTAGCCAGGACATCAGTGAGGAATAACACTCTCTTCTACAAAAGAAACCCAAGACCTCTTGAAAGAAAAAATCTACACCCAGTGCAAAACCTTTGGATACCCTAAATTAAATTTTACCACACAGAACTCATATCAAGGGTTTTCCTAAGTGTCTACCACCACAGTGTTTGAACATTACTTAGAGGCTATTTTGCTGATTACACTCATGATCAAATGGCTTGGTAAGATGAATTTATGAATTTTTAAGCATTGGAACAGGCTGCCAGGAAAGTGGTCGAGTCCCCATCCCTGGAGGTATTTAAAAGATGGGTAGACAAGGTGTTTAGGGACATGATTTAGTGGTGGGATGGCCGGGTTAGGTTTATGGTTGGACTTGATGATCTTAAAGGTAATTTCCAACCTAAATAATTCTATGATTCTGTGATTCTTTCCCACCTGACATCTGCCACAATTTTCTTTCTTGCTTTACATGCTTCTAATCATGATGTTTTGCTGCTATTCTTGAAATATTCACATAGTTCTCCTTCCTCTCCTTTTCACTTCCAGATGTCGTTTCTTTCAATTGCCTGATGGAGGTAATGTTCCTTGTGCCTCACATCTGAGGGACAGCCTTGTGCTACCTGTCATCTCTCTTTTGACATGTCAGATTTAAAAAATAAAACCACATATTAAAGTCTGTGATGAGCAAGTAGAGCTTAAAACTAATTTCTCCAATGCACTGCTCGGAGATAAAGCTTTTGCATTATCAGATACAGTTTATAATGCAGTCTGAAATGCATTTTGAAGGATTGCCATCATTCCTTATGAAGAGAGAGATTTTACAGTGTTCTACCCAGATGTTTCTTCCTGGCATCAAAAATAGCAATCAGACAGTAAATAAACTGATTAGGATACACATGAAAATGTATTCAGGTAGTAAGGCAGCAATAATGTGAACCAGAGGATGCTCTGAACCCCTAAGGCTCCAAATAATTATTATAAAACTCTATTTCTTTCACAGCGGACTTTCTGCAGGAGACATGAAATAGATTTTAAGGTACAGTGAGTGTTCTCTTTTGGATCAATGGGACCAGAAAAAGCTGCTTTGTTATTTTGTTTAAGTTTGTCCTTTAATCCTTCAGCTGCTCAGGGAGGAGCTGCTGGGAGGGCACCATTCTGGTGAATAATATTAATTCACCTCCTGTTAAGTTTTCTTTTGGTTTCCTAAGTGGATACTAACAGATACTAAGAGGAAAATTTTTCACAATGAGATCAGTCAACCATTGGAATAATCTCCCCAGGGGTGATGTGGTTGACTCCGCCACACTGGACACTTTCAAGATGCAGCTAGACTGGGTGCTGGGCCATCTTGCCTAGACTGTGCTCTTGCCTAGAAAGGTTGGACCAGATGATCCTTGAGGTCCCTTCCAACCTAGGATTCTATGATTCTATGACTTCCTCTGGTTTTTGGTCACAGGGATCAGTGACACATCATCCAAAGGAAAGGCAGACATTAAATGCATGTGCAATTCTTAACATTTTACCTCTCAACCGTCCTGTTTATAACTCTGCTTTTGTTTTTCCTAAAAATCACAACATGAGATGGAAAGTAAAACCCTACTGCTAACACCCTGGACAATTCACTTGCTTTCCTTACACAGCCACTCTCTTAGCCTCTTTAAGATGTGGCACACCATGACTCTCTGCAGCAGTACTCTGTGGAGAAGAAAGCCTGACTGTGCCATTCATGCAGATTATCAGTTCTGGTAGAAGACTTACAGTTATGCCAACTCAGAATTCATCTGAAATATTTCTTCTGCCCTAAAAATAGGCAAACCCCAGCTATTACTTTTTACTTTTCCCTTTTTTACCTGAGCCTTAATGACAGAAATTTGATCAGCTTGCTGATGCCGGGAAAATCTGAGGGGAAACGAAAGGCAAAAGCTGTATATTTGGAGAATATCTCTTTCTGTGGTCAAATGAGTGAAGACAGGTCAAGCATAGAGGAGATTTCCCAATTCTGAAAAGGATTAAAATCTGAGCAGAGACAGTCTTACCTTAGCAAACCTCCTCCTCTGGAATGACACAGCACCTGGGAAGTTCCCATGTGTCGCTTCCCAAAAAGTCCCAAAGAGCAGCAGCTTATACCAAGAAGTCTTAGCCACACCTCCTCTCCCCTGCTGACCATTATGTTAAAAGAGCTGTGTCATAACATTTGGAAGACCCAATCCTCAGCAGCTGAACTTATGTTGTGGCGGAGGTATACTCTGCACCAGACCCCTTCTCTTGTCAAGTGAAGTGGGAGACCTACAGAAGCTTACCATTGCTGTCACCTTGGCATGCACCTGGGTTTCCTTCCAAAAAAATCGGGAACCGTGAAGGTATGATGTGTAACCAGATCTCATCTTGTTGTGCAATGATAATATGGCCAGTGTGTACTGCTAGGGACTAGACTGTTGAGCGCACCATGGATTATAACAACCTTCAGTGCACTCATATTAGGTGAGGTTTTCTCACTTGTTCTGATTTCATGCTGCATTTAGCACAGCATCCGTCATAACACAAGGCAGAGATTGCTCAGAAGCCTCTAGTTCCAGACATGAATGGAACACTGAATAAATACATGCTCCTGAATATATGCTCTGCCTTGATATTTAGGCAGTTCTTTAATACAGTCCAGTTGGCTTGCAAATATCCTCATCAGCCAGCGCAGAAAAGCTCTGGAGGATTCCAGAATGTATGCTCCATTAGTATTCACCATTGTTCTGGAATTAACTCACCCTGGATATCATTTCATCTGATATGTAATAATTCACTCTGATATAATTTTTACGATTAGCCCAGGCTCAATTAAAAACAAAACAAAACAAAACCAAACCAAACCCCTTTCCGTTTTTGGTATCCCAGACTGGCACCGGGAATATGGTTCCGTAAATGGTCTGAGTCAGATCAGGAACTGCTTTTAGCTTATACCAAGTATACCTTTACATGTCTTCATTGGGAATGTTGCAGTAATCTGTCTGCCAAGAACAAACTTGTTATCTTTTTGCCAGCAGCAAAGGAGGTGTGTCCATTGCCAACTAAAAGCCATTTTCCCAGATGGTTAGGAAAGCTTTCACACTAAATACTGATAACATAGCAGATGGGTGATATCCGTGGATAACTCCAGACTTAGACCTGCTGTCATGCTAAAATGCAGCTACCTCTCATGTTTAGCCAAGACTGCATAACTTCCTCCACTTGAGGCTTCTTTTATGTACCTAGAAATGATATATCAAGAGCAGCTGAAGTTCTTCTGCAGGTAGCTAACACTTTGGTTGTGAGAGGCTTCTGATATTTATCTTGCAAAACACTGTAGTGCAAAACCACATTTCCTGCAAAATGCAGTTCTCAAGAGAACAGGACTGGGATACCCATTCACAGTGCTGATGGCTCACCACTATGAAAGCAACAATTTGGACTGAAGTCTGGTCATTTGGGCAAGTTTGTTCCAGAACATTTGATATGTTAGTCTTTGAATCACAGATTGCTGTGGGGCCACCTGAGCCTAAGGCTTATAGCTCAACTGGTTTGGGAACAAGTTTTGGTTTTTCCACATCATGTTTCTCCAACCTCTCACCAGGTGATACATAGCAGGTAGAAGAAACTGCGTGCGTGCATTCATGCATGTGTGAGAGTGCACAAAAATGTCTTTTGAGTTGCTTTCTTTATAAAGAACTCAGAAAAAGAACCATGAGGATTTACTTATTAGAATATGAAAAGCTCTTTCTTCTAATAAACCAACTGATTTAGGAATAATAATATTGGTTTAGATAGCTTTGTGTGGAATAAACTTGATTCATTCCCTGTTTCAGCAGCACATACAGTGTACTGCTGTCACGGATTTCGGTTGTCATACCATGTTAACCAGTATTCAACAGTAAGCAAAATAAACCCATACCTAAAAAGCTTTTTCACTTCCCAGATTCACTGTGAAATGCTGAAATTCAACTGCTTAGGAAGCATGTTTTAGAAGTCTCCACCAATTTCCACAGTTCTTGTGGTATGCTAAACTTTGGCTCTCTTTTTTATTTCCCTTTGTTGTCTTCTCTGTGGTAACAGAAGCATTGCTCTTTATGTTTCATTGCTACTCATTTTTATCACTAGAAAAAAGCACATGATCACACTTGAAAAAAAAAAAAAAGAGCACTACAAACATGATCATGTGTACAAGAATAAAACCAAGGAGTCTTTGAGAAATTTTAAACTGCAGCAGCTTTAAAGAGAGACAATATCTCAAGAGCACAAAAAGCTGATCTTGGTTCTAGAGAGCCTGGACGATCCAGTGGCTCCAGCAAGCTGTTCTGAGTCAGTGCAAAGTGTTAGTATTGACACTACTAAAAATAAATAAAGAATGAGAAGCATGACTGTGAATCACTGTTTTGAGTGAAGCAGTCTAGGTTTAGCAAGTCTAGCTACCGTGCCTGTAAACCCAGCTGATTTTGTAACAGCTAGGATAACTCTACATAGTGATTTGACAAATCATATTCACATAATGCACAGCATTTTTTGAGTGTCTGGGGTTTTTTTATCCATTGGCTTAACATTTATTATTTCATTTAACCTTTCATGCAACATGTTCCACCCTTCAGATGTAGTTTACCTTGGAAGTGTTGCCTGATCTTTTATCTTGTGTTTCCCTAGCTGCTGTCTCTCTCCTAGGACTCTGACATCTGTTAAAATTAAGCTGGGAGAACAAGGTGCCTGTGGACTCAGTGGAAAACATGCTGAATGGGTGAATTTCTTTTCCTCATAGCTAGGCTTCACTCAAACTAAAAAAACCCCAAACCGACTATAAGGCTGCCATTATCAATTTTAATGATGCAGATAAAGAGATGGTGTATGAAAGACAAGGCATTCATTTGTTGAGAGAAACCTTGAGCTGCAAAATGTGAAAAGCCCTGGAAATAAAAATCTAACAAAATAAAGACAAAGAACTTGTCTAACGCTGTGACAGAATAGGAAAGGTCAGGCTTAAATTCAAAGATAAGGAAAAGGACAAGCCTCAGAGGTAAAGGAGAGAGGAAAAAAAGACAAGCTTAAAGTCAGGGAAAAGAAACCACAAAGAACAAGCAACTAGAAAGCTCAACAAACCCTGGACAGAACAATCCCCTAGTGGGCTCGACATGTGGATAATCACTCTTTTCATCAAAATGATAGGCTCATCAGTTGGTGTATGCTGTGACAAAAGCCACCAACCACCAGAATAAGCCACTGATCGGGTTCAAAATTCTTTTTGAAACTCCGATGCTTGCCTGCATTTAAAGTTAGTGAGGAAGATGTGGCTGTGACTCTGAAGAGGTGTCTCTGAATCTGGAAGAGATGAGAGCTAGCTCTTTCCAAAGCTGGTAATAATAGCTGCTGGACCGAATGCTTCTCTGGGGCTGTGTTGGTTTCTGTGTGC
>NW_009259535.1:273591-299985 GCF_000687185.1 Egretta garzetta | reverse complement strand
TCTGTTTAAAATGTCTGATGTGCTTGTATTATTTAAGAGAGACGTGTGTAATTGTGATTGCCTTCTGCTGTAACCTCTGCTGCTGTATTTACCTCTGTGTCAGCAGTATCATACTACGGCTGAGCATAAATTTACAGTAAGCCAAATCCCTGACAACGAATTGGGTATGGCTGTTTGGAAAATGGGAGAAGAAGAAATAAGGATGTCAAAGCTTTGTAAGCAGCAAATACCCAGATCTCTTTTTTTTCCTCAAAAATAGCAATAATGCCAAGTGAGTCCCATATGCTGCTGTGGGGTTGGGTTTGCTTATTTGTTTGCATCCTTTTTGTAATGCAGTGGCAATATTTCTGTCAAGCCCAATGATAATTAGAAAGGAATGGTTACTGATGCTATGCTGAAGCAAGAGGTGCCTGTTTATCAGGACAAATGGCAAAGGCAATGGACCTCCTGCCTCATGTGCACTGAGGGAAAGCCATGACTTCTGCTCTTCAGTTTGATGAAACCGAACGGAGTCAAGCTTTAGAAACAAAACCTGTTGCAGAAATACCTGGCCTCATTCTTAATTATAACACTTGCACTTGGACTTGTTTTATGCTTCACCTGTGTAAGTAACTACCCAAATCCCTTACTATAGGTTTTCCTCTTCTCTAGCGATTTTCTTTTTGATAGCAATAGTCGGTGCAGGTTGGACATGTCTGTAAATTGAGAGTTGTCTACTGACAGGGCAGAGGGAAATGACCAGAGAGATTTTCAAATCTGTTACAGAAATATCTGACTACAGAACAGTATGTGCCTCTGACCTACTACACACAGCTTAATCTACTAAATGGAGGGATTAATTAACTTGCACAAGCTGAAATGTCTTCCCACACACTACTTCAGGTAGTATATTGTTTAAGCTGGAGAATGTTCTGTAATTTGCCTGCACACAAAGCTGGGTGTAGGCATGTTTTTAAAACTCTTTCTCAGATAAGAGAGCAGCCTGGAAGCTGGCAGGACGTTTTGCCTATCTTGTTCTTTGGTATATTTAATGAAAATAAATCTATTTGCTAAGCAAATGGCAACTGTTTGTGTTTCCGTTTAATAGGATTTTCTTTTCTTACCATATCTGATTGGAGGGGCAGCAAAGGCGAGGGTGTGTGGTGGGTTTTTTTAATGTGAAATTTTGCCTTACTAGTATAAAAATGAAACCATCAAATCACCATGTGTTACACTGCTGCCCTTGGCAGCCATACCCCGGTGGCAAAGCTCCTGTCCTGTGTGGCAGCTAAAGCCCTCTCAGCTTGCCATCTGCTGTAATCCTAAACTCTGAGCTGTGTGGCCGGGCACTTACATGATGCGTGGGAAGAGGTGGCTCAAGCTGAGGGGGACCTGCCTGAATTGCTCAGCGAAGAAATACAAAGGAAAGGGGTTAATAGAACCAAGAACTGACCTTTGCACAGAGGTCACCTAGTGTTGGGGTAGCAGATACAGAATGTTTCCATTAGGCATTCACAGTCCAGTTAGTCAGCGCTGTACTTACCTCATTTTTGAGAACATGCGGGTACTCAAGGTCAGCGGTAGAATAACCAGCAATGTAGTCTTTGGTCACTGACCTGGAGCAGGAGGAGACTTGGGCTCTGTTCACATAGACTTCCTAATCTTTTTAGCTCCCTGAAGCTCTTTGACATGCTGTTGCTGTTTGCTCATAGTAAGTAGCCACATCTCAAAGCCTAGGCCATATTGCCTTGTACTTGTAAATGACAGACACATTTATGTAATTGAAGTATTCTAGCAACAGTCTTCTCTCTACCTTGTCCATTCCCATAAGTGATCCATATTCTTAGCTTTGCTTCCCAGGATTTTTTCTGAACTCTGGTGAAGTTTGCTGTTCCTGCCATTGGCTTGAGACGATAAGGAAACAGTTTTTCATAAATTCAGTTACTCAAAGCAGATTTCCAAAAGGCAAAGGCCATCTTTTTCCTACCTTATTTCTATCGATGAACCCATGAAAACTTCGAAAGCTAATAGCACTTTGTTCTTCGTTAGCTTTACCCTCACATACAAATCCATGGAGGATGACTTGGGAACTTGGGACCTTGCTGCTCAGAAAACTTCCCATCTTGGATTTTGGAAGCAGACCATGTATTTTGATACTCTCATACTCCACAGGAGGGTTAGTAATAATGATGAGAATATTTCCCAGGAGCTTGATTGATGGAGATATCAGCGACCAGCTGAGCTCAACATACGTCTCTGTGTGCTCCCGAGGGACGAGACCATAGCTCGCATTAGGAATCAGCCATAAGGTATATGAAAATTAAGTTAAAGCTCAAGAAATACATCATAGGTTCACACATACAAAGCATTCAGCTCATTCAGAGGAAGAGGTAGGTGTCTTAGGCAAATGTCTGAAGCTCAGGCAACCATTTATTCTGAAGTGTCTCTAAATATTTTGTTCTAGAGCTGTCTTAGTTTCATTTTGTTTATAGCCAGTTTTACAGGTGGATTCAAGAGAGGTCTGCATGTACTCTAGACCAGCCAGATGTGAGCTGGTTTTGAATCAGAAACTCGGCAGCCACGTAGCTTGTCATGCTGTGTTTTGGTTAATAATCTTGGCATTGAGTTCAGACAGAGTGTGCTATCTGCCTCCAAAAGTCTGTGTAGATGTACTGAAAATATGAGACAAAGCTACAGTAGGACTGTATAGGAGTTTGTATCTTTGCAGTGAGGATTTAATTCTGCTTTTATTCAAAGTAGGAGTCTTAAAGAGAGGGGAAGGAAGGGAGAGACACCATAGTATATGAAATGTCTTAATGATAAGAGTACTTTGTGAGTATGGTTTTGAATCTAGTTTTCCCATATTCCAGTTTGGTACTTTACCTAGGGCAATATAAGCGTGTTGTGCTTTTCATTGTCTCTTACTCTGGACCTTAGGCAAACTCTGACCCTGTTAATGGGTCTGCAGGCTTAGAAATAGAGAAGCAAGATTATTCTCTTCCTTGGTTTCTATTGAAATACATGAAGTTTGTTCCTAATATGGGAGTAACATAAGATGAAGGTTTTTATAATCAGAATTCAAAGGCTGCTTTTGTTTATTTAAGATTTTTGGGGGCTCTTCCTTCTTAGAGTCCGTGTTAACTTAGAGCTCAGACTGACTTTTGAACCCAAACTCCATATTCTGTCTTGCCTCCATCTTGACTTTTGTACTTCTGCTCATATCTGAAATAAGTCTGTTGGCAGCCCCCTCTCTCACACAGATGAGGAGACTGGCTCCAATTCTAGTGATGCTGTGAAGACATTTGAGATGCATCTGGTGGGTGCATCTTGGAGGGATAGAATAGGAGGTAGGATAGGATTAACTACAATTGACAAATATCTCCTCTTCCCTCTTTCTACTGTTCATTACTGAGGAGGTTAAACTTTTATCTCTTGCATCTCATAATTATACTCTTACTGTGTTGTCTAGAGGCCTCTAGAAAGCCCTCTGGTGTTCTGTGATCCATAATAATTACAAAGGCAGTGGTAAAGAAAAAGGCCAACAGGTTCAACAGGTCAAACTACTTTGTAGCGTTCCTTTCAGAGGCTACAGTTTTTATTTGTCAAATGTCTCTCTGTCAGGCTCCTGCTGGTGTGAAAGATTGAAAGGTGCAGGGCAGAAGTTGCAGGGGACTGATTATTTGTTTGCCCAGAGAACCTTGTAAGAAAGCAACACATTAACACACACAGAGACACATACACACAAAAAAAGATAGGAAATTCTCCATTTTATAGAAAAGAGACAGGCAATGAAAAGAACTGCTCACCACCAGAAACAAAGGAGCAGAAGTACCTAACAAAGAAAAAATCGTATTTGCTATTCTTATGTAAAGGTGAGAGAAACATCAAAAGAGCAGCTGAGTGGAAAGATATCCACAATCATCCTCAGGAAGCTTACCAGAGCACTTGAAAAAGAGGTGTCTTAAAAAACCTCCTCCGTCATCTCTTTTTCCTTTTTTTATTAACTAAACAAGTGAACCGTAATTATCTTCGTCCACTTTCATTATTTTGTTACGAGTTCTGTAAATGCTTTAATACAGGAGAGATAAACAAATAATAGATTTTATGTAAATATTGGTTGCTAATGATGTTATTAAGAGACTGGAAAGCAAGAAATGGGAGGAGCTGATAAACTGGGGAGGTTAACTGAAAGTGCTGTGCAAATCTGGTTTCAGACATGGCTCCTGGGTGAGGAGACTGTTGTGTTCCTATAGTTCACCCAGGCAATGAATATATCTGATTGTTTGATTAAAGGCTAGTGTACTGCAATAAGACATGAGGAATAATGCACCTAGGAGATGATGAGGAAACACACCAAAGACTTCTACCAACTGGGCTCAATGAAATTCCTGGCCAAGGAAAATATACCCAGGCACCTAAGCAGGTCTCTTTACTATCTACCAGAAATAAGGCTTTCATAATTATTAACATAGGGGCCAAAATGTGAGAAATGAGGAAGCTGAAAGAGATTGGAATTGTTGCTGTTCCTAGACAGATATTTCTAAATCGGTATAGAGATGCTGACTGAAGCATCGCTTCTGCAGAGCAAATGGATTATCTGGCAGTTGAAATGGCGAGATACTTTTTCTGCTTTATTAAATTACTAATGTGTAAAGAAGACAAGACGTTAAGACAGCTCAAACTGAAACTACTCCAATGCTATTTGTTACCCCAGTGGGACTGGTTATTTTCACACGTCAGTTGTCAGTAACACATTGTCCTGGCATAAACCGTGAATGAACAAAAAGAATGGTCAGCTCCGAAGAGTGTGGAGTTAAAGTAAAAGGTATTTGAGTGCAAATCCAAAGTGAATAAAATAGGTGAAGTAGATTACATATTTATATATACATTGGATAAAGAATTCTCTAAATAACTGCCATAACTGAACTAATCAGAAATAACTCAACTGACTCTGAGTATGTTCATAACGGAATTAGGTAAGTGGAAAAGTACCAATACCATTGAAACCCGGCCGCCGTTGAAGAAAGTTGCAGCTGAATTTCTAGAAGAACTTGTGCTGTTATCAGACAGAAAAAGGTGGTAAAAACAGTGGCTGTGTCTTTTTTTTTTTTTCCACTTCCTCTTGGCTGTCAGGTCTTTGTAAGTAGAGCCAGCACTGCTCAGCAGGGTCTTGTTAGTCCAAGGTGTCTTGAAAAACGGTCTAAACAAAGTCTCTGTACCATTGCGGGTATCAGAGCTAGTATTATTTTCTCCACCATTATTTTGGCCATAAGGATGCCCATGCTGTGTTTCTACATGAGGAAAGATGGATAGAGTGACTCTGTAGTAGAGAAGTTGGTGGTATCTGGTTTTGGTGCATTGTAATGTGATTTGTGTTCACACATATACCAGTTCTGAAATGAGACAGTTAAGCAGCATTAATGTCTTTTTTTTCTAGTTTATATCTGGTTTCTAAGAATTAATTCAACACCCAGAACAGAAACTGATAATGCACATGAACCCTGTTCCCAAGAAAAGCTTTGCCTATTTGCCTGAGAAAGATGCTGGAATTTTATTCAAATCAGTGCACAGTTGGGTCCTGCTGTTTAGCAGGATGATGATGACTGATGTTTTCAGCTAACCTGTTTGACTTTCCTCTGAAACAGGTTAGGAATTGGTTGGTTACAACAGAGAGGTGGTGTTAGGCGCTGTTCCTTACTGAACCTCCATTTCCTTGCGTTGCAGTTAGTGTTCTTGCTCACCACTTGGTAGCCAATGTTTGTACTTTTCCGCAGTAACGATGATCCTTTCTCACCATTGTGTCCCAGCAGATCCTAGTCTGTGACCTGGGGTGGGAAGCAGCTCCGGCTTGGGGCATTGTCAGTAGGTGACTATGGTGACATGAGAATGTCACCCGGGAGCCTTCTACACCTAAACCCACCCAACCACAGATGGTCCTCCCCAAGCCCAGCTTTTATTTACGTTAATAAGGCTTTTGAGGCTATGGGAACAGTGACACTTAGTGGCAACTGCCAGAACTATGCCTTCAGGAGTGGAGGCTGTGTTTGATACAAGAAATAAATTGTGAAGTGGTAACATATCTAATTGGCTATCAAATCTGATTAATCACAAAGGTCAATGGTAGCCATGCCGCTTGGCTTCCCAGTGGATTCATTTGTGCCAGTTGAACTCTGTCACAAATGGGGAAAAAAAGAAAGAAAATAGAACACTAACTTCTGAGCCTGAGTAACATTAATTAATATAGGTGATGGTGTTTGCATGTGTAAATGCGTTCTCTTTATACTGCACATTAAAATTATTTTGTCTTAGTAACTGAAAAAATCATGAAGTCCTGGTACTGAGACCAGGTTCAGTTCCTTCTAAATCCTTTTCAGTTCTGTCTGCCCTTTTCAGTTCACCTGTCCTTTTTCACCCTTTATAGGTAGTGCTTTTTTTGGCTACTTTATCTCTCGATAAGATAGTAGTCGGACAAGTTTTTGACTGAATTGCACTTATGGAAATGAAAGGATGGGCTTTCTACATGCCATCTTCTATTATTCCTCTGAAGACTTGTATTTTTGTGTTCTCCCTTTCTTATTTTTCCCATTGACTCTTGCTTAGACTTCTGCTGTGTTTCTGCATGTCTTGAAGCAGTGCCACTGCTGAAGAATTGCTTTCCTTTTGTAAGAAAACGATTAACTTAAATTGATGCCAGCAACGTATATCAAAACAGAGGTGCAGCTGATTACCTGTGGTTGTGATTTCTTCTTGGATAAATGGAAATATCCTCAGTGTTGAGTGCAGATCAGCTACAGAAAGTGGGGAATTGCCTTGGACGTTACATTGCACACAAGGCAATGTGATCTGTGCTGTCATGTGCACTATACAGTCGTCTTTGTGTCTTGCTACATCGCTGCATAGCTACATAGCCTGAGGGGTATCATGATGTGAAGAACAAGATGACTGGAGATAAGAGAGAGACCTTCCATTTAGCAGGCAGCGTTGCTAGCTGCCTGTACCAGTTATTATTTTTGGTCTCTGCCATGGGTGAAACAGAGTGAAAAACAATCCATAGAGGATCTGGGTACTGGGGATTATTTAAAAAATAGCAAGATTATATTTGATTGTCTCATGCAATCACTTGCACCCCTCTCAGCGCTCTATCCAAGTCTCAACTTCCCTCCCCAGCAAGGAGATGGCTGCTGGTCTCGGAAGGTGGGATGGAAAGTTGTGTCGGTTTGTGCTGTGCAGCTCCTCGGCTGTTAGCGACCTGTCTCGGCTGATAGCGGCCCTGTCCCTGAGAGCCCCTGGCATTCATTTCCAAGCACCTCCCTGACCTTCAGGATCTTCCACCACCTCCAGGGTCTCTCCTCCACTGAGGATCTTCACCTTTTAGCCCTTCTGCTGGCTGTTGGCCCCCAGCTTTCCCAGAATCACAAGGCATGATCAGCCTTCTAATTGGCAGTACTGTCTCATGTCTCTTTATTAATTGGAAGATTCAGGATACAGCACTTCTGTTTAGACCTGGTGTTATCAAATTTACAACCAGCCCATGCAGCTTGCACACAGCAAGTTGCACAGGTGTACTTGAGAGTCCAATGTTCAGTTTTACACCTTTCCTCCCCTCCATACATCCAATTATCTATTTTCTATAATCATTCACCATTTTTTTCGCTTACTTTTTTTTTTTTTTTTTTTTTTTTTAATCCCCCATCCACTTGCCTTTTAGCTGCCGGTAACGCAGTTCTTGCCAGATCTTCTTGACTTCCCAGCTCTGGAGTTTGTTAGGTTCACAAGAACTTTTGATTTGTAAACAAGAATTTTTAATTTGTAACTTTCTGGAGATTTCTGGAATTTCTGAGAACATGCTGGTTCAGCTGAGGTGAGAACAGTCTGATTCAAAATCCTACTATTTTCCTTCTGGAGCAGGTGAATGTCCCTATAATATGTAATACAGACACTTTTCTGTGTAGATGTGACATAAATGTACATTTTGTGTAACTTGTGTTCTTTTCGGAAAAAGTGAGAAGAAGACCATGTGGAAAGCAGATGTCTAACTTTCAGCAAAAGAGACATTTAATTCCTTACTAACCAAACATATATTTTGCTCTTGGGATTTTACTGGAGATAGAATAAAAAGGGTCTGAATCCCAGAATCATGATGACTCATTCACATTACCTTATTCTGAATGTTCAGACAAGCTTTGAGAAAATGCTTATCTATGGCCTGAAGAAGGCCAGTCAAATCTTATATTGGCTGCTTGAATTTTATGACTTGTAGGGATCCTAACAAGAAAGAATGAATTTATACAAATCATTCATTGCCAGAGTAGATATTTCTCCAACTAGAACTCCAGATAACACATTTAAATGCAGAGGCAAGGAATACTGCAAGGTAGGAGGAAGGATAATCATGTTGTTTCATAGTCTGCTTGGTCAGGATTATTAAAAAAAGATCTCAGAATCCAGAAGCACTATAAATGGAGCTAATCTTCTGGTGGTGATTTTCTTAATCTTTTTTGCATATCAAAGCCACTTAGGGTATCTCTCATCAGAACCACAGCATGGAGGTGTCACAAATCACTGGTTACTTTGAAAAAAATGTAGCTTTTTAATAAAATTAATTATTGTTTCAAAGGAATAACAATCAAAACAGCAGAGCTAGTTAAATGAATTTTGAAGGAACAGTATTCCATGGAATTACATGTTTTTGTTAAACTTATTTGGAATTTGGTATCAAAGGAAACTAGAAAACAAGTTCCGAGCTATGTAGAAATGTCACATTTTTCCTGCTGTTTGCTTTAAAGAAAACACGTTTAATTCCTTTGTTCTGAAGCCAACCTCAGATACAGTTGTGTCTAGCTTGTATCTGATAACCTCGTATTGTAGAATTATTACATGGACTGGAAGGGGCCTTTGGAGGTCATCTGGTCCAACCCACCATTCAAAGCAGGGACAACTTACATCAGGTTGCTCAAGCTGTTGTCCACTCAAATTTTTAATATCTCCAATAACCTCTCTTTGAAGACTATTCCAGTGCTTGACAGTCTCACAGTTGTTCTAACATCTAACCAGAAACTTCCTTGCTGCAACTTGTACCTGTTTCTTCTTGTCCTGCCACTGTACCCCTCTGAGAAGAATCTGGCTCCATTTTCTCAAAGCCTGCCATTTGCTGAAGACATTAAAACACTTTGCTTTGCCTAAATAAAATATTTCCATTAATAAAAACAAAAATGGAAAGATTTATGCTGGCTTTCTATGAGACTATTTTCCTTTAGGCATGCCTCTGGATAAAAAGAAGCATTCCTCATGTTTTTTGAGTGTTATGTGACCACAATGACTGAGGAAGGAACAAAATTAACACAAATCCTGAAACAAAAATAGGCTTCTGATCCTTTAGACTTTGTTAAAGAGTAGTAAATTGGTAGTACAGAGCCATATTTCAAAGAAGAACTTTAAATGTAAACATTTGCATCCTGAATAGACATTTTCTATTTCAGAATATTTCTAAAAATACTCAGTCTTGGAAGGGGTAGAAATGTAATAATATTAAATTCTTCCTTCTGTATTTTTTTGTCTTGATTCTGTATGTATTTTAACAGAAGAATGGGTGTATTTAAATGATTCATCATCCCCCATTCTTTTGATGCTGAGCTGTTTCACAAGTGTGGGTTCTTAATAAATTTTACAAGGAAAAATCTGAGAGCCAGTATATGTTTTGAGTTCCTAACCCTAGAAGGATCCGGGTTAGATTCTTGCTGTTCAACAAAATAACACTACTTTTCAGCCCTGAACTCAGTATCTGTGTTTTCTCTGTGTAGTCTTTCGCTGAACACCACATTGTTTTCACTTCCAGGTATTCCCGTAATTGTGCCTTCCAAGTACAGCATCACGGCATGATGTGATTGCCTGTTACGATCTTTGATTATGATGGAAGTGTGTTTCCAGCTTCATCATCCCATTGCTCCTCAGTCAAATTCAATTTCAGTTGGAGGGAGCGCTGCCATCCCCTGCCCGTCACTTGCTATTGTCCTCTTTCACAGGGTTCAACCTGTTGATGTTCTGATTGCCAAAGGCGTATCATTTGATTTTGAAAAGCCTCCTCCTCAGTGAACGCCTCGGGGTATTTTCAGCTCTATTTAGATTTGTGCATTACAGTTTTAAATTGCTACTTTGGGCTCTATTAAAACAATTTTCAAAAATAAAATGTCAGTGTGCACAAACAGGTAATTGAAAATAGCACTGCTTAGGAACAAATACAGCTTTCCTGCAGATTTCCTTAGCTTTTGTTTAGAAGTGTAGCATTGGTATTATGCTAGTGTGGTTTTGGTTTGTTTTTTTTTTTTTACTTGGTACAAGTGCTAATCATGATAAAATATTGTTGGCTTGAGTAGCTGTATAATGGTTGTTAACATACCCATTCATGCAAGATCAAATGATCTGTAGGATTGTGGTGCACACAAGCAAGAAATCCCAGGTAGTTGTCCATTAACCTCAGGAGTGCGGTTCCTATTAATTTATGAATGTTCATTATTATTTTACAGCATAAAATACTTTATTCATTCCATACACATTCTGCTTTTAGTAGTCTAGTGTTGTCTGTGAGTGGTAAAATACTCAATATTCAGCATCCTATAGTCATAAAATATTTTTATTCTGGAGTCACAATAGTAAATCTTTCAACTCTGGCAAACCATATAGACTGCATAGCTATATCTTGACACCTTGTGTCTTCTGAAGTCATTTATACCAGTGCAAATAATTACACATCATTTTATCAACTTAGTCTGACTTTGCCTTCCTTTTCCACCTGTGTGAATTCTATACAAAGACCAAGACATTCATTTAGCTTAATTGGGAGCAGTATAGGTGAAGGTCATAGATGGAGCTTGGAGAATTGTCTGTGACACTGTAGATTATTTTTTTAACATTTTTTGTAGTGAAACATCACTACTTTCAGCTTCAAAGCATTATTAAAAGAAAATTCCACAACATTGTTAAAAAAAAATAATCTATTAGGACCAAATTGGTGTTGTATCGCTAATTTGCTCCTAGAGCTAAGAAGTCTCTGTAATTCTGAGGCTATCATTTTCTTATTTACATGTGTTATTGACAGGATATTAGTAGTGAATAGATTTCTACTGAATTTCAGTAGGCCATTTAATTTCTTGTACAGGTGGGTTCAGGTCTATTGTAAAGCACTGCAGATGCTTAAAGTACTCTTCCATATATCAATCGGTGCAATGCAATTTTCTGTATTACATAAAATGGCATAACTGCGTGATTCCACAACCTAATCTCTTCTTTTCTCCTGGTCAAGTTAACTCTTGAGTCCTTCACTTAGTGCAGATGTACCTGGAAGTAGCAACCTACTTTGGTAACAAGTGGTCCGCTCTATTTCCTTGTGTTGTCCCAGTCCTCTATGAACATGAAAATCCTATGCAAAGGAAAGGAAACCTGTAAAATAACAGAAAGCAAAAAGCACAATTAAGGTGCAAATGCTGCATGTGCTCCCAGGAAGATGTAAGGAAGATTGAGGGACTTCTATTGACTTAAGCGTTTTGGAAGCCAAAGTCAAACTGATTACTTCAGTAATCACCCAGCACTTGCTGTTGGAAGGAGGTAAACACATTCTCTGCTGCTCATCAGCTCCTTCTTATTACCTTAGACATCGTTTGATGTTTGTATAGTGCTAGAATGGCCCTATATTTCTTGAACTCCCTGGTCTTAAAAGATTTACTGTTGGTATAAAAAATTAGGAGATTCATCCTTGGAAGTCTGAGTTACTGAAATTGTGTTCACTTCCAGTCTTCATTCATGCACAGATGTCTCTCAAGGAAGGTAAATATGCCTTCTCAATCAATGTCTCTGACAATTGCTTTTGGAATAAAATCCTTGCTGGTCAATGTTGCTTACATGTTCACATGGGATCCATATGCTCTATTATGCAGCGGGTTGGGAGGGGATCTGCGCATGGAGCAACAGCTATAATTTGGGTGTGTTTGACTCAGGGATTTGCCCCCCAGTTGTTCCTGTGCCCAAGCTAATGCCTAGGTAAGCATTTTGCCCCCCATCTGGGCTGTGATGGTGTGGTTTATGGCACTTAGATGCTGCGTGCAGAGCACCATGTGGGTTAAGGTCTGTTTGGCTTTGCTGGAGACCGAGTCAGGAGCACTTGCTTTGTCAGCCGCAGCTGAGAGACAGCTGAAGAAGTGGTGGTGTGTGGCCTCTCAGCTATGACCATCAGCTTTCCCGTGGGGCTGAACCACCCAGGCAGTGTGCCTGCTGTAGTGCAGGCTCTCCTGACACCCCTGCCTGCTCTCACACCTTCCTTCTCACCATCCTCTGCATTGGGTGCAAGAGAGCTGGAGCACCAGGAGCAGCTAACAAGGTGCTCAGATCTGCGTGGAAAAAGGTCAGAGCACCTTCTTCACAAAGCACACAGGCTTTCCTCACAAGAGGGGCAGCAAGGAGAAATGGTGGCTGTGCTCACACTTTAGGTAGAATCATTCCAAAGTCTTTGTATACTGAAATTAAAAAAAAATTAGAAGCCAGAAATATATTACAATGTATAGGTATAGACTCTAGTGTAAATGGGGGCACAACAGGGTGGCGGGGGGTGAAAGGGCTTGGAGCATCCAGATATTACTATGCTATGCGTATATGCATAGTAATATCAGAATTTAAGATGTGATTCCCTCAGTTTTATTCTGCTCCTAAGCCATTACTCATCTTGACTGCATTGTGTATTATGCATGAAGACAAACTCAAGCTTTGTGGAAAGAACATTATCTTGGGATTTCCCATGTCCAAAAGTGCGTGTTGTTTAACAATGTATGTAGACAACTTCGGCTTCGATTTAAAAGGACTTTATGTTGATTTTTGTTTATGGTGTCTGTTACTCATGACACATACAAGCGTGGTCACACACATGCACACAAACAGAACAATCTGCAGGGGGAAAAGAGAAAACCCCGGTCTTAAATGGTAAGCTAATGGAAGCTTTTTTGAAGGCAATATTGTCAAATACAAAAGTGGTTAAAGAGGAGCAGGAGGAAAATATTTAAATGTAGCTACATCCATCTCTACCACCTAATAAAGAGAGCATTTTCTTTGCTTTCTCTAGTGGCAAAATAAAGCAGAAGAACTTCCTTTAGCACTAGTTTCTATAGTGACAGTATTCTCAAAATCATCTTTATGCAATCAAAAATAACTTGATAGTACAGTGTAGAAATGGAGCTTAATCAGTTTTCCATCCTGCAGAAAACTGTTAATGGTCTTGAGGAATGAGAATTTAAATTGTATGGAACATTAAATTCTTCTGGTTTAGTAACTGAATGCTTGTTTGCTCCTGCTAATGAGGTGAGAGATGGCAAAGGCCACCCTCCCCAGCCTCATAACCCCAGTAGACGGCAGAGAATCATAGAATCATTAAGGCTGGAAAAGACCTCCAAGATCATCAGGTCCAACCATCAACCCAACACCACCATGCCTACTAAACCATGTCCCGAAGTGCCATGTCTACATATGTTTTGAACACCTCCAGGGATGGTGAGTCCACCACCTCCCTGGGCAGCCTGTTTCAATATTTGACCACTCTTTTAGTAAAGAAATTTTTCCTAATATCCAATCTAAACCTCCTCTGATGCCACTTGACACCTTTTCTTCTTGTCCTTTTGTTACCTGAGAGAAGAGACGAACCCCCACGTCACTACAGCCTCCTTTCAGGTAGTTGTAGAGGGCAATAAGGTCTCCCCTCAACCTCCTCTTCTCCAGGCTGAACAAACCCAGTTCCCTCAGCCTCTCCTCATCAGACTTGTGTTCCAGATGCCTCACCAGCTTCGTTGCCCTTCTCTGGACACACTCCAGCACCTCAATGTCCTTCTTGGAGTGAGGCCCAAAACTGAACACAGTATTTGCGGTGCGGCCTTACCAGCGCTGAATAGGGGGGACAGTCACTTCCCTACTCCTGCTGGCCACACTATTTCTGATACAAGCCAGGATGCTGTTGGCCTTCTTGGCCACCTGGGCATACTGCTGGCTCATGTTTAGAGGTCCCTGATGTCCACCATGCTTTTGTGTTTGAGTCCACAGATGCTACATCTACCCCTTCCTTCATTTTTCCTTGGTCTAGGTGCAACTGAGCTCTCTGGTTTTCCTCGGGGTCTGTGGCATTTCTTCTCAGCACAGACATTAGGGAGCTGAACCTGATTCCAGGGTAGATGAGGAGCGGCACAGCTCCCTTCTGAAGGCATGACCCAATCTTCATGGCTAGAGGTACAAACCCACAGCCCTCCACCCTCTCCTACCGTGGCAGCACCCCGTCCAGCAGCTGGCATCTCCTGCCAGTCATCACCCCTTTTTTCCTCCTCTTTGCAGTTGGTTTCTCTTTCCTCAGCTGCTCCCACAGCCAAATTAGCAATGAAAGCATGTCCCTTTTCTTACTCACTTGCCCACAATTTTTTTTCCCTGTCAGCTCCACTCTGTAATGTACACCCTGTTTTCCTCTTTGCTGCTCCCACAGCCAAATTAGCAATGAAAGCATGCCCCTTTTCTTACTCACTTGCCCACATTTTTTTTTCCCTGTAAAATTTCCATTTCTGTAATGTACACCCTGTTTTCCTCTTCAGGAGTTTTTCAGGTGTCTCCCACTCCCAGTTACCTGTTTCCAGATAAGGACCGAAGTGGTCTTCTTTTTTTTGGTCTGACTGGAGAGTTCATCCAAACCCTAAATATTTCAGATAGCTTCTGTCTTTCATTATCTATGGGCTCATCTTCCAGACAGAGTGGGCAGTAATTTACAAAGGACTTAGCTAGTTCATGGCTGATTCATTACACGCTGAGGCATTAAATATTGAGCAATTTTCCATAATTAACCAGAATTCCTAAATTGCATGCAGGCAGGTTCCTCAGCCAGTCACAGCTGATTATGCTTCAGTTACTGATGAATTGTAGCACTAAAAAAAATGATCAGCTTCTTCCCAGGGTTGTTTTCACAGGCGAGTCAGTCTGTCATGATGCAGCCATTCCAGCAGCATGCTTATTTAGCTACTTAACTGATTTTACACTCAGAGCTGCAAGATATTGATAGAGGAATAGTTCACTCATTTCCCACAAAGTTTAATTAAAAAGAATGATATTGTTGTATTTTGTGTGTATCTATTATGCTTATCTATTTTAATGTCCTCTTGCGTATCAGGTTTCATTGCTCTTCGTGGTTTCTGTTATTTGTTTTGCAAATACACAAGTCAAGAAATAATTATGAATAATGGAGGTCACCCACGAGAGCTGAGGGGGAGAAATGATCATCGGGTTGTTCTGTTCCTGGAAAATCAGAGAGAAGCGTTTGAGAAGTGAAAGCCCCCAAGGTAAAATATGCCCTCTGCTCAAAATTGCGGACATGCCACCAGCTGTTAGGAGCAAGAGACCTTTGAGGTGTAACCAGTTCTGGGAGGTCTGTCGTCCAGGCGTGCCTGTTGTCCTCTGTGGACAGAGCTTGCAGGCGCTTGCGCAGCCCTGGTGCGGGGCCAGGAGTGTTGCTTCCTCCCTGCGCCCTCCCTGCTCCATGGTCAGAGCCTGCTCCCGGGGACCACGGTCTCTCTCTTGAGGAGCGGTTGCTGGCTGGGGAAAGCCAGGGCCTTACTGAATCTCTGACAGTGCTGCAGAGGGGCTTGCAGGACTCTATTGAGGAATCTAATTCCTGACTGAAAGCTTTAAAAAAAAAATAAAAAATCAATCACTCTGAGTAAATACCTTGCCTGTGCACTGCTGTTTTGAAAGCACTGTTTTGCTTCCAGTGAAGCTGCTGCAGGAGGCTTCCCTGCAGGACGAGGCTTCCCCGCATTTTGTTAAAGGTGAGCAGTGTCTCCAACCCTGACTTTCCACCTGCTGGCCAAGTGCCAGTCCCCTGGGCTGCCCTTCCTGCCTGCTGTCATTCGGCAGTGCCGGCTGGGTGCCATTCCCGAGGACTGAATGTACTCCATTGCCATTTGACTCATAATATTTGCTGAGGGAGCCACTTGGAGATATGGAAAGCATCCGAAGAAATTCTGATATTGAAGAAAATGCCCACAAAATCAATCCTCTTAATCCTGCAAATTAGCATGAATTGCAACCACTTGCTCTCAGACATAAATATTGGATAAATGTTTATTAATTTAATAATTAATATTTATTAATTCAAGATTTAGTCTGAAGAGAGCAAAGGCAATTTGAGTTTGGTGGCGCAGGTTGTTTCTTTTGAGCTTTGCCAACTTACTTATGCTTGTCTATTTTTTTTAGAAGTATTGAGCTTTAAAGCCTACACTGGTGCCTAGCATGATACTGGCGTGTCTTCAAATCAGAGATAAGTCAGTAGGATAAAAATAAACCAGACTGCTTTCTTGTCTTGAATATTGTAATCCATGGTATAATATTCTTCCCTTTTCTCTGTTAGAGATCTGAATTATCAATGACCCAAAGGCTTTTTTTATTCATTAAAATAATTGGGTTTACCTTTCTATTCTTCTAAGGCCAGTGAATTTAAAATTCTTATAATTTTGCCTAAATGAAAACATATATTATGCAGTAGGGAAAAAGATGCATATGTGATTAGGCTATGATTATCTTGCTGTTAAAGTAAATCTAAACAAATGGGGTTTTTATTGTTCCAGTGCAGACTATCTAGATGGTAAATTATTCTAAATTGGTCATAAGCCACGGCCCATTCAAGTTTGTTTAGAGAGCACAGGCAAATATGTAGCTTTTATTATTTTTAAGTATGGTTAGTTTTTTTCATTCTTGATGGCTTTTTCTGGCTATAGGTCATAAATGGAGCTATATATTACTGCTTTGTGTACCTGATATGTCAGCATGATATTCTTTAAAGCACCAATGATACAATTCGATTTGAATTTTTAATGACTGAGCACCTTGCAGAAGCCACAGTAAGTAAAGGGTGGTTAGAATTAGATAGACACATCAAGTGAACTCAGTGTCAATTTGTCTTTGGACTCCAGATGCCTACTGTAAGAGGCAGCAGTGCATGACCGTACAATGAATAAACAGTGTATGCTACTTCGGTGATGGAGAAAGGGCAGTGCATGTATATATATATAAATGCACACGTATACACACATACATATATATGTGTGTGTATAGGTATATAAACACACTCACAGATTCAGAGAAGGTGTGAGCACAAACCTTCCTGAGCTGACTTTAGGACATCTTCTTTGGGGAAGGGGAAGCAATGAAGATGCAGAGGCGCCAGCTTGAGCTGGATCTGGCACCGCCGCTTGTGCCTTCCCGCCAGCTGCTGTGCTCAGCCCGAGCATGGTTCATCCCTCGCCTCTGAGACCCCGCCAGTGGGGGGTGGCCTAGAGTGCGTGCGATCTGCATTGCTCCTTTTTGCAGGTGCATTGCCTTGCAGAAGCAGCAACCGCTTCGCTGTCAAACGGTCTGAACTAACCGGATTCCCTTTATTCAGTTGCCAGTATAGCAGAAAATGGTGTTCTGTCTTCTGGGAACGTCTTTTTAGTAGGGCCAGCTGTGTTAGGACAGGGGGAAATGGTTTTAAACTAGAACAGGGTAGGTTCAGGCTAGAGGTAAGGAAGAAATTTTTTACAATGAGGGTGGTAAAACACTGGAACAGGTTGCCCAGAGAGGTAGTGGAGGCCCCATCCCTGGGAACATTCAAGGCCAGGTTGGATGGGGCTCTGAGCAACCTGATCTAGTTAGCAGTGTCCCTGCTCACTGCAGGGGGGTTGGACTAGATGACCACTAGTGGTCCCTTCCAACCCTAAACATTCTATGATTCTATGATTCTTAAAGAGTTGGTTTGGCTTGCTCCGCAGTTACACTAATATCTGGCATGAGAAGCAGCAGGAGGTTAAGGTGAGAGAGGGTGACTAAAGGGAACCAAGCCCAGATCTTTTCAGGAGTTTAATAACTTAACGGTATTGTTTAATCTAGTAGAAATGATACCTAACTGCTCGTTACTAATTTCTCACCAATATTTCTACACTGTGACATGTTATGATGCTTCTGGAACCTAAAAAAAACAATGTTCTGTGTTTGGTTCTCTTATTATGTAAATTAAACCAAGCTTTTTTCAGGAAGAGATGAAACTATAGCACATAGCACTCCTATAGTGTTCAACTGGAAGGAACAATCTTGTGCATGCTTAGAAGCTGGTTAATTTAGTGCCTCAGAATGCCCCTCTGCTGTTAGAGGGGTTAGAATAAAGGAAATTAATTTCCCCATTGTGGACCAGTTAGCAAAATGTAATAACTCACATTTTGCTATCGAAATACAAAATTCAACCCTAAAATACCAAGCTTTGCAATTACAGCTTTCTCCACCAGGCTGTAGCTGGATGGGGTGGAGGCATTGCCTGCTATCGAGTATTGGTGTCACCGGTGCAGCCAAGCCTGTCGGGTTTGGCACAGTGATTGCAGCAGGCCGTGTGAATAAATGGGTGATACTTTGTTCCGTTTTAGGGAAGATGTCGATCTCATTCAGTTCCCAGTTTTGCTACAGGTGATCTTGTAAGTTTTCATTTATCAAACGAGTGAGTTAATGGTGTTGCTTCCTAAGGCCAGGGAGAAAATTTTCTCTTAAAAATGTTTTCTACTGGAAAATGTTAATTCAGCTAAATCAAGGCCTTGTGAGGGAATATAACTTCTATGTATAAGGAGTTTGGGCAAAATATTATCGAGGTTTTCAATGTTCTTGACAGATTTTTAATGTATAATTATGGACAAATTCTTTCTAGAAGGTTGAAAAAAATTTGGAATATTCTGCTTGCGAACAATTCTGATATTTTGATTTTTTTCTTACTGATTCATGATGAATACATGATTAATACTTAGAGCTTTGAAATACATGGACAGTATCATTTTTGGCCAACCTTGGATAACTGTAATGATATTTGGTAGCAGAGGCACTGACGTACACACATACTAAATATAATTCTGAATTAAACAGCTGAGGCTACTCCTGACCTAATTTCCTAATTCAATGTGCTTCCTTCTTGGAAATAAACAGTTCCAAGACGGAAGTCTCCATGAAACTATCCCATGGAGATGAGTCCTGTTCTGCTAACAAGTTCCATGAAGTGATGACTTGTACATAAAAATATATTGTTTCCATCATAACTCAGAATCAGATAAATGCTTGCCTTAAGCTAATCAGAGATCAATAATGAGAGAGAAACTTAATGAAGGAATTTTAGAGGGAGCACTTGTATTGCCAGGATACTGCTCTGAGGAGATGTTGGCGGTCTTCTAAGTGTGGCACAAAGCCTGAGCAACTCAGACCTTGTATTGCTGTGGCTCCAGCAAGTACAGTGAAACTTGGTATTATACTCCAGTGAAAGATTTCATGGTAAAGTGTTTACTCCTTTGCCTCAGGAACAAGTATGTGCCTGGAAAATTGTTGGATTAGGCACTAATATACAGCTGACCTCTCTTAGGTGATGCTTTTTTTGTGTTTAGAATGACTTACAGCAGGGACATGTCACAGGTTTGCAAACACAGATTTCTTCATGAGGGCCATTCTGTTCTGTAACTGACAGTTCCAGTAACACAAGTATGATCTTCTTCAAATGCTTTTCTTCCCACTGTTGTCCCCAGCCAAGGAAGCTTGTATGGACTTCCAGACATCTACCCCAGCGAGGAGGACTTCTCCTGCCTCTGGGCTGTTGCAGCGCTCCAGCGATTCCCCCACTTTCCCCACAGTGCTGCCGTTCATTGGAGAGCACAGGAGCTGCTGTTTTATGGTTTGGTTTAATTTTCCTCAGTGGGATTCTCCCTAGGAAGATTCAGTGTTTTATTGTCTGGCCAATTCCATGTAATACACTTGCCACCTCTAAACAGTATAGAGTTCTGCACTATTTGTTAGTCCAGCTGAGAGCTATAACCCAACCAGTAAAATGTCTGGATGGTTTCTAGATGGCTCTTCATGCCCATATGGAGTAAAGACACTGAAGAAATACCCTGAAATACATGCTGCTTATATAAAATGAAATGATTCCATATGTTAATTCAGTATTAAATACACCAAAAGGTATGAAGTTGGGTGCCCAAGTTTTGGCACATGACATCATATTTATCATATTTATGCCAGATGCACAATCCAGCCTTCAAAAGTCTGCACCAGCAATTGCTTCAGATGTGATTTGTCGGTGCCTCACAACTCTGAAAAGCAAGATTCTTAACATGGTGAGTAACTATTGCTATAGGGCCTACACACAGGCAACAAAGCCTGAAAATACCAATCACAGATTTGCACTTAAACATTTCCCAGGAAACTTATGGGGAAAATTATGTTTGCATCAAACAACAGTGTCTTATCTATAAATATATCAAGAGAGTATAAACATGGACTTAGTTAAGCACTTGTGTAAGGAAATGGCAGCATTCAAATTGCAACCTCAGTGTGATAGTACGTTGTATCGGCTATTTCCAGCCAATACAAAATAACAATTAACTCTATAGTATGAGTAGTTTTAGTAATTTTTTTCTATTCCTATCATATCAGCAGAATTTCTCCATCTTTATGGACAGACCTATGTGTAAAACTTTGAGAATTTTAACACTCTGGTCAGGAGACACGTATTAAATATTTTCACCCAAACAGTGCATCCTTATTAAGGAAAAATCTGGGTTGTTTTTTGGGGTGGGGGTGGGGGAAGTTTAAGAGTCTTCCAGTAGAATTTTGGAGAAAAGGCAAGTTTGTGTAACTTGATGGCATCCTAAGTATACAGTTGGGTAGCCAGTACAGGTGGAAATTTTTAACTGATGATACTTTGGTACTATTAATCTGTGTCATCTCTGAATAAGTAGAATTCATATCTTGCAGATACAATGGGGGAAACAAGAACAAGGAGACCTTTGTTCTTGAACAGATGAGAAGAGTTTGTGAACCTACAAGCAAAGATATCGCTGCATTTCAAAAAAGGACAAATATTAGGGTGTTCATCACAAAAATATTTTTACACTAATGCCTCTGGATGGTATTTTTGTTCATTTGTTAGAGGAAAAGAAGTAATGACATCATGCTGTTAGTCACCTTGTAATGTTCCTCCCTGCTCTCAACCTTCACTGGCCACACACAGTTGGCCTCTGGTGCGCGGGCACTCTTAGGCAGTGAGGTGCTCTTCAGCCACGGACTTTACAAGCGTAGCACTGTTGTTGAAAAGGTAATCATGTGCAGGGTAATATTTCAAGGGCTAGTAATTGAAAAAGGAAAACTAATTTCCACTGGGTCACTCATATCCATTGTGCAAATTATGGTTTGGAGGGAGTTTGTTATAATGTTTTCCCAAATCATTCTGGAGAGCTCTGTTACAAAAACTCTGCCCTTTTAATCCACAGAGGACCCATAACTGATAGTTTGTAAGGGCAGTCGGGAGAGTGCCTTTTGCAGGATAAGCAGGTCTTTTGTATAATTAATTGATCAGTCTGATAACAAAACTTTTGTCCAAGCTGGCACTTCTGCATCAGAGCAATTCTAATTTGTAGCAGTGAAGCGAGTGCTCGGAGTAAACCTAACAAGTAACATCAAGAAAATGTATCAGACATTAACTGCTTCAGAGGCAACACTGCCTTTGCAAATGCAGGTGTAGGCACTGCTTCAAGATTGTGGCAAAGTTTTTACAAGGCGATGCAATTTGAAATTGAGTCTTTGGTAAAGGAAAAAAAGTCGTCTTTTATTCTGAGCTATGTATTTTGTACTTTACATAATTATTTAATGCCTACCATAGCGATTCATTTTTTCCAAATGTACTGATTGATACCAAGATCTTAATGTCAGAAATCATTATTTAGTACTTCGAGATTATTTCACTTGTTGCATCAAAAATACATACGGTACATGTGGAAAACCAAGACATTTAGGCTGACTCTCGTTTTGTACCAAGCTCCCATCTCAGTAGAACTAACATTTACAATCCTTTCTAGCAACATATAGAGGATGAATAATAGTATTCTGTCACATGAAACATTTTGCTGAGTTGATATGGTTGTATCACCTATCTGTCCCAAAGCAAAGGGTCACAACTGAGTATATGCAGGATGTTGTTACACCTGAGATGTATTGTTTGGGTTGGTTTGTGGTTTTTTTTTCCAGAGCCATACTAAAAACAAGCTGTTTTAAATAGATATTACTGATTAGGTAGCTGATCTTAAGGAACTTAAATAGTTTGAGACTGACAGATCCTTTTTCTATGATAACATTTGAGAGAGAGGGAATAAATTAGCATGATGCACAGAAAAGAACAGCTTGATGGTGGAAGATACACATAAAGATACAAATCTTACCTGACAATCAATGACAGAAAAGGCAGGATAAAGAGGCAAAGGAAGGCATACATATGTCATTGTAAATTTTTGGTTCTTGACAAGAGACAACTTTGTGCCACTGATCAGCACCCTCTGGACCCAACCATTCAGCCAGTTTTCAAATCACCTCGCTGTCTGCTCATCCAGCCCAAACATCAACAGGTCATCTGTGAGGATCTCATGTGAGACAGTCTCAAAGGCCTCACTGAAGTGTAGGTAGATGCTGCTCTCCCCTCCTCTACCAGGCCAGTTGTGTCATCGCAGATCTTTATCTGTCAAGCATGACTTCCCCTTGGTGAATCCATGCTGATTACTCTTGATGATTTTCCAGTCTTTCATATGCCTGGAAGTGGTTTCCAGGACTAGCTGCTCCATCAGCTCCCCTGGGATCAAGGTGAGGCTGACCAGCCAGTAGCTCCCTGGTTCCTCCTTCTTGCTCATCTTGGAGATAAGAGTGACATTTGCTTTCCTCCAATCTTCTGGCACTTCTCCCAGTCACAATGACTGATCAACGATTATCCAGAGTGGCCTTGCAGTCGCACCTGCCAGCAACCTCAGCACTCGTGGGTCCTGGTGTTCTGCCAATGCCTTACTCTTGGCCTGGAAATCTCTGCTGTATTACACTCCCTGCAGAAGGTATTTATTGAACACCAGTCTGCACCATTTCATAATCAGTTCAAAGGACTGAGTTTTGCAGACTTTGAGGGCATCTAAGGGCACTGTACTCTCACGGAATTCAGTGGGGTTTGGAGGTGCGCAGACCTTCATGGACAGACCTCTAAAACAACACTCTTGCTTTTGCTTGAGCCAGAGCTTGATCTAGCACAGAGCTGCAACCATCAAACAAACAAATTCAGATGCTGTGCTAGGGTAAAATGACATACTGACTGTTTTATCTTCAACTGATAAATTAAGAATGAAGTTCTCTAGTGATAGCCAAGCCTGGAGTGCAGTCTTGAGAGAAATTTTGCAGTTTTACTAGTTCCTATTAAGGTTATGGTGATCTAGAGAATGTTTAAAAGTAGATAGAAGAAAAAAAAATTGCTCAGTATGTAAAAGACAACAAAAATAGCACCAATATTCAAGAACCTGAGGATCACAAATTTTAAACAGCTTTAGAAATTATATAGCATATTTCTGCAGTAGTCTAGAGACAGAACATTGATATATCCAGTGAATTTATAGAATGGAGAAATACCCTGATAAAAATAGGAAATGAACACAAGAGGTTCAGAATGGAACTTGGACTTCTAAATTGAACATGTAATAAACATTCTAAATAGGTATCTTAAATTCTGTCCGTTGTGCTTTATGAATATCAATTAGAAAAATAAAAATAATGTTTAGCTTATGCTGGGAGAAAAAAAGGAAGACAAACTAAGTGAATGTGGGGGTTTTATGCATAATGGGGACATCTATTCAACTTACTTTTATCAAACATGAAGTCTCCATAGGTTTTGCAGAAGCAAGAATGCTTTATAAGTGTCTTCAGTTATTGTTGCTGTTTTGGTAAAGCCCAAAGAGTTTACTTGTACATTTTCTGATAGAAATTTGGGTCTCTCTAACCCAAAAATTGCTGCCATTTTTCTCAGAAACCTCTTCATTTCCCAACTTTATCCTTAATCTTCTATCATTTGTCAAAACCATGTGCTTATTGGTCAATATTTTACTCTGTTTGATTTATTGGTTTTATCAGTTTATTGCTATAAAAGTCAGTATTTACTTGCAACAACATGGTAGTATGCATATATTTTGGAATGCCTGTACACAGTCACAGTGATTTCTCCATGCCGTATTCCACTGTAAATAACAAAGAGTGAATATCCTCTGAAATACCTGGTGTGATGCAATGATCTCAGTGAAACTGTGTCACTCAAAAGTTAATGGAAATTCTTTCAGTCAAGTTCTTTTCCCCGTTTTCTCTTTCATCTGTTTGGGAGTGTTGCAATGAAGTTTTGCTGTATTCTTCCAAGGTGTAATCTGAAAGAACTGTTCTTCACCCATGGTGCATGGAAATAAAAGAATGTGCAGATCATAAAAGACAGGATATTTGCTTTTTTTCTCTGTAGCTAAGGCCTCAGCACTTCAGAGCAATGATTACAAAGGAAGTCCTGTTTACTGCCAGCAGAGAAAATTGTCTATTTTGGACAGATTCTTTGGGAAACTTAGCTGCAAGGATCTAGAAAATGTCTACCAAAAACATACAGACTGTGATTTGGGTTTGTTGTTTGTTTGTTTCTTTTCTTTTCTTTTGGTCACAGTTCAGGCAGATTTTCAGCACAGATAAAGGCGTGTTTTCTAACACGAAGCCACCCTTCTTGCAACTTCTGTGTTCTTGATCCAAGTGACAAGAACTTCTCTCAAGAGTTTGCAAGAACTTTTTTTATAACGTTAAATAAGATGATGTTGCTATTATAACTTCATACTCAGAAATGGCTGTACTTTTTTGACTGAAATAAAAACAATAATTATAAAGTCGGTCTGAGTCATTTACTTGACATTGATACTGCTTTTGGTATATGTACTGAAAATAGATTTCTATAATGGGACAAGTCAGATCCTATAGTGTCTGGTGACATTAAGAACCTCACCTGCAATATACTAAAACAATTTTGGTTTAGAAACACTTAAACATGTAATAGAACTGTATTTCCTAACAAATTTGTCTAAAAGGAACCTTGTTTAACTCCCAGATTTGGGGCTTTTAGCATTATAAGTCTGAGGGTATAATTTAGACCAACCTTATGTTGAGTTGTCCATGCAGTTCCTCATGTTCATTCCTTATCCATCAATGTGTGGAGTGCAAGTCATTTGGGCGCATATATGAAAATATTTCTGGCAGGAGTGGGGGCTTGCTTGTGATTAATACATTTAATATTTGGGTCTCTGATAGGAGTGGAGATGATGCTTCAAGTTATTAATATACTTCTAACATAGATGTCGTCTGTGGCAGCAGGTGTTACACTTTGATCATTTACTTCCATTTGCTTGCTATTCATCTTGATCAGTTTAGGCCATTTGCCATCTGATTACATTATCTTTTGATCTATTTCAGAATTCTCACTCATGTAAATGTATTTTATAGTCACATCAGTTTTGTGCCCTTATTTCTAATTTCTTTAGCTTTCTCTGTAAAAATATAACTGAATTGTATCAAATATCAAGTTTTACTCAACTTGCTTGACTGACTTTTTTATTTCAGTCTTTGTTATAAGAAAAAAAGTGTTTTCTAAAATATTATGGAAACTTTCAAGGTGTGGTGTGAATATGCCCTTTTTCTGCTACATTTCCTGATCTATTGTAATGCCTGTCAAACTGAAACAAGAGGTCTTAAGAGCTGTGGCATACAACCCAGGCTTGGGCATTCATCAACTGTCTCTGGGAACATAATCCATACGCTTGACTGCCTCCCAGCCCACCCAAACACCAGGAAAGTTCTGAGATTCATTCCCATTTCTGTATTTATAACAGGCACTATTCTGAGTTTGGGGGGACCTAAATTAACAAGAAGTACATTTGATGGAAGAGGGTGTGCTTTGAAGCATCAACTTTTGCATAGTCCTAAATACCTCTGTGAAACTGGAAGTCAGGGCCAGAAAGTGCTTTCTTAGACAGGGTTGGAGAACTAAGACAGCAGGTCAAAGCTTTAGAGTGTTATTTTTCTTTTTTATCCAGTAATTGTCTAACATGGTGTGGTGGTTTGACCCTGGCTGGACGCCAGGGGCCCACCAAAGCCACTCTACCACTCCCCTCTAACCAGACAGAGGAGAGAAAAGTAAATCAAAAGGCTTGTGGGTCAAGATAAGGGCAGGGAGAGATCATTTTATCAGTTACTGTCACGAGCAAAACAGACTCAACTTGAAAGAAAAACATTAATTTATTATCAATCAAAATCAGAGGAGGAGAGGAGAAAAACTGCTGAATCTTAAAAACCTTCTGCCCACCCCTCCCTTCTTTCTGGGCTCAACTTCACTCCCAGTTTCTCTACCTACTCCCCCCAGCAGCACAGGGGAATGGGAATGGGGGTTGGGGTCAGTTCATCACACGTTGTCTCTGCCGCTTCTTCCTAGGGAGAGGACTCTTCCCCTGCTCATGCGTGGGGTCCCTCTCACGG
>NW_009259535.1:234501-273547 GCF_000687185.1 Egretta garzetta | reverse complement strand
GGCTTGCCAGGAACCTGATCTGGCGCAGGCTTCCCATGGGGTCACAGCCTCCTCCCTTCGGGCATCCACCCACTCCGGCGTGGGGTCCTCCACAGGCTACAGGTAGATATCTCCTCCACCATGGACCTCCATGGGCTGCAGTGGCACAGCCTGCCTCACCATGGTCTTCACCACAGGCTGCAGGGGAATATCTGCTCTGGTGCCTGGAGCCCCTTCTGCCCCTCCTTCTTCACTGACCTTGGTGTCTGCAGGGCTGTTTTCTCTTGCATCCTCTCACTTCTTTTCTCTCTCCGGCTACTGAGCTGCAGCCGTTTTTTTCCTTCTTAAATATGTTATCACAGAGGCGCTTCCACTGTTGCTGATTGGCTTGGCCTTGGCCAGCGGCGGACGCGGGGAAAACTTCTAGCAGCTTTTCACAGAAGCCACCCCTGTAGCTCCCCCCACTACCAAGACCTTGCCACAGAAACCCAATACACATGATTTGTAAATTCTTGCTTGTCTCCTACTCTTCAGCTAACTTTGCAAGTAGCAGTAGGTTGCAGTCAAAACAACTTTTTTTCTTGTTCTCCTGGCTCTGTGAAACTTATCTGTCTGGTGACACAATGACACAAACTTCAACGGAAGGGGTGAAGTGTGCTGCCATCCAGAACATTCTTCTCCGTCCTTCTGTAACCAACAATATTCTGTTCTGGGATGTGGGAGCTCAAGGTTCAAACCCCTTGGCTATCACCTGTCACCTCAGCTATCACCTCAGGCCATGTCCTGAGGTAGCTCACCTGCCACCTCAGCAAACACAGACTCTGCTGAGTTTGCTCCCTAGCATATCTTTAGGCATTGAAGATGTCTGGAGCACCTCAGCAAATTTGGTCAGAGTTTTCCTGAGTTCTCCTGAACTTAAGCTTCTTAGAGCTGTTAAAAGTATGATATGGGTACATAATTGCTTTGAATGCACCTGCCTTTGCTGACCCTCATCGAGACAAAGATTGTCATGCTTTGGAGAAAGCCATCAGTTGTACATTTAGTCTTCATTCTTTAAAACACAATCATGATCAGTTTTCTTTAATTTTAGATGCATCCACCAGTATAGCACTGGCAACTGTCCAGAGTTTGTCCCCTCAGAGACTTTTCTTTTTAACTTGTAGGGCTTCAAGTTTTTTTCTCACTTGCAGGGTAATTAGTGTTGGCTTATTATCAAAGAACATAAAATCAGGTAGAACAGTTCCCATGTTTGCTGTTGTGACTGCTCAGTCTCATTCATCTCTGAAGTACTCCTAAATCTATGTATTGTAATAAGAACAAGATGAAAGGAACCTCAAATGAAGGTTCAGATGAAAAAATTCTTTGGTTTAGTATTTGATCACTCATTTCTCCCAGACTGGTAATGCTACTTTTATTATGAAGGCCACTAAATTCAAATGAGCAAAGTTGCAGCAGGTGGCCATTTTGCAACTCTGATGAGTGTTCTTCTGTATGGCTTTAGAGAAAGAGACAGACTGCATTAGGATTGCTCCTCAAGCTTTGTTCACTCTAATGACAGCTGGCTTATATGTAAGTATTTATCAGCTAGGACTGATGGTTGCTTTTTAAAAAATGCATAATTAAAAATTCTGTTGTTCAATAGCCGCTTTCAAGAATTCTCACATTCCTTAGTTCGTTTTTCACGCAATTATTGCCTCTGGAACAATTTCAACCATCTTTCTCATGGCTTTCATTCTACATTTTAAGAATGAGAAGAGTCTACTTAGAACAATTTGTATTTTGATTCCTTTGTTTTCATTCTTAGTGATATGCTAGGAAATTAAAAAGTAAGGATTCACACAGGGTTCCATTAGCAAAAAGGATGTCCACTTCTTTCATGTTGTTCACAATGGACTAGTTTTTGGTATTGAGACTGCTGTGATAACTTTTCCCTTTCATAGGCAATTGAAATGTATATTATGAATTGTTTCACTTTTAAAGCAAAACTTCACAGCTGGGCATTATGAAATATGTTTTAGAGAATAACAGCCAAATAGAAAATTGCTGTAGAAAAGAGATCTTTTTTTTCCTGTATTGGCATAAGTTGTCTTTGAATTAGAGCTGAGTTTTTCACTCCTGCTATAACAACACCAAGTTTGGAGACGCTCAAGTGAAGAAAACAGCATGAATATGTATTAGTATCAGGTAAAAATAGAAACCAGTGTTAGCCCTTGGAGTTCCAGTTGTCCTTTTGCAGGACTTCTAGTTGTCTGCTACTTACAGTTCAGCAGTGGGGTAGACCATGAAAGATTTGTCCTATTCCTCTGGTGAAAAAATCTGTAGTAATCTGGGAAAGTTTAAAGTGGTTAAGAAAAGTTCAGAAAACTTATGCTGGAAAGCTTACAAAATCTGTATTTTTTGCAGTGGAAAATGTTCAAGGCTGGAGAACTTTTAGCAGGGTTCAGAGAGAAATACTGTGAGATTCCGAGCAAAACATTTATTTTTATCTTCCTTTTACTAAAATTGGGAGAAAGAAAAAAAAAGAAATAAAAATAAAGCTTCTACCAGTTTAAAAACAATATTCAGAAATGAAAGAAATGCAGCCTGAATAAGCCAAAATACACTGAGTTAGAGAAATGTGTCTTGGTCAATATTATTGTTTCTCTTCTGTCATTAAATAATACAAGGAAAAAAATACCGGGAAAAAGACTGCTCTAGAGTTAATTACCAGTGACATCCACTGCTGGGCAAAGGATCAGCCTGAGTCCACGTTCCACAGAAAGTGACACGCAAGCATTATACTGACCCCATGACTTTCCCCTGTAGCATAACCCTGCATAAGTGCGTCCAAAGAACGGGGAGCAGGGGAGGATGCAGAGATGGGAGAAGGGGACTGATGTCAAGTGATTACCACAGCAACGGGGAGGGGACCAGCAGTGGGGGAGAGCAGAGGTGGGAGTGTTACCATGGCAACGGACGGAGTGCCTTCCTCACTTGGGTTGGAGATTCGGCTGTCCCTACCTCTAATTACCCGCCTGGGGCTGGGGGATTTAGGCAACACGTGTCAGGAGTGCCTGTGTTGTCATCTACATATATTACTATTTCTTTTCTAGTTAGAAAGTGAAACTGCACTGAAATAAAGTATTTTTCCCATGCAAGTTACATCCATTTTAATATTTTTTGACTGACGACAGTATAACCAGTTCACAAGTAGTAGCAGAATTACTTTTTAGTCTTTCTAGTATAATGTAAAAAATTATATTCTAGTATCAGTTATTAATCCCACAGTTCTAGAAGAGATGCTGAATTAGGGAGTGAGTTTAAACTGTGTCAGGGAGTGAGTTTGTCTCACCTAACATTACATTACTATATTTCATTTTCCCTAACGAGCTTTGCAAGATAGATCTTACAATTTCTTGTTTAGATTTTTTTTTTTTTCCTAATGATATCAGGTATTGAAAATTTCTGGTAGGATCTTTTTGAATTTCCCCAACTGAGGAGTGATGGAGTTTGTGAGTATAAGAGGAATGTCCTCTTATAAAACCGATAGGAACAGTCTGGACTCCTGAAATTGCTATCATTGAATGGCCCAGTGGATGGCAATCAGCCATCTGCTATTTCATCTGGTGTCACTCTTCCCCCAGCTTAGGGACAATGAAGAATTACTAGTGTCAATAGGTGATTCAATATGAGTCTCTTATCAAAAAAGAATGGACTGAAATCTAGGGGGAGCTGGAATTTGATCAACTGTGGCTTGAAAAGTAGGGTCTTAAAGGGAGTCAGAGCTTTTGAGTATCAAAGCACCTAACACAAGAAGACTTGGTAGGACATATGACCTGGATGAGCAGAGCCCAGTGATTACCTTGGAACCACCCACAAAAACAGATCAAAATAAATTAAAAAAAAAATATGTCTGAGACGTGAAGAAACTGAGGCAAGGATAAGCCTTCAGATACTTACCCTTCTGAAATGTCTCTGTGCTTGTGTTGTGCAGCCTAGATGAAGCCTGAAGACATTTGCCTGCTGTATTTTCCTCTGAAGAGGTGAGCTGTGGACCAGAGTGTCCTCAGCTTGGAAATGTGGGAAGGCTAGACTCAGTCTGCTGAAGGCAGCCAGCACAGTCTTAGGGGCTATATATTTTGACTACGGAGTCTCAGCCTCCCCTCAAAGCATGCTTCCAATAATGCAGAAGCAGAGAGGGGTCTGGTTTTGCCCAAGCCAGCAGCACAGAGGGGTGCAGGGCTGCCCCAACTCCTGTGGAGGTCAAGAGCAAGAAAGGCTTGGACACAGCCGAGACTCTCATTGCAGAATGTCTCTCTGTGCTTATGTGGCAAAACAGTCTTGTTCTCATTTTTAGAGCGGTTAAACATTTGCATTTCCCTCAAATGCAATTGAGGGCTTTTACAAATCAGCTTTTCCTGCTACTTTGAGCACAGTTGGCCTTTCCGTGCATCGTTTCGTTTAATGACAGTAACACCTATTCACATCCTGTGGATACAGGGAATAACTCCCTCACTCACTGTTGCTTCATTTATTTACTTGATTTCTGTCATCCAGCTGTTTAAGCTTTCCTTTTGGATCCTATTTGTGTTGTAATGAATTTAGACTTTGTGACCTGGGTATGTCTATTCTGCTAAATCAGAGATGTCCAGGGACCAATACTTGTCCTCAAGACTGAATGGCACCAACTGGTGTATGCCCACATTTCCTAGTTTTAGCTGCTTCTGTGGCAGATTTACCTTGGAAGGAACAGGACAAGGAATTCAACTGGCAATGAAACAAGGTGAATAACTGGGTGTGCGGTGCTTGAGCTATGCTTGTAGTCTCCCTTTATTTAGCTGTGGGGATGCAATCACTGAGTGCTTCTTTTGAGGAAAAGCACATCAAAAGCAGAATTGTATGTATGTATGTATGTATGTATTTATTTAGACCCTTGAAAAGGTTCACTGGTGGGTGGGCAGGATGGTTTCAAATGGGAGAATGTTTGAAAGAATGGGGTTTAAATCCCTGGTGAGCTGTAGCTTTCCTGCACAACACTGGAGAAGACACCAATGCCCTCAATATCATAGCTTCTGAGAAAGAAAAAGAAGGTTATAACTTTTTTTTTTCTTTTTCCAACCAGAGTGTTGTAAGGAAAAGGGAGCAACTTTCTGGGACACTTGGATACTGTAGTAGAGTGGTATGTAGGTTCTTAAGGTATAACATAGCCTCAGGGGATACCCTATAAACAACACTGGAGGGGAGCAGTTGGAACAGGACATTGTACCCATCTGATTTTGCCACCTGCCTCCTTACAAAGTGCTCCTTACCATCTTTCTTCTCACTCGTGGTTCTGTGTGAGACCCTCACTGTACCTGATCCTTCAGCCTGAGATGGGTGTCTGGATGTCTGGGTTTTCACCACTACCCTGTCTACCATTCCTTTACATCTGTTCTTGTGGTAAGAGTGACAGCACACATAGAAACATAATGGTATCCTCTACTTTTCTAGCTTGCCAATGGCATAAAAGGTGTTTCAAAATGTTCTTCCACTTCCTTGGCCAAAAGGCCCTCCCTCCATCATTAAAACAAACTCTTTAACACAGAGATTATGTACATAAAGTCTTATTGTGTGCAGTCTCTGAGAGTGCATTTATTTTCATGGACAGGGAAGTTTAGATTCTGTTGTGAATAAACTAATGCCTCAAGAACTATGCTTATAAAGTTGATACATATTTTGTTGTAATATGTGACTACTATAGAGTATCTTTATAATTTGTTTTATATTTTTTTTCAGACATTGAGTATTCTTTGGAGACCTTAATAGTGTACTTTATTATATTAAGTACAGCAATTAACATGTGTTCATAGACTTTTAATTTTCTCTTTCTTTGTTTCTTCTGTTCACTGATTATTCATTTTTATTTCTTTACTATTACCACAGGAGTTAAGCTTGTTCTCGTACATTTGTCTTACTAAATTAACAAGTTAACAACCTTGGTTTCTTATCACATTGAATTATGCATTTAGAATCTTTGTCTCTCTGTGTCTCTCATGTAAACCCCAACCTGTCTGCTGTCTTAGTAAAGCCTTAAATTACAGGTCAAAGTGGGCACTATACTTTCACTGTCAATCCCAACAACGTTGTTTCTTCCAGCAGCAATCTCTTTAGGAGTGACTATTCTGATTAGCATTTCGAGTTACATTGCCCACCAGATAACAGTGACCAAGTCTGCCCACTGCAATGTACCACCCACCTCTACTTCCCCTGTGACTTCTTTGCATGCTTTGGACTTCCCTTTTTCTAAAGCGGACCAGTTTAAGAGCATATAGTTACGGCTTATCAAAGACAGAGCTTCTCACTAGGCCCTGTCTGCAACAGGACATGAACCCTAGCCCTCTTCACACACCAAGAGAAGAGGCTGTGGAAGTCCAGTTGTGGCATGATCATAGCCATCGGGATGTCTTTGGGAGTGCTCTAAGAGAAACAAAATCCAACAGAAGAGTCCCAAAAGAAATGGGAAGCAGCAATATTCAGCGAGAATGGTCTTCTACCAAAAGGGATCGGAATTCTGGTTTTCTAAAATGAGTCACATTCTTTCTAATTTCATGCTGTGTTTCTGATTGTGGAATGGTTGATTCAACCAGAAGAGATAATTCATCAATGCAGAGCAAGGAGGAGGCATGAAGGGATCTCTGGGGATGGGCCAAGACAAACATCTCCAGCCCTTCCTTTAACTGCATGTAAAAAGTTATTTGGGATACAGCAGGACTGGAGCTAGCCTCCAAGGAGCCAAAATAGGTGCAGTAAGACAGATAAATGTTTTCTCAGGGAAAGGAAATGCTACATGATAATTGCATGTTTGGTTTTTAGTGTGAGGTTAGCTGTCTTTCGGTCTTTATAATAGCAGGAGATCAGTGAAATAATCTCCTAAAGCAGCCAGAGGGCAATGCTATAGTGAAGAAGGCAAACTTCCATCCTCCTACTCCAAGACTCCTGCTGAGGCAGTGATGAGAAGAAGTAGGGGGTTTTTTTGACTCAAAGTATTCAGCTATGGAGACCATTGTGACTGCTTGCTGAAATATTTTGCCAGTGTTAATGTGAATAGCCATTATATCTGTGGTGACAATCTCAATGTTGACTTGGTTTCCTTCATTGTATTTTCTCCATGTAACCATCATGCTTGCAACTTTATAAAAGTATAAAGCAAATTCTCACAAAAGAGCAAGTTATTCAAAGTACTTCTAGACATAAAACAGTTTGGAAAGTTTTCAGTGATATATATTTTACTACCAATGTAAACCTAATCATTCTTCGTTTTGCTTTGTATATTTATTTTGGAGGTCTCTTGAAAATACAACCTCAGTGCTGTTGGGAAAGATGAACTCAGATTAGGAATAAAGGTAGGAGCTGGAAGGAGAGCAGGAGCATGGAGAGTGGAAAGGAGAATGGGAAGGTGAGCCATGATATGCCATCCCTTAGGCCCCCAAACCCAGTGTTGTACATAGTGTGAAGTAAATCCCCCCCCGTTTGGCTCCTGAGCAACCTCTGAAAACATGAAGCTCCACACTGGCAGAGATACTTCAGGCAGCCATAATGGTGCTACTCCACTCATCCCAAGTGTGAAAGCAAGGCAAACTTTCAGGACGCACATGTGAGAGCTATTGTCTTCACAGAAGGCTTGTGTCAGTCTTGGTGATACTACAAGGGTTTTGAATATACACTGCATATTAAATACACTGTTTATTTTACCAGCTTTTCTCCAGCAGACTTAGTTTATTTCTTTTTGCATTATTTCCACAAAATGAGAGTGTGTAGGATTCAAAATGTCTTCACTGGAAAACAGTAGACCATTCCACTACTTTCGGCTCCTTCCCATGTGATGTCTGAGAGATTTCTACCGATCTTTGGAACTAGAATGCAAGTTGCGCACATGGTGCAAACCCAAGCAGTATCTGTCAAGGAGTGATGCTAAAGTAACATTTGAATCCTTCCAGGGCTCTCCTGGAATCACCATAATTCCTGGCTTTTTCTAACCTATACACCGTGCAATCTGGGGAACAAAGAGCGATTGCTGTGGAAGTATTTATTTCCATCAAGATCAAAACTAGCCATGAACATCATCTATACCTGTCCAAATGATCAAAAGCCTGTTCAGAAGATGTTCCACCTAAACAAAGGACAATTCTTTCCTTCTAGCCCACTTTTTCAGGGTGAGATACGACCAATCAGAGAAGCTAAAGGTGGCCTGTGCTCCCCAGAATTACTCTTTGGTTTTTGATTTCAGGTGTGTGAATGTTCTGGTTCAGGAAGAGGGAACCACTCATCCCATATTTCAGGGAGCATTTTTTCTTTCACTCATTGGTCACACAGCTAAAGGGGCGGTTGAATAATCAGACAGCCCTTTGCAGGCTAAACTTTGCCAATTCATCTGTTGATTAAACTTTCCTTTCAGCGGTAAGATGGGCTAAAAAGAATATTCTTTTATTGCAAATTAACTTCAAACTCTGAAAAGGTTACCCTCTCTTAATGTTCATCAAGTGCACCAATTTGCAGACTAAATAAACAGACATCATGGGTGTCACTTTAATGTTTGGGACATTTCCTATTAAAACACAGTATCTCAAAGCCTTCTCTTTGTATTTTTAATCTGAGCATGGCAAGGGCATTAAGAAAAAACACTTCTGGGCGTGTTCACCTGTGGTCTGTGGCTACTTGCAGAAATAGGGAGATTCCCATCCTTCAGAGGTTTTGCTCCCATTTCTCTCCTGTTTCCCTGAACAGCTCTGTTCCATGTCCCAATCTTAAACCATAATACTTAATATTTCTGTGACGCTGCTTGCCTGTAAAGGGTTCTACTGTTATTAATTTTCTTAAGCATAATTCATATTGAATGGTTTGAACTGAAATATAAAAGGGAAGTTTAACACTTATTTCCAGAACAGTTTAAGAGTTAGAAATTGTATTGCCCACTTTGGGGAAGTCAAGCCTTTTAATAACTGAGGGAGATTTTATCCCCTCCACAGTTTATTAGACTAGATTGAGGCTTATGGGAACAGTGTTTGTGGTGTGTTAGCATGATACACAAGGCGTCTGGAGGGCACAGAATGATCATAATCTAAACTGGACTCTAATTATTTAGGTATTTTTAGTTGATCAAGTACCAGCTGCATACAAATCCCAATAACAAATTTAATCAAAGACAGTCGCACTCCATCACGATATAGGCTCTGCAACAAAAAGAATTAACATTTTGGAAGAATTAGAGAAAGGATTCTGAATCGATTAGAAAAGATAGCAATAGTTGCCCAAAGAAAATGGAGTCTTGAGGTGATGGTGTGTTGTCTGGTAGCAATAGTAAGAACCTGGAAAGTATCATGCAAGAATTTTTGTGTTTTTTCCAAGGACAAGACTCTTGATATTGTTGTTGTTGTTACTGTTGTGAGGAATTGTGAAAATGCAGAAAATGAGAAGGCTGCAGCAGAAGCAACAGAGGCATCCCATACTATTATCCATAGTCATTTAAACAGATCACCCAACTGTGACAGACAATTAAATCATATTTTCCAGGATTAACCCACAGCTAAAATGATACATCATGGTAGGAGAAAAGCTTCGTGTATCGCCAACAACAGGTTAGCTCCTCTTTTGACTGAGAAAAGAATGAAAGACTTGGTTGATAAACATGTATTTTTCTCTGTGACTACAGATGCCTCAAACCTTTCAAGGTGTTCCCAATCATTAATCGTTCCTATACTGTTGAAGGGCAAATAAGTCACTGCTGGCTTAATTATTTTCAAGGCACTAAATAAACCACATTAGGTATATTTGAAAATGCAAAAAATATGCTAAAATCAAGTAGCTGGAACCCTTACTATGTGGAGTTATTTGCAGCTAATACTGTTGTTAAGTTTGGGTTATGTCCCCCATCCACAATAGAAAGTAAGAAAGAAAAATCGTCTCTCACTTATTGCTCTGTACATAACCACAAACCAGAAAAATACTGGCTAATTAAATCATAATTTGATTTAGAAAAAAAAATCAGTCACTTTTCCTCATCTCATTCAGTCATTTTTCTCAGCAAAAGTTCCAGATTTAAAGAAGAGCTTATAAAATTTCAATTGGAAGAAATGTTATCAAGGAGACAATTACTTTCATACTGTACAGGTAAAAGGACCATAATCTATTTTCTTGGTTTTAGAAGTTACTTTGGAAGTTTAGTGAAGTTCATTGTCAAGCACTAATTTTAAAATCCTGTTTTCAAAGATAACCTTGTTGGAGGTGATAGAGAGGTTTCCAGTGATAGAATGTTAATTATTATTTTCAGATTGTACTGTATGTTTCTTAATAAGTCTTGCAATTAGAAAAAAACTGTCTTTTTTACATGATGAAATGTGTAGGATAATGCATTCATTTAAGGGCAAGTTGCAAAAAAGAACTGTTGATGAAGGTTTTGGTTGTAAGCTGGTTATCATGGCAGGGGGGAAAAAGAACAAAGACATTTCACTCAGAGGTACATATTAGCTGCCAGAAACAAGGTTTTATATTTTCATATGATCAAACAAAATACAAATACATTGATTTAATTTTACTGCAAAGCATTAGTCTTTCCATAAACAGTAAAAAATATTGATAATTTAAAATTTCCTAAAAGGCCTGATATTATGGAGTTAGATATTCATCTGAGTATTTGTGTATGTCAGGAGTCTTTGATTTGGAAACATTACCATATTTTAGTTTCACATTTTTGCTCTTTCAATTTCTAAAAATTGTTTAATTTGTTAACAAAAAAAACCCAACAAACCAATTTTCTTTATATAATCAGCTGTGGACAGATTGTGGAACCCTCAAATAGTTTCCATTTCAATGAAGTTTCTAAGTGTGGGGAATTTAGGTTATACATGTAACATGCTTTATGAATTTACTTTTAAAGATAATCATAATGAAATCTATTAAAATTGGTAATAAATTATTCTCTTATCAATCCCTTCAAGTTTATAATTGAATTTTGCATCAGAGAAATTTAATTTTATTTCAGAAGTATGCAATGTACTAAATGAAATAAGATTTCCCTAGAATTGTCTTTCATGTTAGCATGCAGATCTACTTTCCCCCTTAGGGCTGGCCCTTACTTCTCAAGGAGAATGCCTTTTTGGAAGTGTGGCTGCTCTGGAGTGTAGCGTCAGTTAATGCATCCAGGCGCAGTGTGAACATGTGGTATATGTAGAAAAAATCTCGAGCCTATTTTGGTAGCATGGCGAATTAGGCGCCTGTAAGACAAGAAAGTGAAAGAACACTTTACTGTACATGACCTTGGCATCATTTCATGGAGAACATAGTTTCACCTTTCTGCCGCTGGGAAGAAGTCTTATTGAAAAATTTGCTGGTTTTTATTCCTTCCTGTGTTCATTGTAGTAGTCAATGGTTACTGCCAAAAAATAAAAATAAAAAGAAAGAATCAGAAGGATATTAGCAACATTTCTGGTCCAGTGGTAGAACAGAACATAGAGAATATTATTAGAGTTGTAGGATGTTGCTTCATCTGAGGCATCATTTTGCTGAAACCTGATGTTCTGCCCGAACTCTCTAAGTGCAACCATTTCATTTCATAAAGATCTAAAATGACAGGTATTAGCTGGCAAATGAAAAGCATTCCTTTCTTATATTTTCTTATATTATATTGACCTGTATATGAGACCAAAATAGAAACCTTTCTTCTGGCAGTTTCCTGTTGGATGCTGTGTGTTGGAGATCACTATGCCAGCTCTGTGCAGAGCAGTATATGGGAGCTGTTGACTTCACTGGGAACTGAGTATCTGTTGTCAGTGAAGATAAAGGTAATTTTCCTGAAGTGTGCACAGGCTTAGCTCCATTAGAAGTGAAGAACTGAGTGCCAGTTTCGAAAGTGACCTCTGTCCCTTCCTAGTAGAGTGAATATATGAATATCATACACCATTATCTGCTTGGTTGAAGACTGAAGCAATTACAAAGATTAATGTAAAGGATGTACTGATCTAACATCATCTTCTAAAAAGGATTAATGGAGAGAACATAAAGGGTGAAATTGCAATTCAGATATTAAATAGAAATGTGCATTTATTTTTACTGGGAAAATTTTGTTTTGTAGTTTGTACATTCTGACTGAACATTGTATGCACTTTAAACAAAAAAAAATAGGGGTAAAGTGTTGAAAAAGTCAATGCAACTAATTTCAAACAACTGTGACTGACTTTTAAAAGTGTTGCTTTGCTTTTTATGACCTTTTTTACAAAAAGAAAAATGCATTTTTTTAAAGAACTAAATAACTCAGAAGACCTGTGAACCATTTAATTTCAGTTGAGAAGTTTTTATTAAGGTGAATGGAGTTACAGTGGCCCATTGCAGAAATATTTTGAATAATGATCATTGCTGGCAAGTGCAGTAATAAGTAAAGGACATGCAAAACGGATGTTGCTCAGTGGTGTTAGCATGGCCCTGCTTCTAGGCTAATGTAAGCTGTTTCTCGGCCAGAGTAGTTTACCTGAATGGAAACTGCAATGATACATCTATACTGCTCCTGGTGCCCACCTTGCTCAGATCTAGCTGCAGTACCCTCTCAGAACATTGTATTATGGAGCTCAAGGTCTTTCTTTCCTTTGGTGGGGTAGAAAATCCTAAAATCCTTAAATCATTAAATATGTACAATATATGAGAAGGGCATTATGGCTGCTCCTAAATTTAGTCAAAATAAAGCATTCACATAAAATAACCTCCAATATGAATATCATGCAAAAACTTGTCCTGTAAAAAGACAGCACTGTCATTAGCCAGCTGTATAGAAATGGTCTTTGATTCTATAAATACTGATTCTCACATGTGAGCTAAAAAAAGCAACTCTACTCACTCAGCATTTGGAGAAACCCGTAGACATGTCTGGCATATTCCTCTCTGTAGAAGCTGAAAGTGCCAAACTCTTGTCACTGGACTTTCAAGGACTAAAATGATACAAAGTTGAGTGTAAAGAAACAAGATCAGCACTCTACCATCTTAAACCTGGTGAATTAAGGGTGTCCTTTCTGAATAATAAGGGTACTCTGTGTACATTACATTGCATCCTTTAAGTGTGTGGAGATGTGCAACTTTGTGCTCATCGAGATGAAAGAAAAGTCTCTTCAGATTCAAATCTGTCAGCTTCCCTGAGAAAATAAAGCTAAAATACAATGAAAAATGGTAGTGAGATAGGCTATGAAGAAAAATGGTCCTTAATGCTGTTGGTGGCTAGGCTTTAATTCCCAAGGTGATCTATTACCTGGTATTTGAATACATGCGAGCACCACTTAGGCACCTATTGATCATTGCCATCTAGAGATGAGACGCCCAGAGTGTGTTTTGGACTAGGATTACAGTGTCAGTGAATTAAGTTTCCTGGTGTTATAACATCAGCTTGGGAAGGATGACCTGCCAAAAATGTAATAGTGCGGGAGAACCAGATGTCTCTCAGCAAAAATGCTGTCCTCAGTTCAGACTACATCATCTTCTGACTATCTGTAAATAAAACAATATACAATACTGCTTGTAAAACAGCATTTCTTTTTAAACCTTCCCTTTTAAAACAGGAATAAAAGCAAGTTCAGGGTGGTCAAAGGCCACATACCAGCCTTTCCACGGAGCCTTAATTCTCCTTTGCTCAGATATACCAAGTGTGCGTCTACCAGGGGACCTAAGGAGATGGTTTCCTCTGGATTATCCCTGAGCCCTGTGTCAGCCTGTGTTGTAGAGCATACGCTTTGTGTGACACCAGCAAACGCCATCCCTGTCATGGGTGCAGCCAGCCCTGTGATACTGAAAGGGTCTTTCATGACACGGTCAGATGGGCATTTCCACAGGGTTCACAGGTAGAGCAGTCTGGAAAGAGGGAGAGGAACATCTGCAAATGCAAACGTGACCTTTCCCAGCCTCCAGTGGCTGGAATTCACAATTCAAATGCTTTTTTTTGCACAGTTTCTTTCATCGGGTATTACATGCAGCATATTTTTATGTTAACCTATATAATTTTGTCTGTTTGTCCTTGTGTATTTTAATTTCTGCAGTTATACTTACCATGACTGCTTACCTACAGAAGCACAGCAGTAAACACAGTGAAAGACAGGATGAGATTCATGTAAATTATTATATTAGCCTCTTTTTCAATTTAGATAATAATTTAGATAATAATTTCAATATATTAGCCTGCTTTTTTCAATTCTGCTGTAGGTGTGACCGGAAAACAAGTGGCTGAACAATTGGTAACAAACAGAACAATTAATTTATCAAATTAACACCACCACTACCCCAAAAGGCATTGCTGTAATCAGGGCAATTTGCCATTCTCTACCTTATGTGTGTAGATCCTGTTCATCCTTCACACCTCTTTTATCTGCTCTATGAGAAAGAAGTCTCTGCAAATTGTATCTTGTAGCTGTGACTGTTCAGAGACAATGGAAAAGAACGTGCTAGCGCAGAAATTGCTATGGTGCAGGACCAAGTCAAGTGAGGTGTTTGGCCTGCTTTCTGAAGTAGCTACAGGGAAAAAAAAAAACCAAACTAAAAAGAAATAAAAAGAAAAAAAAAAGGAAAAGTATTTCCTCAGGCAGTAAAAAAAGGAAATATTCTCCATTGGCCTGGATGCTCTACACTCAGATAGACCTTAAAGACCTCAAATACCAAATAGCAGTGGGAAGTGTGGAACTGATTTCAATTTGTGTATCATGCTTTCATTGCAGGAATATCAAATTGATATATTTTTTGCCCAGACGTGGACAGATAGCCGTCTTCGCTTCAACAGCACCATGAAGATATTGACTCTGAACAGCAACATGGTTGGCTTGATCTGGATCCCAGACACGATATTTCGTAACTCGAAGACGGCGGAGGCTCACTGGATCACCACCCCCAACCAGCTCCTCCGCATATGGAATGACGGCAAGATCTTGTACACCCTCAGGTGAGCACTCAATGGCGTGCAGGGCTGAAAGCTCCTCCCCACTCTGGTGTAATAGTAGGGATTTTCAGCAGTATCTTTGCCCTCCTCTGCTGTTTTCTTCCTGACCATGTTTGACAAATACTGAAATATTCAGGTGTAGGTATTGCAGCATTTAAAAAACAGAGTCTTGTATTTCTAAAAAAGAAACATTGATAATTGGAAATACGTCTCTCTAAATTGTTGAAGTTGGGCTTTTTAGTGCTTGTAATAAAATCAGGAGCATGTAATCCCATAAAACCTGCCAGAAACCTTTCTGATCAGAGGTAGATGCAGGGCTGGCTAAAGTATTTCTAGTTTCATGCTAATGCCAATACTTGATTCTTCAAATAAGTCACCCTGAAGGATAGTCTGTCACATCTCATCACCAGGGTGAATTGCTGGAGGAAACGCTTTTAGATTTTTTCTAACATTCATGATACCATCAACTATATGGTATTAGAAATACTGTATATATTTGCATAAAAAAAGCCCATTGAAATCAAAATATGTGTTTACTTATAGAAGAGATGAATTGCTCAGAAGGGAGTTTTGCCATAAGCCATATTCCACACAGCAAACTTTTTCAGAAACACTCCTTTCACATTACATTTTCTTCAGCGATTGTGTTCAGCATATTCTGATCGCACTTGCAATTGCAGTTGGGCTCCAATAACAAGTCTCTGGCAAACAGTAAGAAAGGAATTAAACAGCTGGAAATGCTCCTGACATTTTTAGTGCCCTTCCCTTCTTCAGCTTGCTCCACTGTGACAGAGCTCTTGCTTCTTTCAGCAGCCTTTAGCTAAATACTTCAGTGATTAGGATGTCAACTCTAATACCCTCTTGGTTGGGTTGTTGGGTGGGTTTTTTTGCTGTTTTTTGTTTTTCTAACAAGTCCTCTTTCAGTATTTCAGGGCAAGTTACGTATCTATGTAGTAGTGGTTAGACTTTCATACCTATCACTAAAGAAACTATTTGTTGCGTGGACTGCAAAATGTGTCTAAACTAAAAAAGGGGTAATACTTGACCCAGCGGCTGGTTTGAATGAGCATTTTTAGTTTGTGAAAGATGTTTTGAGTCCTTTTTTGCACACTCAGGTCAGCCTCCTTTTAACATAAGAGAAGCTGTTAGAAAGATCAGTGTTTATTGATGCAACTGTAATTCAAACCCAATTTATTCTGAGCACACAGAATTGGTATGGCTTGGAAACAGTAACTACCGTATATCCTGGTACTGTCGGGTGTTGATGAGTGTTCTGCATTTGGGAGAAAGTGTACAAGGTTCAGTCATGCTCCATGCCTTTCCATCCTCTTCCCTGCCCGCTTTTGGGTGTGAATGCACTCCTGCTGTAACACTGCAAATCTTCTTCTAGTATCAGTGCAAAAAAGCTGTTAGGTTCCTCCAAGACAGAGTTTTTCTCTGTGCCATCTAGTATCAGTGCAAAAAAGCTGTTAGGTTCCTCACAGGTGACCTTCTCCAAGACAGAGTTTTTCTCTGTGCCACCCTGAATGTGAGGCACAAACCTTTCCCCATCCAGTTTGTTAGCTTTTGAATTAGTTCAAAAAACAAAAGAAAAAAACCAACCCAACAAAAACCCCTCATGCCCTACACTTGCTGCATAAATTCAGGCTTGCAGTTAATGTGTCTGTTTCCTGAAAAAGCCTATAATAAACTAGCACTGAATGTAATCTACCTAGGTAAATAGATTTACTTTGTAAGCTCAGACTGAAGATTATCTGGTTTTAATAGTAATTTTAAATCAGCTCCATTCATAGTGGCCTTTGTGTTAGGGATATCCCATAAAACAGGCTTTCTAGTGGGGTTGAAAACATTTCTGCTGAGCTGTTTGTTACCCCTGTACAACTGAGAATGGCATAGAGAGATTTATTAAGTTTTTGAGAGACAGCCCAAAATGACTGAAAGAATTTTAAGTTCACACTGTAAGTAAATGCAGAGAGTGTTCCTTATAACATTCTTTATTAGGTTTTAATTTTGTGGAATTGCATACCATCACATCAGCCACATTTCCCATTATTTTTGTAAAGAATAGTTATATCCATCCCATGTCCTTCAATGATGAATTATCTAGAGAAAAACATATGTGCAGATTTCTGGGGATCAAGAAACTCTTAATGACGTGTCTGAAATTATTTGTCGCTTTAGATAATTATTATCGTTTTGGATCAAGCCTAAGGAGCCGATGAACAATCTGCAAATATAGTCCTTTCCTTTCAGGCCTTACTTACGGATGTCAAAGAGCTCTTGCATGATACCTAAGGTTACCCTGCCTCCTCCTCCTCTTCCTCCTCCTCTGACTGTTCACTGTGCTGCTGTGTAGTAACAGGTGCTCGGTTTCTCCACAGGCTTACCATCAATGCTGAGTGCCAGCTGCAGCTGCACAATTTCCCAATGGATGAACATTCATGTCCACTGATATTCTCTAGCTGTGAGTACTGCTTTGATGCCTTATTGCTGTATGTGACTTGTTTGCAGAGGCACGAGTTTAAATCTGATTTCTGTCGGGTTGTTCAACTGTTCCACAACAGGTATAGGAACTTTAGGTTTGCTTAAATATTCAGCAGATTTTTGTTTTCCTCTCTAGCATTCGTAGTTGATGGACTTATGTCATGAAGTTTTTTGTAGATTTACTGCTATTTTTGCCAGAACCAGCCTTTTTAGTGAGCAGATATTCATGCCAGTCTGTGCTATGTTAATTTGTACAATCATGTGACATGCAAATGAGAATAGAAATTGCAGTTTTCTTGTGGAGGTGCACAGCTTGGGGACAAGCCCAGCCATCTCTGAGCATCTGAGTTTATAGCAAGTAGCATGGTAATGCCTCTCTGTTCCATAATAAAAGTAAATGGTGTAACTACTGTAAATCTCATTTTTCTTTTATAGCTCAGCTTGTCCAGTAGTCCCAATGTGGTATTGTATGTAATGTTGTTGATATATTTAAAACCCACCTAACAGGCAAAACAAATACATTGGTGAAACGGATGGAAAACAAAAGTCAGGTGAGTTAAACTTAAGGTCCAATATCACTGTGAGGAAAAGTTATCTTCATGCCAATTCATTTGAAAAAGCTGTCTGCTCATGGGTACACCTGCACAGTTTTGTAATCCAAAGGCACAGAGTGCAAATGTTTAACAAACATTTTTAAAAGGGTCTTCACTGAAGATTTTTCTTTTGATAAGCTCCAGGACTCAGGATCATATGTTCTCCAAAAGCCAATGGGAAACGTATTGGTTTGTCTTTCTATTTAGAAAATAGCATTCCCTCCATCACCTCTTAAAAAGCGATAGAAGAACGACATTATTTAATGTCTTCATAACAGATACGCTGTTCTGATAGTAGGGTATTGATTTCCATTTACAAATAGTATACAAACAGTGATACTCAATCAGAAACCAGATTTGAATTTCAGCTGATGCAGGGTGTATTCTTCTTTTTCCCCCTAAAAATATTTTTTAATAAATCTGCCAGTGTAAACATCTCCCTTTCCCCAAAAATATTATCACTACATTGCTGGTTTTATGATCTATGTACATAAGTGAGCCTGGGCCAAAATATACAGTGGTGTGTTTAATTCAGATGTGTGGAATATACGCATACTCAAAGGAACAGGAGGCAGATACCTCCTGAATGAGCTTTACTGCTAATGAACACTGGCCATTGAACAATACGCACCTCAGCTATCTTTAGTTACTGCATAAAGCTACTCTTACCATGTGGCAATCTGCTGTTGATTTGTTGAGGTACTGGGAAAGGAGTGTGTGATCTTAAAAATTAAATCCCAGTCCAAAGATACTAATTCAACCTACCCTGTAAATTTGATAGGTCCTGCGCTAGCAATATCCAAAGAAGGTGAACTCTAATAGACAGGGAAGTCGCTTCGAACCTTACATTCCCTAATAGCTAGACAGTTGCTGAATGCAAGTAAGTTATGCTCTGGGTATTTTTTTATTTAAAGAGAGAGGATATTAGTGTGAACCTCAGAAGGCTCTGCTCCATGACAAAGTTTAAAATACATCTCGATTTGCAGAGGTTCCTCCTAATTTAGGTTTATTAGCTTGGAGCCCTTCTGCCCTTGAAAACATACGTGTATTACCATCACACATGTGCTCTATGGAGATGGAGATTGCATAGGAGCAAGCAGAAGCTGAACGTGTCACAGTTTCTATGTGCGTTCTTTATAGTTTCTAGCCAGATGGAAAAACCCATGGAGAACACATACTCAGTTGTGTCCTTTTCCTTGAACACTTTCAGCACTGCTATTATCATAATAGTAGGACATCTCCTGTGTGATTTGTTTGTTTCACAGCTCGGTTGTATTTTCAGGGTTGCGTACATTCATAGCAGTCTCAGGATACATGGCACTCACTGGGACTTACCAAGTGAACAACTGAGTGAATGCCTGAATGATTTATTACTGCCTGCTATGACACGTTTTTGAGGGGACACGCTGATTACAGATTCCAAGACGTATGTCTTTGAATAAAATAAAACTGGTTGTAGAATTCACAGCAGAGCACTGATTCCTTCTGCATCCCTTTCGTTTGTTCCCCAGCACACAGACAAATCTTTGCAGTTTCCACTGTAGGCGAGCACAAAAAAGCACGAATTTCAGATGATATTCCCTTCATCTCTACACACACATGAACAAGGTTAATATTTGAAATGTCTTACTTTTTATATAAATTTCCCTTGGTATTTCAGAAATGTGAAACTAATTTCAAATCCGTTCTGGAGTATTTTCCTCTAGTGCCAAATAATTCACACCCTAACCCTGCTGTTGCTCTGGGAACAGTTGCTATTCCTTAGGTGGGAATGCTGATCCGGTTGCCAGGATGAATAAGGAGAAAAGAGTGGCTTACAAACAAAAGACACATCTCAGTGTGCTGACAGTGGTTACTAAAACCCACCTACCCCTTCCTGTTGAAAATCTCTCTCCTGGAGCTCTCTAATCTCTTTGCTTGTAGGAATTAGAAAGTATTGAATTTGAAACCGCCTTACTCTCTGTGCAAGTGCTTTGTATGCGCTTCAGGTGACATGATGAGATGAATTGCCTGGCATATATGGGCACGTGGTAGGCAAGTGTCTCTTACTGCGGTCCTTACATAGGTGTGTGCTTAGCACACTGCTTATGTGAAAAGTTGGCATCATGCAGAGCTGCTATGCGATGCGACAGCTCTTTCCCACTCTGTGTGCCAGATTGGATTGATCAACCGTATTTGGCAAGCAGGATTTCTTAATAGAGATGCTACAACACTGGCATCCATGCCAATGCATGGTATGAATGTGTGTTTCCCCGTGAATGTGAAGAAAGAATCAATGTTGTGACTTGATCCCAGTGTAGCAATCTTTGATAGATTTTTGTCTATATGATCACATTTTCTTCATATAGTTTTAAAGAACTATATACTACTGCATAAAAATATTTTGTCAGTGTCATTCTTCATTTGGGTTAATTTATCCTCCTGAGCCAAGGGAGGCTGCTGTGCTACTTTTGGTACTCAAGTAGCATATTAAACTGTCTTGGTCATCTCTATTCAGCACTGATTTGAGCATTGTGGAAATAACTTAATTTCAGAATTCTGCCATAAAATCTAGTTTTTTGAGGTAGTTAAGATTCACATAAACCTCAGTAAGGAAGAAGAGGTATTCTGTATGAAGGACGATGTCAGCACTAGAATAAACAAATAAGACACAGGCAGCAAATGCAGGCTGGAAATGAAAAGTTAAGCACAATTAACTGTGGAACTTCTACCATAGGATAGTGTGGATGCTAAAATTTTATAAGGATTCAAAAGTGTTTGGACAAATGATTGGAAGAAGAATGCACTGGTAGCTATTAAACATAATGAGATCACTCTGCACTAACGGCCACTATTTTTTTGTTCTAAGGGAGTGACAGAATTTCAGAGTAAATAGTAGGCAGAAGTGTCTGCACGGCTAAGACACTTGAAGGAACTCTTTTCTGTTAGAGTTGCCATGTTGCTGGTTTCCAGCATGTTTGCACCCATGCCTGCACAACAGTTAATTGTTCAAGGTGTTCATTTTTCAGCCCAGAAACAAACCTTCACCTCCTCTCCCCATCCATGTGCTCAAGATTAACTTAAATTCATGACACTCCTTCAGGTGACAGCATATGGCAGCCATACCAAAATGAAGCTGACACACCCATTACACCTTGTATAGAGCTACATTAATTATGGGCAAGGAGCTTTATGGTGGGAATCAGTGCTTGCTGCACACCTGATGTCTGAAACAATCTGTAAGACCATGCTTTGGGCTCTAAGAGATGAAGTAATATTGAGCTCCAGTGCAAGATGCCAGAATAAAAATAATAAGACTGAATTGATTAATGGGTTTTCATTGCTTTATTTTTCTTGATGATGGTCTGAACAAACTGCAGACACTGTTGTTCATTTTTAAAAGCACCTTAGATTTAGGCAATAGAAATTATGAGATTTTTTGTAGCCAATTACTTATCTTTTTCCTAATGAGATGGCCTACAGTGTCCCGAGTCGCCCATTACTAGAGGATTGCTGCAAGGCAGGAAAAGGTGGGCATGCCTGGAATGCCATTCTTACTGAAAATGCTAAAATATACACACAAAGGTTCATGAACAATTCAAGTGTTTTCAGTTCAGTTGAAAATAGGGGAAAGCAAAATTTCCAGCTACTGATGGGCCAGTTTGCTCAGTCGGGTCTTAAAACATGTACTTTTAGCCTTCTAAAAGTTCAATTTTTTATTTTTTTTTTAAGTGATGTACAAAAGCATGCAAAGTATTGCAGAAAAAAAAGCAAGGAAATGTGAAATACATTTAAAAGAAATTCTCCAAACCTAACACAGTGCTTGAAAGAAACAGATCCCATCTTTCTAAAGATAAACTCAGTTCAATCAAATGTTACCCCTTTGAACATGAAACCTTTTATGGATATGCAATCAGTACTTTGAGCCTCGTATCATTAATTTTCTAACAGAACTAGCTGTCATCGCCAATTTTAATGTGTTTCTCCTAGCTTAGAAAAGTGAATGCTGGTTTTGTGGCATGAGCTGTGCTTTGTTTCATCTCATGTATCATCAGCAGGATCATTAATAAAGCCTGAGGACAGAATTTTACTCCTGATGAAGAACAGGCTAGAAGGAACACAGCTTAATGTTCATATCTCAAGAGGAGTGTCATTAAAGATGCTGTGAAGGCATTGCAATGTGCAGAAAAAGCTTTAATCCACATCTGAACTTCCCATCTGTGCTCTCTGTAATGGGCTGAACCAGATTGTGGGGCATCAGTTGAATTCTTGATTCAGGTTTTGTGATGAGCATAGTTTAGGTATTGTAGCTTTTTCCTCTTCTAGGAAGGTAGAAATTAAGTTAGCAGGATGCATCCATCCTTCTCTTCAGAAGGGTGCCTTTTTCAGAGAATAGTCAATGTAGAGAGGACTTATAGAAAGGAGAAAAGAAATATATTTATGGAAAATTTAGCCTTTGAAAGTTTTCTCCCAAACCCTGTATTTAGCATATGACTTGTGTCATATGATACTTGTGTCAAATGGATGCAATACATTTAGGCAGGTTTAGGCTAGATATTAGGAAAAACTTCTTCACTGAAAGGGTTGTCAGGCTCTGGAATGGGCTGCCCAGGGAGGTGGTAGAGTCCCCATCCTTGGAGGTATTTAAAAGAAGGATAGATGAGGTGCTTAGGGATATGGTTTAGTGCTGGGATGGCAGGGTTAGGTTAACGGTTGGACTCGATGATCTTAAAGGTCTTTTCCAACCAAAGCGATTCTATGATTCTATGAAGCATAACCATGATAAATAAACTCCTCCTGTTCATCTGCTAATCCCCCTCATACTCAGGCATTTCACAGAATCACAGAATCACAGAATCACAGAATGGCACGGGTTGGAAGGGACCTCCATAGATCATCTAGTCCAACACCGCTGCTAAGGCAGGTTCACCTAGAGCAGGTTGCACAGGACATTGTCCAGGAGGGCTTTGAATATCTCCAGAGAAGGAGACTCCACAACCACCCTGGGCAGCCTATTCCAGTGCTCGGACACCCTCAAAGTAAAGAAGTTCTTCCTCATATTCAACTGAAACCTCTTATGTCTCATTTTGTGCCCATTGCCCCTTGTCCTGTCGCTGGGCACCACTGAGAAGAGTCTGGCTCCGTCCTTGTGACATCCACCTTTGAGATATTTTTAAGTGTTAATGAGATCCCCTCTCATCCTTCTCTTCCATATCTTATTTCTGTTGCCCTCTTTTAGATTTTACTGTTTTCATTACACATTTTTTCAAATAGCTTGGCTGGTGTGCAGGGCAGTATTCAAAGACAAGTTGACCATTCCAAAGATTTATGAGGAGTACATAATTCTGTAGGGATCTTCTTTGCTTTTGTTAACCTGTAAGCGTTAATGTTTCTAAGCATTTCTTTCCTGAGGTACCCACAATGACACCTGGCTCTAGTGAATTTGAAATAAATTGTAAACTTATGTGCGTAATTTTATTTCTTCAATCCAATAGCCATTCTGAGCGTAATCTGCTACTGCATTGCTCAGTTGTTAACTCTCCTTAGGTTTTCCTAAAATTCTCTGCAGGTGTTTAACATAAATAATGTATTGTTTCTTAAAGAGTCAAATATTTATCTAATTCCTTGACTACTCACTGCTGGCTAATTCACTACCACTTTTCTGTCTGTGACTCAATACATTTCTCAATATGTAAGAGACACTGCATTAAGTGTCTTTTAGATTTTTATGACTCTCTTTTATAGCCAAGCCAAGACTCATAAAAATTTTACAAATTAGTTTGCATTGGAAGTTCTGCTAATTTTTATCTAATTGCTCCAAAGGATGTATTCATATATCATGATATATATTTCATATATCTATGAAATAGGTCAAATTCATTCATGGTATAAGTACATTCACTGTGAAGTTACACTTTCTAAACCTAATTTATGGTAGCTTCATGCCAAAGTAGTGCATATTGTTAGTGTCAGTGTGGCACTACTCTTTCTGTTACTCTTCTGTCTCATTGCATGAGGTATATCAGAGACACCTTTCTAAACATTTATGGCTGTATGGTTCAATGCTGATTCCAAATTTATAGAATATGTTGTGGTACAAGAGTAATAGACTTACAACAATCCGATATTAGATCTGATAGCCACCAGCAGACAAATGGTCTCTGTTTCTTAGAAAAAGCAGTGAAACTTCCCCAAGGTTGAGTGTTGTCCATTGCCTCCCTGATGATCAAGGAGAGTTGATGGTGCTGGTGAATTCATGTATTATCCCTTGCTCTTCTATTCCTTATAAAAAGCTAAGGTTTTGGCCTAGTAGCAGACCAAATGTCTCGCTCCTTTTATAGCGACTCTTGAGATTTTTCTCCATGAGATTGAAGGCTCCTCTGGAGAGGCAGCAGCTGCTGTTACTTCCAGCAAAAATGAGACCCTAGAGTAAAATTACAGCAAGTGCTAATTAGTGAAGCCTAAAATGCTTAACTCATTATGTCTTGGGTCAAGAAAACTCTTCCTGAGACTGTCTGGATTGATGGTAGGCTATTCCAGGAAAAAACAGGCAACTAGCCTGGTTTTGCAGCAGTCTTCTAAGGATCCTTGGTGTCTCCATTTACCCTGCATGGTTGCCTGAGGAAGATGGGAGGCCCGTGTCATGGTGCAAACTCTCTTGGCAGTCTGCTGCAGAGCCAAAAAAATGCTCTTATTCCAGAATCTGAAGATTAGCATAGTTGACTGTATTTCAAGGATAGGACCCCCCAGCTCTGACTTACATTTAAGCAAGGAGACTGGAAGGCCCCCCAGATCCCAAGTGTAGTCTAGCTTCTCAAAGAAAGCACTCTTATTTTTCTGAATTTTCTATGACTAAGGTTTAAAAGAAAATAGTACCAAAAACAATTTTAGAAAAGGCAAAACCTCCCCATGAGCCATTTTCTTTTGGCAAGAATGTAGCTGACTAAGTTATGCTTATGCTGTCAGGAGAAAATAAGAGAAAATGCTGAAGCAAGGCAGGTGGCTGGTTGCATGTCTGACAGCTGAATATATCATCAAAAGGCCCTGGAGTCTCTGCCATGTGGCAATCATTGTTAGTTCCCACGATTTCATCACAGATCTCATGATATTTTGTGTTTACTTGAAGCCAAAAACCCCTTTAAGCATGTTATCATGTGCCAATGTGAGCTTTCTTTTTTTTTTAACAAACATTTGACAATGTGACACAAATGCACCATAGGCAAGAAGTAAATAACTTTCTCCCTCAAATGTAATATAACTCCTATGATGTACTATGTATTTATATTATTGTTATTTGCTTTTTTTGGTATGTGATAACTTATTTGCGAATGAATCTGATCTTTTCAGAGAGGCTGATCCATAACTTGTAAACTCCTGGCAGCCCTGTGTTTGTAACTTCTGACATATAGAGCTCAACTTTTTGCTACAGAGAGCATCAAAAGACAGTCACACTCATTTGCATCATATGCTTTAAGACAAGAAGGAATGACTGGTTTTAGCACTCTAACAATTGCATCACAGGACAACACGGGGATGCTCTGGAATAGAAATCTTTGTGCTCTCTTGCTTAGGGAGTCATAGCAATCCATTCTATAAATAAAGAATTTTCTGTAAGTAAGATAAAAGTGCCCCTTTATGGCTCTTTTATTTCAACATGAGAAAGCAGACTGCATGGCTTGCATGGTGGTCCCCTTACAGGCAAAAGTCAGGGGTGGATCAATAGTCAGCAGTGCCCAAACCCTTAACCGTGCTGTGCATAGCTCACTCCTCTTGGGGTTATGGGTAGATGTGGATCTTTAGAGGTTGTCTTATTCCTTGAATGAACTTCCTAAGGCACCATCCAGGATGCATGCTCCATCGTGTGTCCACAGGTGTTACATCATATACTTATTTGGGGTTCCTTTCTCTTGGAGTGCTAGATTTTTATAAATGCTGATACAACTACATATGTTTATTCCTTGTAGCCTCCCTTGATGCAACTGAAAAGTACATCAGAAAATATAACATAAAATGTGAAAGTACAAGTCAAGGTAACCCACCACCAGGCAACTCAAACACTACGATAGTTCCCTTCTCCTACTCTTATTTGTACCTTTCCAAAGGCAGGAGACAAGTTTGCTTGAACCCAGAATGTTCAAGTCTCTATTTCAGGTCTCTAATAGAACATGTAACATATTTTTGAAGAAACAAGGAGCATATAGTTTTCTAATTACTTTAGTTGTAATGAGTACATTTAAAAAAAAAAAAATTGATTACATTATTGTCTTCCATGGCTGCCTCAGTTGCTACACTGAAAGCTACACTAAAGCATGTCCCAGCTGTAAGAACTGTGTGCTTGACTTCACTGGTATCTTATGAGAAATGAAGAATTGCTGCAGGATTGCTTCCAAGTGTAGAGAAACTGTTTGGCGCTTTGAGAACCAAGAAGGACTGAACAGGTGTCAGGACCAGAACAAACACTGAGTCAAATCGCTGGGGAGGAGAGAAAAGGAGAACGAGGAGAGACCAGAATCGCCAAGGTCAGCCAGGTAACCTGCTGTATGCCACTGAAGTTCAACAAAAGCAGCGACTATTGACTCTGAGATAACCGCATCTTGGCTAGCGCCCAGTCGATGCTTGTTACTTTTGCTAGGTTTGTCTGACCAATGATAATGAGGTTAGTAGAAGCCACCAGAGGCTGACTTGTAACAGACTCAAAAAACCAGGACAAAAACATGAATTCCTCAACTCATTAGCCTTGTCTTGTCAATTTTGTTTACCGTTAGCACAGCCTGGAAAAACAAGGCAGCCTGGAAACATGAAATGTTACCACGAGAAAAGGCCCCTCCCTTTTCTCGCTTCTGATTCTGAAAAATTAACAGGAAAACAAACGCATACCACCAGTGCCCACAGAGCTAAGAAAGGGAAGAAAGTAAGGCAGTTGCGCAGCTTTGGACGTTGTTTTGCTAACAGTGCTGGAGGACAATCAGGGAAATGTCCTCTCTACCTGCTCCCGCTAAAGGGATGTTGCTGAGGTCTGGCTGGCTGGATCCCTTGATATGAAGGGCAGGTCTGTCTCCTTAAAAGGTGATTAACTTTGTGTAATGGGTCTGCTATATGACAGATAATAAAACTTTAATCCTTTTTCATAGTTGGGTAGCATATATGTCTGTCAAAACAAAACATGCTGAGTTTATGTCTCTTACTGTCTGATAACCCCTCAGACAGACAAACAAATGAGTGGTAAGATTTAGATGAGAGAAATCAGAATCACAAATTGAGACATTAAATCTAATTTTAACTTAATTTTTAAATAATTATTTTTCTATTCTCCTATACAATGTATATTTTAAATTGATTCTTCTTTAAGAAATTCTGCAGTTCATATCTAAATACAGAGATTATTTCTGTGGAATAGAAATTAAGTTATGATTTAATGTTTGGGTTAGCTGTGCACACTATAAAGTAATTTTTTTTTTCCCCTAATGTTTTTCATAATGTGACTTCTGGTAGTTTTACCACTAGTCTGTTAAAGCTCCGGAATAGCTGTGTTTTCCACAAAACCTTTCCATCAGTCGTAAGAACGAAAACATAGAGGGGGATATAGATTGAACAAAAGGTACAGGCTCTTCTGGGGCAATTGGCAAGATCAGAAAGTTTGTGCAGAAGAAAGTGCAGAAGACACTGAGGCTCCTTTCTAGCTTTTTCTACCTGGGTTTCTTTACCAGAGAAACAAAGGCGGTATGGGGAGGGCTGGTCTGTGATTTTATCATGCCCTGATGGGGGGTAGGAGCATCTAAGAGCTCAGAAGTTCTCCCAGCTCCACGAGTTGCGATGTTGCTTTTGCTGCCACTTGCACTGATGTCTTGGTGAGCACTGGTGAGCAAAGCTAGCTGCACTTGTCTCCTCTGCTTGATCAGCCCTGAGTGCATCAGTTCAGGGAATGTTCCACTTAGTGTCCGTTTTTTCACTCTGGCAGCCTGATTTGACATCTGTGTTTCTTCTCTTTGGGAAAACCACCAGTGAAAAACGAAGACCCTCATTAAAACGAATCTGATTATCAGGTGGTGGAATGAATTGCCATGTACAGTATTTAGGTCCTTCACCAATATCTTTCTATTTTCATCCTTTGCAACACAGATTACTAGAAAACCACATCAGAGTTGGTCCAGGCTTGACATGGGCCTTTTTATGTAATGAAAAGTTAAACAAAGTTCATGGTCTGGGTCCCTAAGCTCAAGTTATTCCATACCATGCACCAGGATGTATTAAAGCCATCTAAATTCCTAAATGGAACTGTTGCTTGACTAGAATAGAAGAAAATAATATGTGTGAAAGGCTGATATAAATTTAGTCCTTGATGAACATCTTAGAAAAGAAGATCCATCCTGTTCTCATCATCTTCTGCCCCATTTTTTTCCTCAGTAAAAACACAAGCAACATGAGTATAACAACAACAAACGTACCAAAAGAATCTCTGTTCTTCTCTTTCTCTCTCTCTCACGGGCACACATCCTTCTGCACACACCCACTGACAGACACACCTATAAGAATGAGAAAGAATGAGAAAACAGGTATGTGATAGCTTTCAATCTTTTCATTACTGGCAGGTGCTCAGCTACTAAGGCAACAAGCAATATGCAAGAAGCTGCATAGAATTAAACAGGATAAAGGAAAAAGAACAAATCCTATTGTAAATCCTCTGAAACAGACAAACTATCTGTCCTTTAACTTTTCTTAATGGAATATATGTCAAATATTTAGTTATGGCCTTGAGGCACTCTGATGCTGCTGTGCTTATAAGTCTTCCCTTTACACTAACTGATTTGACATTTGAATGCACATTTCCTGTAATTGTGCTTTCAAAAAAATCTGTTAATATTATAATCTTCATGGGTTGCAATGGTATACTCTGCATATTTCGTGCCATTGGAATTGATGAAGGCTGAATGTCAGAGCTGATGAAGAATTTTCAAGGATTTTTTTTCCTTTGGAAAGAGGTTATTCCTGTGAAATATAAACTTGTCTTTTTGAGGAATATACATTTTAACTTTGTGAAAGATTTTAGGAATTTTTGGTCCTCAACAGGAAGAAGTATCCACCCTGTAACATCCTGAGGCATCTGAATCCTGAATATGTGATGCTTAGTTTCAAATCTCATCATAAAAGGACAATGGAGAGGTTCTCAATATACTTTTTCATTTTGCCTGTAAGTGGCCTGCTCACACACTGGTAATTTTACAGTTTTTGAATAATTTCTGACTCTCTGATTTTTTCACTGCAGAAGTTGAAATCAAATGCTTATTGCATTTCAAAATATGGCACCTAAAGGAAAAATAGTAGCTATTTTGCACTTACAGTATTTTTTTGAAAGGGAGCCAAAATACCACCTCATTTAGGAAAAAAAAAAAGGTAACCATTTAGAGCAAACAGTTAGTGTTGTCCACATTTTCATTCTGGAAGGTCAGTTGCTTTTCTCGAGTTAAAAAGAAGAAAAAAGTCACAAGAATTGTGTGTTTGTACCTTACAGGTATTTTCTTCCTGTATTGATTGACTTCAAATAAAGCTACTAGAACAATGAGCATGGAGAAGTTTGTCTGCAAGTGATGACTTTCAACAAAAGGGAACTTTGAGATCTGAATGGTGTATTTGTTCACAGCAGTTGTCTGAAAATCAACATTTCAATAAGACAACACTGCTTGCCTTTGGCTGCCAGAGAAGGCAACCAGAAACTCTTGGATAAATGTCTCCTATGATTAAAAGGAAACAGAGATATCCAAGTGTTTCATAACATGGCATTTCTTTTCTTTCTTTTTGGCCCCAACACCTTTCCCCAATGTCCATACTGAAATCTTTAAAGCTTTTCTTGTCTAACCAGCACAAGACTGCAAAGAGGAAGATAAAAGGCTGTTCCCAGCAACTTGCAAACCTCAAAGTTGTTCAGAGGATTTATACTGTAGGTTTCTATTGATTTATGTGTGAAATATAGCAGTATTTCTTATGTCAAGGCTTAGCAGAATTGGCAGCCACAAATCCTGGTCTGTGGTACTATCAGATTTCAAAAGTTAAGCAAGCTGAGACTAGTCACTACTTGTTTGGGAGTTTCTTTTTTTGCTTGTGATTCCAAAATGACAATCGCACTTTTATTTATAATCATGTTCACTGTGATTTGTTACAGCCACCAAAGGCTGTCTTCCCGCCAGTATCTTACATAACCATATGTACCAAAATAAAACACAGTAATGGCCAGTGCATGGTAGTAATCTTTAATGTTTAGATACTATACTGAGGTGCATGGTGGAGTAATGTGACAATCGTCATTACCTGAAGCAGCGGAGGTTTTTGACTTGAGAGAAGGAAAAATCAGCAATCACAAGGTCAAGCATTGGAGCAGGTTCCAGGGACAATGTAAAGTCTCTGCCCTTGGAAGTTTTCAAGACACAGCTGGATCAAGCCCTGAGACACCTGGCCTGAATTGAGTATCAACCCTACTCTGAGCAGGGGGTTGAACCAGAGACATCCTGAAGTCCTTTCCAACCTGGCTGACTCTATCACAACATCTTTTTCACATTCAAAACAGGATTTATGTTAAAATATTCAATCTTCCTTATAGACCAATTTTTTTCATATTCAGATACAAAAATATGTGTTTGTGAAAACTGTCTTTCCCTGACAACTTTTAAGGAATCAGTTTTCAGTGTTGGCTTTCTTAAGGAACTCCCAAAAAGGGGAGAGAGGGGGAAGAATTGAAAATTGTTGCAGCTTCCTCTTCGCAGTTTATTTTTCTGAATGACTGTGTATATGTCCTACTAGAAATGGTGATGTTCTTTCTGTATATTTTCATTGTGCAATGGTTGTTACCACCAGGAACCACTAGTATATTATTTGCAAACAAGGTAAACCTTTGTTGATCAAGACCTGGGGATTCTTCCAAAGATTAATGTAATCAGGCACGTATGTTCAGAAGTCAAGCAAGATACAGAATTTATCCTTTTATTTCCCTAGAGCTCTTCCCACTCTGTGCAGATTCCAGGAATTGATTTTCAGGTTCCTGGCCTGGAATACTACTGTGAGAGCTCATTTTTCCACCCATTGGCAATCAGAATTTGCACCATAACTGTACGCAAGGACTCTGACACTGACTCCAGCAGCTCCTTACACTCTGCTCAAATTAGATACTAATTCTGGTTCTTGACACAGGTCAGACACATGAGATCTGTTTCCCCTTCTCTCTGCCACCTAGTCGGTCCCCACTGAATCACCTCCTACCTTTCACAATTATCTTCAGAAACTTCCGAGGTGTCTCCTATAACCCTTTCCTTTTCTCTCCCCTACCCCTTTTTCCGTTTTTCCTTCTTTCCTTCCCCCCTATTTCCCATCTTCTCATTTTCCCCTTTTCCACACCACCACTGTTTTTCCTCTTTATCCTATTGTCTTCCACCCATGACTATTTCCTTCCTCCACCTACCCAATCTTTCTTTGAAGTTCTGCATGGACTGGCTGTGGCCAGAATTCCCTTCCTCAGGTCTAGCAAAGGAAAATGTTCTTGCAGCTTCTTCATTCTTTGGCAAGAAACAGAAAGGAGTTGAGAGGCTGAGCTCCACTTGTGAAACCATAAGGGTAACACCTAGAGAGTATCTCTCGCTTGGAAGGTCAGGGTGGCCTCTGCATAGGAGTAGTCTCAAGTGACATTCAGCTGGACAATTACATAAAATAAGGGAGGGAGAATTAAAGAGCTGAGAGAAGGAGCCCAGGAACAAGACGAAGAAGATTTAAGGACTAGACAATCTTCTTGTGATGCAGATGTTGACAGAGGAGGAAAATGGATAGCCATGCCCATATTTGAAAAGACAGATCCAAAAAAAAAGAATGATATAAGGTAAACCCCACAGACAAATATATAACCCAAGAACTATGACTGAATTTCAGAATAAGATATTCACAGTGTCAAGAAGCTTGGAAGTAGGAATTAGAGAGAACACAGAGAGCTAGGATAGAAAGTAGACCAAGACTAAAAAAACATAAAACAGAGAAAGAAAATGTTATTATTTTACTGTTCAGGACTCAAGCATAAAAAGACATAAAGCAGTGCCATATACCTGCCACAGAATTCATACAGTTTCTGTGAATTTGCTTTTCTAAATTCTGTTTCATAAGCATCACTTCAAATAATTAACTGATCTGAAACTTTTGTCCTTTACTCAAACTGACCAGCTTTTCACTAAAAAACCCTCCGTACTTATCTTTCTAGTAGTTTTCTTATCATATACTTTTGATTTTTTTTCATTTTAATCAGAACTTGGAGCAGAAGTGCTGAAATACTGTAAAAAATGTTCTCACAGTATTCCTGCAATAAAGAAAGGCAGGGCATAGCAGAAATTTCTCCTGGAGGTTTTACCTCTGTAGAATTTCTGGACAACTGTAATAACTGAATGTGAGCCTCGAATATTATTCAGACAGATATACACTCTTCTCAGTGATGGTCAGAACAAAACCTTTTGAAGTTCTGGAAAGAACTCATCATAGAAATACTGTTGTGAATGACTGATGGCAATTCCAAATCTGCTTCATCATTTTCATCCTAACATCAGTTTAAAACCATTATCCATCCCAGGCTTTTGAAACCATAGGAAAAGCTAATACGTGTAACAGAAAGTTCATAATGACTGTTAAAGTTAGAGAAACAAGGTTTTAGAAATCTCTCAATGAGATTTTTGAATGCTCTTTGAAATAATATTTAGTTTCTTCTTACCTCTCAACTCAGCTGTATAAATTACTACTTTTCCAACTATGTAAGACCTTGAGAAACTGAAGAGGCCATCATTAACTGACCTAAAGTACTTACATACTCCATTAAAGTGTCAGTAATTTAAAGGTCTTTTTATTAAGCCATTCTGTCTATAAATATGATTTTCCATTCCATCCTTGGAGGATTTTAAGGTGTTCAATATCAAACTTATAGAAATTTTATACCTAGCAAGACTATTAAAATTGCAAGAATTAACTTATACTATACAAGTGTTAGTGTGTGCATAGGATATACTGCAATCACATTTATAGAATAGTATTATATGAAATTAATATTGCTGATCTATCTCAATCAAGAGAGAAACAATGGAATTTGTTTTTCACAATTCCCTATCTTTAATTTTTAATGAATAAATCCATTTAAAGAAAGTTTGTTTTGTTTTTAATGCAAAGCCAGAAATTGGACAGTTGGAGCGACTTTCCTTGTATAACTGCTAAACTTTTCAGGTGATGACTGACATATTTGACCTAGACGAGAGTTTGATGTTGCTTTGGGTGTCTTTTTTCTACTTTCTTAAATGTCACCTGTTCTTTTGTTCTTATACCATTGTGAATGGCATGTGATCTTATAAATTAAAAGTACAGCAAACCTACTAAAAAAGCCTGAGCAGAGATCTAACAAAATGCATATGAACAAATTGAGGTTTTGTAGGTAATATTATCTGCATATTTATTTTTAGTAAAGATAACTTGGATTTCCTATGTTTTATTTTTAAAAGTTCTTCTCATGAAAACAATACTTGAGCATTAACATCAGATACATTTAGCCTTACCTCAGGTTTAATATGCTCGGGTTTGCACAAAAGAAAATAAATCTCTAATGTCTTTCCTGTGTTGATAAGATGTCAGTGTGTTAGTCTGGACATCTGTGCTACACTCCGATAGTGTAAAACAAGTGTCTGTAATGCTAATAGTTTGATGCCAGAAAGACTTCAGGTTATTAGGTTGGAGGAGGTGTCATGATGTGTTGCAAACCAAACGAAAACATATGTGCTGTGATGGCTTAGAGACACAAAATTCACATGCTGTGATGGCATAGAGGTGTACCTTAAGAAATTTAGTGCTGTGGACTTCTTCTTGACTGTATTGCATAGGGGATCTGCTAAAAATCTTTGAATGCAAAACTAGCTGGCCCATGAATCCATGCAGGGTTGTCACCAAAACCTCAGTGACTTTCCTCTTGATGTTGTAGGTATTGACTAATAGTTCATTGTGCACTGCCAACACCAAATGTAAGAAAGTTGTGCCGGGTACCTAAGCTATCACATGAGAGGGGACATCCCAGAGGATTTCTGTAATCACCGAGTAGTATTTTCAGTTGTCTTCCTGTAACTGTGAGACTTACAAATTTAATTTTAAAATGGCAACCTGGGAATATACATGTTGTCCTTGTTTCCAGGAACAGGGTTTTTAAGTGAAATAGCAACTCTGGTATCTGTTGTAAGGGAAGTATGGTTAGACATTAGCAATCCAAGAGATTTCTACAGTGGGTTGATGACAGTTTCTTAACACAGGTGATTGACATGCGAACTAGGACATCAGGTTCTGGTGTACTTATTACACACAAATAAGGAAGAACTGTTGTGGATTGTGGGAGTCAAAGACAGACAGCTGAAGCTACCACGAGGTGACACAGTTAAAATCCTATGAGAAGAAAGCAAGACAAATACTGGAATCATGACTGGAGTTTAGGAGAGCAGACTTCAGCTCGTTCTGAGACCTATCTGGCGCAGTCCCATGAGAGACTGCCCTGGAGGGCAAAGGGGCTGAGAACAGCTCATTGACCTTCAAGGACAAGTGTGACTGATCAACAAAACCCTACAGTGGGAGAAGACTTAGAGGAGATAGACAAGAGTGATGAGTTCAGGAAAGGTTGTGAGGAATGAACAATTATCATCAAGGTATCTGAATTTATCTCAACACAAAGGGGACTGGAGGGTAACCTTTGTATTAGATATACAGCTGTACCAGTGGATCATGGGGTTGTGGCTGTGTAAGCATCTTTCCCTGAGATAATTAGTAGAGAGTAATGTTTTACTGAGCGAGCCAGATCAGCATGGAGGGCAGACAATTGCATATGTGACTCAGACCAACGTGAAGTGTAAAAACTGAACAACTAATGAAACATACTTCAAAGAGAACAGAGTGCTCGAGCTGCCTTTAACAGTGACTGGGGAAGTCCAGCATCATCATCATGGAGCATGTGGAGACTGGTCGTGGGAATCATGTTTTAATTGTGATTCAACTGCATACTTCAGTTGCTAATCACTGGTACAGAAAGAACACAATGTGCTTCTGTTGTCATTTCAGTACATTGCTGTAGCATTCTGCTAAATCAAAATCCTGTGTAATGTCAAATACCTTCAAATAAGTAAGTCTGATATTAAGCATTAAGCCCTCCTCATGTGGAGTATCTAGAAGAACCTAGTCAGAGACTAATGGGCTCTGGCATCAGGGCAAAAGATGAGCCTGCTCCAGCATGCAGGAAGTCAAACAAATGTGACAGAAGGCCAGCATGGGTGAATGCAGAACCCCTGATGGAGCTCAAATGCAAAAAGAAAGTACACAGAAGTTGGAAGTAGGAAGAAGTGACCTGTGAGGAGTATAGAGACATTGCTGAAGCATGCTGAAATAGTTAGGAAAGCTGAAGAGCAGCTAGAGTTGAAACTAGCAAGTGACAGAATAGCAACAGGAAGAGTTGCTACAAGTACATTGGCAGCAAAAGGAAGGCTAAGGCAAATGTGGGCCTGCTACTCAACAGGACAGTGTTCCTAGTGACAAAGGACATTGAAAAATTTGAGGTACTTAATGACTTTTTTTCTCACTTTTTTACTGGTAAGGACTGTTCCCGCATCCCCAAACCTATTGCCAGGGTCTGCGAAGTAAACTGTGATGGAACTAGGAAGCACTTACACCAGTTAAACATACACAAATCCATGGGACCAGATGGAGTGTGTCCAATGCCAATGTCATTGCAAAGACATTTTCTATCACCTTTGAGAGATCATGGTGATTGAGGCAGATAGCTGATGGCTGTAAAAATGCAACATCACACCTGTCTTCAAAGAGGATCCAGGTCACTACAGGCCATTCAGCATAACCTCAGTCCCTTGGAAGATTATGAAGCAAATCCTCCTTGAAGAGATCTCCAAGCAGAGGAGGGGAAAAAAGTTGATTGGCAGCATCCAGCATGGATTTGTCATGGGCACATCATGCCTGACCAAACTGATTGCCTTCTGTGATGAGATGATTGGCTTTGTGGATAAGGGGAGAATAGTGGATGTTGTATGGACCTTTGACATAGTCTCCCATAGTATCCTTGTAGCCAAATTAGTGAGATATGGATTGGATAACTGGACTGTAAATTGTGTGGAAAATTATCTGTGCTTTTGACTCAAAGGAGCTGTGGTACAAATTCCACCTGTGGCCAGATACTAGCAGTGTCCCTCAGGGATCAATACCATTATTAATGATCTGGATGATGAGACAGCATGACCTCTCGGCAAGCTTGAGGTTGATATCAAATTTAATGAGGGGGTAGGTAGTACACTGGAAGCCAAGACTGCCACACAAAAGGACCTTATACAAGCTGGAGAAATGGGATGGCAGGAACTTTAAATTAAGTTTAATACAGAGAAATGCAAATTTCTGCATCTGGGACGGAATAATCCCATGTAATAGAGGGTTAGTGGATGGGGGTTGACTGGCTAGAAAGCAGCTTGGAAAAAAAGGACCTGGGTGTCCTGGGTTACTTTCTATAATTGAGGAACCCTCAGCAAAAGACATCACGTGTCAGATATGAAATAATTTAAAAAAATATTGCAGAGTAGGAAAAAAGCCATAAATCTCAGAATATTTCTAAGAAAGCATTTATTAGCAAACTAAAATCAAGCAAGTTTATTTTGTGTGCCAGCATATGAATGAAATACTGGACAAGTAATACCAGTGAAACAGAATGGGGTGGGCAATGTAATAATTTTTTTGGAAAGTGGCAAAAGTAAGTGTAATCTTGGTATCTAGATTTAAGTTCATTTGCAAATCAAATACTCCCCAGGAAGGCACACAGTATTCGAAAGAGCATTTGAAAACTAGAAATTGCTTTTTGATTTCTTTTTGGGTAGCTTGAATAATGTACATCAAAAGCTTACATCACCTATTATTTTTATGGTCTGTATTGAAATTAGATTCCCTATTTCTATGCAACAAATCCATGCAGCTATTCAGTCTTCATCAGTTGTGTTATCCTCCACCTCATTAACCAAACAAGAGTGTAAAGGAGGGAATTGGGAAAAAGAATCTTCAAAATTTATTCTGTTTTTTCTATAGCAAAAAGTATTCTTCAGTTTTTCACAATTTCAGTAATGATTGTATTGAAAGAGAAATTGAGAAAAATATCTGATGGTTAGCAAATACAATAGAGAATGTCAAGATTCACAGGAGTTTTTCCTTCAAGTTTAAAGGGGATTCTGCATAATACATTGTTTCCTCTTTACTGAGAAGAACATTCTGTAATGGTGTACAACCTAGATTATTGTCGTCAAAGTAAAAATGACAGGAGTCTGGGGAAAAAAAAAAAGACAAACTTGCAAAAAAATTGATGCCCCTGAAAAAGTCTGATGGAAATTTTTCCCCAGTTCTGTCCCTGGGGAATGTAGACTCTCCCTCAAGTTCCCGTTATTGTACTCCTATTAGGACCACAGAACACCTATTTTTCCCTCTTATTTTCTATGGGTCCTATGGCATGCATTTACTGCCATCTGTCCCTCTTTGTTTATTTGCCTTCTTTGCATCTGCTTCCTCTTTGTTTTCTCTGTTACCCTGTGGTCAATTTGATATTACCAGGTATTACCTTCAGGCTGCTGCCTGGATGTTTCTGGTTATGCCACCTCTGCTCTGTCTCACTGTGGACTCAATGCTTGTCACAGGTGAAACATTCTGCCTGCAAAATCAGCATAGCAAGCGATTTTGGGAGCATGGGACCATCGGTCTCCATAGTAATTGCCACCTGTTACCATGGAGGAAGCATCGTCTGCCTTCCCATTCTGAATATGGTGCTTTTATGTGATGAGGCAGGCATCAGAAAATTGGTGCTGTCTATGTGTACATTAAATATAGGCTTACAGTGCTCTACAGCTGCTATTTGTCTTCCCTATAATGAAATTCTTGTATATCATGCATAGGTTTTGCTCTAGGGTGTAGTTATTTTTCACTCAGTTTTTGTTGTTGTTGTTGCTTTGGTGTTGTTTTTTGTTTTTTTTTCTGGAGCATTTTCCACAGCAGTCTGCGTACCTGAGTTAATTTTAGAAAGAGAACTCACAACATCCTAAGGTAATGTTCATGGTTCTGTCAGTGCTTCTGATTTTACACATGTCAAATAACATTGAAGGTTATTTCATCTTCTCTAAGCCAGAAGTCAACATATGAAGAAGCAGCTGGCCCGGTAGTACTAGTCACTCAAACACCACATTGCCAGATGTAATCCTTGTACTTCTGGCATAAGTCAGTGCTCAGTACCACTCGCTGTCCATCGTCTCCTGTATTGAGTGGCAGAAAAAATATTCTTATCTAATCAATATATTTTCTGTATCTCAAATTCAACCAAGAGCCATGAGAAAGAACTGATAAGCAATAATTCTTCTTGGTGGATATGTACTTCCATTTGTATAGTATTCTGTATAGCAAGAAGAAGCAAATCTTTTTTCAAAACACAGACCAGAGGACAAAAACCAGAACAAAAACTGTGTATGCATGCATTTTCAGGGAGGAAAGACTCTCTTCCCTCCTGTTCCCAAGTCAGAGGAAGTACTGCCCGGAATCTGTTACTTCACCTAACTTTTAGGCACCATTTTTATTATTGTGTTCCATCCTGAGGAGACCTTCAGGCATGAGATCCATGAAGTCAGAGGTGCTTCAACCACTTTCCTCCTTAAAGTCACTGTTGCCTGGCTAGTACAGTTTCTCCTTCTGCCTTAAAGAAGACTGAAATACTTAAGTGAGAAGTTGTGTAGGGGAAAGATATTAACTTACCAAGCACACACCTGGAATTCCACTTGTGTTGTACTTATCCTAAAAGAATTGCTCACTTCATTTCCATTTTTCCTTGAGTGTCTCATATACATTCCATTATTGAAAACTAAATACAAAATGAAAGCATAGCAAGATAAAAATAAATCTGTCAGTTCCTTTGACTGTTATAAGGAAGCATCATCTGAACAAGATGAGTAGTGCAGTTGACACACCAGAAGGACAGGATGTCATCCAGAGGGATCTGGACAGGCTGGAGAGGTGGGCCTGTGTGAACCTCATG
>NW_009259535.1:213376-234423 GCF_000687185.1 Egretta garzetta | reverse complement strand
CAGGTCAAGGGAGGTGATTCTGCCCCTCTGCTCTGCTCTAGTGAGACCTCACCTGGAGTACTGCGTCCAGCTCTGGAGCCCTCAGCACAAGAAGGGCATGGACTTGTTGGAGTGGGTCCAGAGGAGGGCTACAAAAATGATCCGAGGGCTGGAGCACCTCTCCTATGAGGACAGGCTGAGAGAGCTGGGCTTGTTTAGCCTGGAGAAGAAAAGGCTGCGGGGAGACCTGATTGCGGCCTTTCAGTACTGAAAGGGGGCCTATAGGAAAGATAGGGAAAATCTTTTCAGTAAGGCCAGCTGTGACAGGACAAGGGATAATGGTTTCAAACTAAACCAGGGTAGGTTTAGACTGGATATAAGGAAGAAATTCTTTATGATGAGGGTGGTGAAACACTGGAACAGGTTGCCCAGAGAGGTGATGGAGGCCCTATCCCTGGAAACATTCAAGGCCAGGCTGGACGGGTCTCTGAGCAACCTGATCCATTTGAAGATGTCCCTGCTCCCTGCAGGGGGGTTGGACTAGATGACCTCTAGGGGTCCCTAACAACCCCAAACATTCTATGATGCTATGATTCTATGATTCTATGAAATGCCATTGACCTAATCTCGAAAATCAGTGTTTCAACTATCCTTCAACTCTTAGAGTCAACAGAGCCTGTGATAAAATGGATGGCTGTTCTGAAGGGTCCTTGGGATCAGTCAGTTGATGATCTGAACACATTGGCCTGATCTTTGCAAGGACCCGTTGTGGCTACGCTGTTCTTATAGACAGAAACTAGGTTTTTGCAGTGGTTTAAACCCATAGGTATCTATGGATTCTCCAACGGTGTATACTTACAGGCCAATCACAAGTCATTACATTGAGTGGGGGTGTAGAAGAAAAAGCCTACTTTGATCACAAAGTCACAGAATCATAGGTTCAAAGAATAGTTGAGGTTGGAAGGGATGTAGGAAGATCACCCAGTCCAACCCCTTGGCTCAAGCAGGGCCACCTAGAGCTTACTTTCTCAGATGTATCAGTTTTCAATTTTCACATTCATTGTCTATGCAAAATGTCAAAGTACTACTTTATATCCAATGCTTTTTAGTATCACTTGTATGTTCTTCAGGAAGTTAACCTTATGCCTAACTAATAAGCATATGTGAGATGACCCTGATTGCTTCCTTCCTGTGCTGAGAGAAAAATGCAGAAACCTCCATTTTCTCCTGACAGGTGCAGTTGGACAGCCACATAGGTGATTAGTAACATAGAAATCTGTGCTTTCCATTTTTCATAGATATGGAACTTAATTGCTTAAAATATATATATTGTTGCTATATATTTGCTTAAAATATGCACAGGTTTTCTGATTTGTGCTCTTTTTGTGAGTCCTCAAGTCCCTAAGGTTGTTAAGACTAGGAAAGAATCCCCATCTGTTCTTCATCAATAATGTTGTTTTTCCTTTCTTTGCATTTCTGCCACTTTGGACAATGAAAATAGCCTCCTCAGTTTTCAATTCTGTTTACATTCGCTTCCTCTTTCCATCTGTCATGAACTATGACAATGCTACTAAGCTTTGCAAATAGAGAATTATGGAGAAATTCTCTCCTAAGATGCTCGACCATGGGAGCTTCCACAGAATTTTTCAAGATTTTGGAAAAACTGTGATTTTCTTGTTGGTATTATTTTTTTTGTCAAATCTTATTTTAGTAAACTCAAGTCTTTGATATAATTTTTTTTTAGGTGTCTCATAGCTGGCATTTTATTTAGTTTAATGGGATGCACTAATTGAAACACTTGAGTAGTAGTGCTTTGTTTACACTGTTTTTTGTCAACCATATGCTGTGGCTTAATCTAGCCTTGGAGGATACTATGTCCTGATCTGATGTAGAGGTGTTGCTTTTAGAAGAGCACCTTCCCCCCCTCCCACCACCAGCAAGTGTAAAAGTGGCAGCAGTAGTTCTTCAGGGAGCTGTGAGGAGGAGTGAAAAATAATGCCTGTTTGCCTACACGTAGCGGTGATCTGGTGATAACCACCTGTGACTAACAGGGACAATTCAGCCCAAGTCTCATAAACCCTACCCTGGGGTAGTCTGTGGATGAACAAACTGAAGTAAGGCAGCTTTTGGTCAGGCTACATGAATGTCAGGAAACTGGCTGTGCATTTAGGTTACTTTAGATTAGGTTACTAGAAAATACTTTCCCTGTAAATTAGTATTTTTTATTAAAAAAGCTTTGTGTGGATTCCATTAGAGCTGTTTGAACAGTATTCAGCTGTGTATTAATTAAACTGTCTCAAAAGACTTCTGGCTTTTCTCTGTTAAAATTAGACAAGAATTCCAATTACATCTTTCTTAGGCATTAGGTAGCTAATCAAAGCCTTAATTTTATTGCACTGTCCAGAAGGACAGTGAGGATGGGATATCTGTCTAGAACTAGGTGAAATCTAATCTAAACTAGTCAATTTAAACTAGCTGTTTCCAGAGGACAGCTCATCCAGAAAAATAGGATAAACTGCTTTAGTGAAGTATTTTGTATTCATTTAAAAAAATCTGTATATGGGAAATGTATTTTTTAAACATTCTGGTGGGCAGAGGATGTTCTCAAACTATATGAAGTCATCTTACTCGGCACTAATTTATTCAGATTTCAAGATAGGGGCAAACCTATTGTCTTACTGTGACCTAATTCAGAGAGAATTCATCAGGTAGTGAACGTGTTTCTGCTTAATGTAGAGTAAATTATATGCTGGTATGAAAAATAATTCACAGAACCATCAGGACTCTTTGCTCATTCTTTGAACTGTACCTTTTACAGATTTAGTAACTTAAATAATAGGGAGGGGTTTAGATTATTTTTAACCTTCTCCTGGTCTCCTACTGCAATATCCTCCCTTGCCATCAGCAAGACATCAGATTTGCTATATTCTGCATTCATAGATGGACTGGAGAAATCCTGACCTTCATCAGCAACAGGAAGAAGCCCCAGGAGCGAACATGGCTGTAAAACATTTGTTCTGCTTACTTTGACAGTTGAATTTTCTGGAGTGAACTGGGATAAGATTTTTTTTCCTCTTCCACATCTAACCTGTACCTACATGCTTCAGACTGGGAACTTCACTTTTTGCCTGAGCAAGCTGTGTACTTTTTCATGTGCAACAGAATGCTGAACAACCCTGGCTGTGTTCAATGCATGGAGCAGGCAGATTTGCAGAATGGAAAAAGAATGGAAGTGGATTTGAAGCTCTATTCTGTCCCCACTCCTGTGTCACTGGACATTTTGTGTCACGCTGCTGAAATAGTCTGAGTAAGGTCAAACTTCACCAGGCACAAGGCCACCTTCTTCTTTAAAAGGTTATTTCAATACATCAGCATGTGGATTTTAATAGCACAGTAGATAAGGGAAAAGAGTCCTGCTACAAATCAAAACACTGTCAGCCTGTTCCCATTTAGCCATTTATCAAGGGGTTTTTTTTTGCCTGTGGCTCTCAGTTTGATATCATCTCTGGATCACACCATGTTGAATGTCTTTTTTGTTAATAAAGCACATAAATTGGAGAATTGAAATCTGTCTGATTTAGGATTTTACAGTAAAAATCTAAAACTGGAGGCAAATGAAAATGGTATTAGCTACATCTTGAGCAAATTTTTATCATCTGAATCTTTTGATTGTTTTTTCCTTTTATTGGTGTTTCATTTTCAAATTATGCTGATTAGACTACCTGCAATTTCAGATTAGGAGTAGAAAAATCTCATTTAAGTATTTGTGATTGGATTTTACAATTTGAAAAAAAAAAAGAGCGCTGTGTGTAAAACAAACCTTTTCTGAGCTCGCTTTGGGACAGCATAATCTGTTTTCCAACCTCAGTCAGATAGTAAGATTTTAACACTTTCTCCCAGTGTATACCTGCCCATATCTTCTAAAAGCTTCCCTTCTAGGGCTGCTTCCTACTTTCAGTTTCATTAAAAAAAAAACCCTCAAAATTGTTGCTAGTGATGTTATTGTTATTTGCAAAGCATGTATTTTCTAATGATGCTGCCCCCTTCACTCCATTTTGCTCAGTTTATGCCCTATATATTATAACAGCGATGTCTTCTTGTTCTCAAGTGAGGCACAATTCGTGGCAGGTATCACAGTGACAGTGATTCCTCAAATGAATCACATAGTTCAAAAAGTTTCCCAAAAAGTTACAAACAAAATAATGAGATTATCTATCCTTATGCTATTCTGAGCATGGATACCCATGGTATCATGCTGTGCCTTGACTGTATGTAAGTGCATGCATCTCCTCTGATGATTTCATTATTGATGGCAATATCTCTATGTTTTGAATAGAGAGAGATTTTTTCCACACCCAACTCACATCTAGACTTTCTAGAACAAAAGCAAGCAATTAGTTAAAATGGCTTATCAGGATATTCCCAGGCTGATCTATGGAAAGCTTTCTTTTGAGAGTGAGAGAGAGAAAAGCAAAAGTATATTCTCTGTAAAGTTGAAGGGCATGGGCAGAGAATGGTGAAAAAAGAACAGGTCCTCTTCAGGATTTGCTCAACAGAAGACTTTAACACCCAAATCTACCAGCACTAAGGCTGGTATTTATTGTAACTCTCAGAGGTGCTTGGGATTAAATGAGTTTGTGGATGTCATGTAAGGTGAGTTTATGGGAAGTTGCTTACCTGATTGCTTGTATCGGAAGTACTCCACAAACTGCAGGATGAACTCCAGAGCAGCTTCAGCTAGCCTGGCATATAGGCAAGGAGCTAGGAAATGATCTGTAGTATCATGGTCCTGAAAATCAAGAGGTCAGGTATCCCTTTTGACTTTTTCCTGACTCCTGGGTTAGCACAGCTGTCCACTGATTGTTCCTTTCTGCTTTGTCTCTACAACTCTAGCCTATGGATGCACCTTCCTAACTCCTCTTTACTTCCCAGCACAAAGTGTACTTACATGGACAGCGTGCAGTATCTACGTTACTAGTTGCATAAATGAAGACTTAAGCTGGAAAAAAGGAGCAAAGATTGTTTCCATTTAGTGTCGATGAAAAAAGCCATCAAAGGTTATTTTTTTAGCCTAATTTTAATTCTGAATTTTTCAAATGATAATGTTTAAGTTCTTCACAATGATCACTTTCCTTTTGCAATGGCCTCTATACTTATTATTAAACTAGTTACAATAATATAAATACCCCTAACTATTTATCTTTTTTAATCCCAGCCACAGAGAGATAAATGGTGGATAGACTGATTGTTTCAAATCACAAGTGTAAGGGAACAATTATATGTCTGTTACAATGCTGTAGCAATCCTTTAATTAAATTATAATTTTCTTTCCTGTGCTTCAGTGCTGCATTGTTTAATATTGTATCTAACCATTGGATGATATCTGGAGAGAAAGGAGACAGTGAAAATAGATATGCTCATTGGCTTCCAGAATTAAAGGTGGTTTGATTAGTTTAAGGCACAATGACATTTTCTCTTTCTTTTGAATGAGATCTTTCATTTTTGATTAGTTTAAGGCACAATGACATTTTCTCTATAAATTGAATGTATGACAAGTCAGAAATAGTTTATTTCTAAGTTAAAAAATAAATGAGTAGAGAATACTTTTCACTGTTTTCGAGGAATGACTTGGAGAATGTAATCTGAGGTAGAATAAAGATAATTGTAGAATCATAGAATCGTTTAGGTTGGAAAAGACCTTTAAGATCATCAAGTCCAACCGTTAACCTAACCCTGCCATCCCACCCCTGAACCATGTCCCTAAGCACCTTGTCTGCCCGTCTTTTAAATACCACCAGGGACGGGGACTCAACCACTTCCCTGGGTGGGAATCCCACTGCACAGTAGATCACAGTGTGCGTGGTGCAATGAAAACACAGGCTGTATGTACCTGAGAAACATAAAGCACATTCAGCCGTACATGGGCATCACATCATAAGTATTGCCACCAGTAACAGAAGGTCATCTACTCTGAATGTAAACAAACCCTTCCTCTTCTCATATCTCTAATAAGACTACATTTCTGAGTTATTTACTTTCATCCCAGCATCCACTCACATGTTAATTGTCATGAGGGCATTTTATGGCTCTGGTTAGGCTGCATGGTGATAATGGATGGGAGGAATCACAGCATGGTTGAGTCTGGAATGCACCTCTGGGGATCATCCAGTCTCACCTTCTGTCAGATACAGCAGGGTGTTCAGGGCTGTGTCCAGTTGTGTCTTGAATATCTCCACAAATGGAGACTCCACAGCATCTCTGCACAACCTTTTCCACTGTTTGACCATGGCCATGGTGAAAAAAATGTTTTCTTATGTTGAAGTGGAATTTCCTGTATTTCAGTCTGTGCCTGTTGCCTCTCATCTGTTCACCGAGCACCACTAAGTAGAGTCTGTCTCCAGTTTCTTTACTCCCCCCAAGCCTTCTCTTCTGCAGTCCAAAGTGCTCTTGGCCTCTCCTCATATGCTATGTCTGGATGGAGCTGAACCAAACAGGCTGGAAACTGTGTGTGGCAGTGGCTGGTAGGTAAATGCATCGCAGTGCAGGGAGCACCACTCATATGCTGAGTGTGAGACTCCTGCAATTGCATTTGTCTTCAAACTTCCCCTCTGCCAGGACTGGCCTTTTTTACCTTTTCAGGGTAAGACTATGACAGATCCCACCTGCCTGATGCATTTGGTAAATAATTTCTTTCACCTAACCAGCATCTGTGTCTTGAGCATAACATAACAGAGCAAAAGATTGGCTGTGCCACTGTACAACAGGCAGAGTCCTCTGACAGGATCATGTGGGAGATACACACAAGAAGGCGCAATTTCCACCTTTCACAGTTGCTGTAGCCCCCATCCATTTCATTGTCTGACATAGTGATGTCTCAGTGACTGAAGCAGAGGAAACAGAGGGAATTCTGTGTTGCCTTTGGGCCAACCAATGTTGCCAACAATGCTAGAATGTCCCCTCTCTCCTTCTGGATACCTGTCATTACAATGACATCTGTTCTGTGGATGCAGGACGGTCCAGGAGGACATCTCTGAGCACCCAGTGTACTCCCAGAGTGCCTCTGTTATAAAGAAGCCCTCTATTCAGGCTTGGAACTAACACCCTTCTGTAGCTACGTGAGTAATACTAAAGTAATTACTGCCATTCAGCATCTTGCCAATGCGTTAAGAAAGTGGGGAGAAGAAAGGGGGCATGTTGTAGCAAATCCTTCTCTCAGATCATGTACTGTCTATCATTTTATGGTATGCAGGTGACTCAGACCACCACTCTTCCCTGTCACACATGCTTAGCTCATTGTTCCTACTTGGATTCACTTGGAGCAAAGACAGAGTTTGACAAATGGGAAAGTAGAATAAGTTAACTGTTCAGTCAAATTATTTGCTTCCCTCATTAACCATCTCCTCTGAGATGTAGGTTAACAAGAGTAGGTATTTAACTATATTGCTTTTTCATTTCTCAAATCAGAGAAGGGTGAACCACCTGGTTAGAACAAGCATGTAGAAATCACATCAGTATGAAGGTATGCCTTGCACAGTAGAGAGCAACTAATTCTGTTAAGGAGCACTAGAGGAAGCAAGGTGGCTTCTCTTAGTCATCAAGTACCTGGAAAAAAAAAATTACTCTTGTGAAGGCAATGGCACACTCTCTTTAACATCAGTAAAGTAGAAAAAAAGTTATTTCTCCTGAGGTCCACTGACATTCATTGAGTTTGGAGGGAGAAAAAGAATTGTAGCTCTGGCTTTGTTCGTTATTGGAGTAGCATAAAATGTCAATCACATGCAAGCTGTATTCAGATTTGCAGGCTATAGTCTAATCGTCTTAAAAGCATTATACGTTGTAACATTATATGAAGAAAATGTGTTTTGTGGTTTCAGTCTGAATTCAAATACATCTATTACAGGTCAATTGCAGCCTTTGGTAGTGCTGTGCAAGAGCCAACATTTTTCCTTTGAAGGAAATTCATGACGGACTTTTCAGTTTGTGTTGCTGTGGAAATCAGTGTGTTCCTGCAGGGAAGTTTGGTTCACTGACACTGACTTTTCTGACAGAAAAATGTTCAGGTAGAAAAATTTCAGTTAGTTCAAGTATTACCACTTACAGAAAGCATCTTTACAAGCAAGCCCCAAATCTTATTTTGGCCTGAATCAGTATTTTAGCTGTGTCTAGATTTCAGGGTAGGTGCTTTCTATAATTTGACCGCTAATGGCATCCCACCTGAGTGTACTTACTGGCCTCATTCCCTGCGCACCTGGCACATTGCTTCTTTCCGATGGGCACAGGCAGAGGTAGATGTCACCACCATGGCTAGGCCATACAGCAGGGCGAGGGAAGGGAGAAGTGTAGGTGGCTCCCCAGTTTACTTTTTATACCTGCAAGTATTTGAATTACCTTACCACATTTTCACTTCTCCAGGCATAACCATGCAGTTAGACAGGTGATGCCCCCATCTTTTCTACCTCTACTTACTAAGGGGAGAAAGTATTTTTCACTGGAACTAGAAGCAACATGTGACAAAATATGAATTATACTTAGAGTTGAAACAACTTAAAGTATAACAGAGGTCTAACAAACCTTTTCCAACTGGGTGTTTTCAATATCATTCACTGATGTGCTTGAAATGCTGACGTTTCCTGTGGAAACTGATACTTAGAAGTATCACTGACGCTTAGAAGCATTGAATAGGTGAAGGTACCAGTGGCTTGAATTCTTTGGGAAACCAGCAATAAGGTTAGGTCACTGCAGATTTACAAAGTGATTTCTTTACAAGGATTGATTATAAAGATGAGAATTATTAGAGGGGATTATTTGACAGTCACAACTGCTGTCATCTTTGGCAATGTTTTAAAGGCCAGGTTCTGATTTGTAAGACTCTGAAGAAAAGAGCTTTTTCAAGTGTTAGGCACTGAAATGGGACAATAAAAACAATATAAAAGGGCATGCTCTCAAATTAATTTGAGATTAATGTTTTCTTTTGTAGAAATCTTTGTAAAAGGTAATTTTCTAGTTCTACAAAATTGCTCACCTAATTTCTGTATACTTCTTTCTTTAAGAAAGTGCCTTTAAGACTGCTCTGCATACCCCAGTATTATTAGTCTCACCCTTATGGTGTTCCCTTCTGTGCCCTAGTCTTTCATGCGTAGGAGTAAAAAAACACAAGTGGAGAGTGCATTTGTTCCTTTAAGTATTCTGCTTGAAGTACTGTCCTTATCCATTCCAAGTCTTGCAGAGTTCTGGGTGAGAGTCGATTATTTTACTTAGTTTCCTTTTAGTTATTAAACTATATTGTGCCTTTTGTTAGTAATGACAACGTAGATGAAACAGTAAATGTTGAAAATGTCCTGTGGGCACTACACAGCATTAGTCTGCTGTTCTTCCATTACTGCATCCTCTCTAAAAGTTCTTAGGTATGAGCTATATGTATATATATGTGTGTGGGAGAGATGGAGGAGGAGAATGGGGTGATTTGCATAATCTGATTGAACCACCAAGCATCTGAGCCAAGACTCCCAAGGCAGTCAATGGAGAGAGTTTGGCTCTTCAGCAGGGTGATTCAGAGCACCTGAGCAATACAGGCTGCTTAGAGAGACTACAAATCAGACATTTTAAGTTAGATGGTATAAATAATCATTCCTCCACCCCCACATGTTAAATTTGCCATATGGCCAAATGTAGATTCATGTATCAAAAGATGTAATTTAAACTTCTATCATAATCTTAATGCCTTTCAACCAATTAAGTATTGTTGAGATAGCAACTCAGATAGTTACTGGTCATCTGTTAACCTCCTCCCATATATATTTATTTATTTACCTCTTTGTCTTGTAGAATGCAAACAGGCAGAGGTATTGCTAAAAACAAAATAAATATTAATAGAATTTGTAACAATTTACCTAAAAAGTGGCATATTTGTTTGGGATATTATGGAAGTGAACTGAACCCTGTGGAACACTGTGGAAAGTACTGTTCTGCCAAATCCTATGGTCACATGATACCCTTAGTTGAACTTGTTCAGTGTTTTCCATGTGCAATTCTCAACAGCATTTGGTCTTGATAATTTCAGTGGTAGTTGTCTCTATCTCCTTTTTACTGCAATTATGCACATACTTTAATGGACAAAAAAAACTGCTGGAAATGAAGAAAAGGCATTTCTCTGCTAACGTTCTTTTCCTGCAAGTGATGGAGTACGTAGTCTCTCACGGAAGAAGCAAAATGAACTACCACTATATTCATCAGGACCTTGGCTTTACTTTCAAAAGGAACTGTGTGGGCCATTATAACACTCTGAGTAAAATATATGACTTCTGTTGCCTTAAAGCTTCACCCTAAGTATTTGGTTTTGTTGGCTTAGGCTTTGTGTTGCTCATATTAACACAATATACTCACGCATCTGGACAGCAGTCCCAAATAACTGAAGACTAACTAAGAATTAAGCACATATTGCTGTAGAGATGGCTGTGCTATGAAATTCTCTCTGTTCAAAGCATTCAATAAGCTGCCTAGCAAGAAACATTGGGCTGCTTGTTAAATCATTTTCACTAGAAAGTCATGCTTAATGAATTCAAAGCCTGTCACTGTTATAGAGTAATTCCATATATACTAATGCAATGGGGCATAATAAATAAGGTAATGTTACGTTTGATGGACATCAGTCTACTACAGCTGTATGGAAGCCTTTAGCAAAGGACAGATCATACTTTGAGTAACGTAATTATAGAGATTCAAATACTGTTCAGATGACCTTGGCTAACTTGAACACCCAATAACAGTCAGAGGTCAGAAAATTGCTGCTAATTTTCAGTGTATAGTGGTAGTCTGAATTTTCTATTTTTTCTGCGTGTTTGTACATCATAATGCATGGTTTATAAGATTATTTGTGCAACACTATTCCATCTTCTAATGTAAACATGTGAGACATTTCATTACATTTTTTTCAAAAAGGTAGTAAAATAATTGTATTTGAATTTTGGACATGCTACAGTTCTTCCATAAAAAATTCTTAATAAAGTATATCAGATGTGATCTAAAAAATTATACAGTCTGTTATGTTGCATTGAAACTTTCTTTCAAGCTGTTGTATAAATATAGATATATGAATGATATTTACTCTTCCTAAGCTAAAATATTCTGTAAAAAAGGTCCAAATTCGAGGAAACCACTTGATCACTTAAATCCCAAGATACTACTTTTGAAATGACAAACCAAAGTATTCCTTCCAGTTCAGTATGACATAGCAATTAAATTGTACAGTTTTACACTCTTACATGTTACGTCCAAGACAGCTTAGCTTATGTGCTGAAAAATTTATGAGGAAATTTCAGGTATAACATGTGATGGTCCTGGCATTGGTTGAAAGAAAGACAGGGGCAAAAGCAAGCAGTTACTTGGCAATTTAGGGAGGGATATTTCAGTATATATTCTAGAGAAGAATAAGTATGTATATAAATGTCATACAGTAAGCAGTTATCAAAAGAAAAAGGTAAAGATTATTTTGGCAAGCTAAATATTTAAAGAATATATATATAATAGTAATAATTTATTTTATTTGCCATTGGGTTATTACTATAAAACACAACCACCAAGGAAAATACATTCTGGTATTTGAAAACAAAACAAAACAAAACAAGTAAATGTTAAACTTTGTTAATAGGGATGTATTAGAGAAATGAACCACAACTGTGTATTTAGTGAGAGAAATACCTCCTCTTTTGGATTAACTTTGCTGTATTGAGTGATGAATGTTACAGGAGGAAGTCCTTAGCAAGAATGACTGGATGAGCTAAAATGAATCAGGCACAGATTTCTAGTCTTGATTTCTGGCTTGGGAGTTTGGGAGTTTGATCGTGCCTATCTTAGCTGTGCCACTATCTCATCGTATGTGCACCATCAACTCTTATTAACAATGGAGCACAAGTAAAACTAGATTGCTTGTAGTATAAAATAAATTGTAGCTCTCTCTCTGTTAAAAAAATCCTTATTTAAAAATGTTTACAGAACAAAATATCACTGCTGCATTTCATCTGCAGGCATTTTTTTTTGCCAGGAATTAGAGATAATCTATTTAGATTTAGCAAATTTTCAGCATCTTTGAAGCAGAATATTTTCTCACAGTAAGGCTGCTGGTAAATGCTGTGGAAATCGGATTTTGAGTGGTTCTTTTGTGAACAAAACAGAGTATTACATAAGAAAAATTTCTGAACATTATCCACCCATTTGGCCACAGATTACACACTATTAAGCAAATTAGGTGACAATTAAGGCATCTATATTTACAGAAAGCTAAAACAAGGATTTTCCCTAAATTGTTGTAAGATTTCATTGAAACTGTGCCATCTCATAAATTAATATTTTAAAGATTAGAAAAACATAATAAGCATAACTACAAAAAATAAACAAGGATAAATCTAACTGGGTTTCTGTGTAACTGGGTATTTTGTACACTGAGGTGACGTAACTCAGAGCATATTTGTCACCTAAGTATAACAGTAATAGCCATATCAGGTTTATTTAAAACCTATCGTCTTTCATTCCTACATGGTCTTAAAAAAATTGACAAACATAGAGGATTACTCCAAGCATGATTTTAAGCCGGCTATGAAATGCAATCAAAATGCTTGGATAAGTCTTTGTGCAACTTTTGAACAAATCTAAAAGGAAAACCTGATTTGTCCAGCGCAGGCACTTGAAAGTTTCAAGGAAAGGAGACAATGTATTATTGGTTCATCTTTGCAAGCAGAGGTTTCAAAAAGACATGCTTCAGTCAAATTATTTGTAGGTAACCCTTAAAAACTTGTGTCTTTTGCAAATTCACTACTTTTGTCATGTCCCTGGAACTCTAGCAGTAATGAATGCTGTCAGTAGGTTTCTCAGGCTACAGAATTATAATTCCAGTGAGCTCATGATCCAGTCCTATTGTGGAACTATTCTGAGCATACTTAGTCTTGGGGCAAAATAAAAGCAAATTGTGATCTTGGTGTGTAGAGTGGAATCTTATATTTAGCCATGCACTTCCTGAGCCAGTGGTCTTCTCATTGCAACACCTTCCATTCTCAATGAGCTAAGAAGGTGGGAAAAGCAGATAAGACCAGTCTGACCATAACTTTTATTTTCCCGTAGAATTTCATCTTTGTGGCCAAAAAATATGTGGTTATAATGGTCAAGTGAATGCTTATTTGAATAATATACTTCTGATCAAAAGAATAAAGCATTTTTGTTCCCCATCATATGGAGTGTGTCCCTAGGTGTATCTTTATTTCTTTTTTGTGTATTTTGCATGGTATCTGATGGGAATTTAATAACCTCTTTAGTGGATTTTCCTACTGAATGTAATACTCATGCAATGCAAACGTTCTTCAGTATTTTATCAGCTGCCTCAAAGAAAGATCTTTCATAGAACTGGAATGTCAATTCTAATGTGTGTTTTTAAAAGAAGCTTTTTGAGCTTTACATCTATTGCTAGGCAAATTGTAAGTTCCCCAAGCATACAGATTCGTATAGCAAAACCTATTAATCGCAGCTTTTTGAGCGTTCTAATCATCAATCCACGCTTCATATACAAATTTGCAGAAAGACAATTAGATAACTAATTTCAGTTCCTGTGGCAAAGGATGAAATATAATAAGCTTTAAGTAAATATTAAGTGGAAAAGATTAACATTTCATGAAGCTGAGCCTTAAGCAATTAAAACTCAGTGAAAGATTGTTGAATTTATACCAGTAGTCTAATCACTGACCCAAAAGTGTGTCATCGCTGCGACAAGAAGGTAGAACAAGGATAGGGTTCGGGTTTTTTTCTGCTGCCTTGGTTTATCTCATGCCATGAAGTGGCAGTGTGTCCCCTGTTGTACATGGGCTGGAAATTTGCTAATGCAAGCAGTGGTGGCAGGCCACTCATACATCACTCTGTCCCAACACAGTACAGTGCTTTGAGCTCCTAAAAACACAGCTTCCTGGCATATAAATGATACAAAAATATAACATTTTATCCAGGTATGTCAGAATGGTTAGAAGTGCATTTACTAAAATTGTTTTGCAGTGTTCGGGAACAATAATGATAATAATATTAAGCTATTTTCATAACTGTAACCAAGAACTCACTTGCATTTTTCTGCTTGCTTCACAGCCTAAATGTTAGTTTGCTAGCAGGAGGGGAGTATATTCCTTAATCTATGCAAAAGTGTTCTGTAAATGCAAAATCAACCTTCTCAGGACAACTGATGTGAAAAAGTTACACTTCAGAAGGTGGGAAACAAAGAACTGAAAAACAAACAATTTTTTATGTATATAACCAAAATTTGACAATCAGAAAAGTGACTGTTTCTGAATAACTGCAAAGTGTGTGTCAAGTTTTCATGAACGGTAACTCAACCATAGCTTATGCAGGAGAGGAGAGAAGTTTAGATCCTAGCACAGGATTGCTTATACTGAATTTTGGAGATTACGTACAAGAAAAGTTCCTAGATTCCAGCTGTCACAGTGCTGTCAGAATGGCTACCTGCTGGGTAAGGAAGAGTGAAAGGTGGCGTCTCATTAGAAGGGCCTTTATTCACTGCAAGTAATGAAAAACATGCACATGACTTCACCATAACCTTCCAGCTGACAAATGTGACTTGCGCTTTAGTAGTACATTTATGTGGGAAGGTGTTCTGAAAGGGCAGTGCCCTTCCCACCCCAGTTTTCAGGGACCTTCTCTCTCAGAGAACTTTGTCAAGGGAAAAGCTACAGAAAAACTGAAGGACCACCAAATAAAAAGCTGAGGCATTAAAAAAAATACAGTTCCATGACTATAACTGTTTCTTCTATAGTGATGACATGTCTGTTGTTGCTGTCTCCCAAGAAAATAAAGAATTGGATGGGTCAAATTCTGCCCTTCTGTGTTCATATGGCTCCTCTTAACCTCAGTCAGAGGCATGCTATCATTCAGACGCGCTATCTGAGGCTAATAACTCAGTGAACATCTCTCACACCGGGTGCAATGGAAAGCCCGCTGAAGTGGGTATCAGGCATGGGCAAAATCTGTGACTGTGCACGTGTGCCAGAGGTAGTTCTGCTGACGGGGCAAAACTTTATGTAACGATGTGCTAAGATGCTCCGTGAAATACTGTTAATAAAATATTAAGCCTTTTACCAGTGTATTCAGTAGAGTGATGGAAGTTAAATGTTAAGGTTCTTGAGGGGGCATGTCTCCAGCCTGATATAAATCTAATACAGCCTCACTGACTTCATCTGAGCATTGACTTTTGGCAGTACCCGAGGGCCTGCTGCTTTCAGCTTATTTTCTCCCACATTTCTAGTTTTAACTGAGATTGAAAAAAATAAATAAATGGAGATAGTTACTTCACCAGGAGTATCTTAGTAGCTCATAGAGAGGGTAGAAGAGAGCACAGAGCAGACACATCATGGTTGCACTTTGTGCTATGTGATGCAGAGGGTGTGAACAGCCAGTCTTTTGGAAAGGGGTATAATAATTACTGCCAAGAGTCAGGTCGGTTTTCCTGTATCGGGCCCGTCACTACAAGAAAGACATTGCATTGCTGGAACATGTCCAGAAGAGAGCAACCAAGCTGGTGAGGGGTCTGGAGCACAAGTCATACGAGGAGCAGCTGAGGGAACTGGGGTTGTTTAGTCTGGAGAAGAGGAGGCTGAGAGGAGACCTTATCGCCCTCTACAACTGCCTGACAGGAGGGTGCAGTGAGGTGGGGGTCAGTCTCTTCTCCCTGGTAACGGGCGATAGGATGAGGGGGAATGGTCTCAAGTTGCACCAGGGCAGGTTTAAGTTAGACATTAGGAAAAATTTCTTCACAGAAAGGGTTGTCAGGCACTGGAATGGGTTGCCCAGGGAGGTGGTCGAGTCCCCATCCCTGGAGGTATTTAAAAGGGTAGATGAGGTGCTTAGGGACACGGTTTAGTGGTGGGATGGCAGGGTTAGGTTAAAGGTTGGACTTGATGATCTCAAAGGTCTTTTCCAACCTAAACAATTCTATGATTCTATGGCCAAAATCAGCTGGCTCACAAGCCTGCACATACATCCTCTAGGTGAGCTAGGTGGCACTTTCACGTGGCGAGACCTCGAGCAGACCAAACCAGGGTAAGAATTTCCACCCTCTCCCACTCTTAAGCTGCCTGTCACTTCTCCCCCATGCCTTACAGACCTCTCTGCTGGTGCACAGGTATGGGTTTACCCCACTCATCAGGTTCAGAGTGGGGACGCGTTCAGCCAAGGAGGTGTCAACCATGAGGAGGGTGTGAGAGCAGAGGGAAGAAATGGGCTTTGTCTGTGGGAGAAAGCGAAGCACACCCGCAGTCATAGACGTTTTGTACAACTGTGTCTCTGGTACTCTGCTGCAGATTAGTCTATGGATGTAGCCTAAATAAATAGTGTATGCTTGATTTAAATGTTGTTTTTTTATTTGAAGGAACATTCTATTTATTTCTGGGTTTGAAGGTATTTAAATCAAGTGTGTGCCAGTCAGTGTTAAGTATTATGTGTACTGGAAGGCAAAAAAATGCTTTGGCAGTTAAACAGAGAGGATGACTTTTGAAGATCAAATCATTCTGACATTAGTTTCACTGGCAGGGAACTTTTGGTTTTGTTGAAGTTTTGCAGAATGCTTTCTGCAGAAATTTTGCTTAACCCTTGTCAGGTGTAACAGCTCCCGCAACTTCAGCAACAAGTTTCTCTTCTCTGCAGGTTATCCATCTTGTTCAATTCAACACGTTTCATTTCTAATCAAACTGAATAGAAGCTGAAAAAAAGAAGAATGTTTATTTTTGTCTAGTAATGCAGTATTTTAATTTGAGATACAAGGAGATCTGAAATAGTTGCCCTAAAATCTTGGCTAGGATGGTCTGATATAAATTATCCAATTAGTTAAGAGCAAATAATTTTTCATTTCTTGAACAAAAGCCTTATGTTCAGATTTAGAACATGTTTTAAAAAGGTTTTTTCTATGTACAATATATCTGAGGCATTTTTATTTAAACAACTGTAAGTGCTGACTTTGTTTACTTAAAGTTGAATGGAATTTCCCTTTAAATACAGGTTGATGCAAACCACAAGTAAGATATGAAGTGTGCCCAGTAAACTGTTTACACAAGCTCTATGTTTAGCACATGATGTTATAGCACACAGCAAAAGGGTGTCCCAGCCAATGTATATGGACCCTGAACGTCAGCATCCTGGAGCCAGATTTGATCTGACCCGTGCAAACAGTGAAAAGGGAGCAGTGCGAGGAAGGACTTTTCTTCCTTCGTCCCACGTCTGCTGAAAAAAACCTGCACGCAGTTCTGGACTTCATACACTCCAGAGAGCCACTGCGACCTGGTCTCTGCTGGTCTGAAGTGCTCTGTCATCAGCCCAGTTGTGTCGCAGCTTGTCCAGGTGTGGGTACAAGGGCAACAAAGAAATAATAGTAATGAGATCATTTGATGAGTTTTGTTTTTACTAACCTTTGGAAATTCTGGAAGAGTCCTCGTCTCTGAGCCGTGGTCTCTTGGTGTCATTTCATTCACAGTGTATTGGGGCACTTGACAAATTACATTTCCATGGCAACAATGTTCACGGTTATCCTAAGCTGTCCTAAAAATACTGTCACCAAACATAAAATACACAAAGCTGAAATATTGAATGCTCAGGTTTCCTTTGTTAAAGTCCTCTAATATTTATTGGGAAAACTGTGTTCGGTCTCCCAAGTATTGGTCGAAAAGTGATGTTGGTACTAAATCACGAGCGGTGTGTGAGCTCTTACGCCTTAACTTTTCAGCATGTGGAAAAGTCTCGTCTCTCCACTTAAGGTGTGCTTCTCATGTCTCTAGAAGGGTTTCAGTCTCCCTGGTGTGCCGGAAAGATGAGGCTTACAACACGATAGTGTTTGTACTTTAAATGCTGGCATGTTGCTCCACACTGAGTCCAAGTTCACAAGTAAATCTGTGATAGTGGAGAGGCTGCTATGGTCCTCACTGTCACCCTGTTCCTTCTGGGGCTAGAAGGGAAGAACAAATGAGCTTTTTTTTGGTCCTTGTTTTGAAGGAAGGAAAGCCAGGCATTGGGACAGGAGAGGAGCCATGTCATGCCTCAGTAGGTCTGCACATCCAGAGGATGGGCAGTGCCTGTGCACCTCACACCCACCCAGCGCTCAGATACAGCTGTCTTTATCAGCGCTTTCTCCAGGACTCAGCCCACATGTAGGCCTCAGAAAGCAGGGGTTTGTCTCTCTGACATGTAAGGACTTTGTGGTAACATCTGAAAAATAATAAGAATAGCACTCTGGAGGCTTCACAGTATACTGGAGTGTGAAGTGCCAATTCATTTTCTGTTACTGTAGCTGTCTTAAACTTATGCCTTTCAGCAAAGAGCTGACAAGAACCATTCATCAGCTTGTGTTCCCCCCGCTTTATATTATAACGACTTTGGCTTTTTTTTTTGTTTGTTTGTTTAGTTTGAAGTTTCTTTGTTTTGTTTTTCAAGTACTTATTTCTTAAACTTGTAAAACAGGCAAAAAGCAGCCCCCTCCCTGTAAGAGAGGCACCGCAGCACTGAGCGGGGCCCTGGCATTAGAACTAAAGGCGTCGCTCAAGAGCCTCCATAAGGAGGACGCCTTTCCTTCTTCTAGACAAGAAACAAAATGAGAGGTGCAAATTTACCATAGCTCCCAGTTATTGAAGAAACTGGAGGCAGAGAGGGCCCGGGAGGTCCAGAGTCAAGCCCAACCAGGTGTGTGCTGTCCCCATGAACAAACCCCATGCCTGTTGTTTAGAGCTTCCATCACTGGAGGCTGGAACCAGCCTGCCCAGGCAGGCTGTACCCATGGCTCACTGTCCTTACTGTTAGGTTTTGTTTTGTATTTTCTTGATGCCTGACTGAACTCTTCTAGTGCAATTTAAAGCCATTATTCTTTGTTCTACCCATAAAGGAGGTGGATTTATTTGTTTTATACCTGTCTTTTTATGAAGTTGAAGGAACGACCTAGCTTTCTTATGCCCTCCATAATCTTCTCTAAACAGCCTTCTCTAGTGCACATACTTTAGGCTGTTCTTGTTATTCCCCTGTCTCTAATTACTTAGCAGATTTTTAAGTTCAAGTAAAAATGTGGTTTTCCAACCAGTGCAGAGTGGAACACCACAGGTTCAGCATCTGTGTTGCTCCCTATTGAACTATGTCCTGTTTTCCTCAAACCATTTCCCCAGTTTTTTCAGTTTGCTTTGAATTTGATGGCATCTGAAAGATTAATTTAGATTTATTTCTTTTCTGCTAGTAAAAGTACTGAGTAACACTGGATCTGGGACAGATTCCTGTGGAAACCTACCTCCTGTTTTGGCAACACAGCGCTGATAAGCACCACCAAAAGACACAGTGTGTACTGCCTTTGCACTCACTCTTCTGTTGGAGAACCAGCACATTAGCACTTTGTTGGCCTAAAACTATTTCAATACCCAAACTTTGCACAGGCAGGCATCTTGCTATATTGCAGCGCCTGCTATGTGATTGTACCAGCTCAAACTGCTGCTGCTTTAGGGTGCTGGAACATAGGATTTTGTAAAGGAAAGTAGATCAGAAAGAAATACTATTATTTTGCAAAGTTTCTTGAACAAAAATTCTGTGCTAGGACTCAAACACTTTTTCATGACTGCAACAATATATGAGAACATGCATGAGCTAAGACTAGAATTAATGTAGTTATAATTAAGCTGCTCTCAAAGTCATTAGGTATTTTATTCTGTTGAGCCATTTTTCCAGCCCATTAACTTTATTTGGACATAATTACATTTTTTAACATGTTAGTCCAGATAACGCCTTGATTGTGACTTTCCATATGCTACAGTGCAGTAGATTGTTTGGGGTTTCTTGTATAGCCCCAAATATCTGATTATGAGTTGTGACGGGGTTTTTATTTTTGAGGGGTGACGCAGGGCAAGATATTTTGAGGTGGTTGATTGTTTTTCTTGTATTTGGTTTTTGCATTTTTCTCTGGAGTTTTTACATTCTTTGTCAAAGCTGTGATTACTTCTCACATTGTTGCTCCTTTTCCTCTCATGCCTACTGTAATTAAACCCCAGCTCTTGTTTCACAGTTGGCATCCTGTTTGCCCAAGATGATGGTATTACATGGCACTACTCCAGAATTGAGAGAATCCCTATTTTACTAAGTTTGTGGGATTGTGGGATTTAAAGCTTTGTTTACTACTTAGCTTCTGGTGGCCTGAAAAATATTAAATAAGAAGTAAGAATTTGGCCAAGTATGTCTCCCTGCACAGAGGTAGCCTTCTTTCTAACTTTCAATCAGGAGCACCCTTGTTTGATGGACGGAGATTGATTTGTGTCTTAGAAATATGTACCGCATTTTAAGGAAAAGCAAAGCATTTTGCCTGTTAGGAGGATGTTAGGAAATCTCTGCCTGAGGACAGGAGTCGCTAAGGGAAGTTGAGGTGCTGTATTTGGAGAGTTTCAGGGAGATAAAGATTCAGGGACAGTTTTGTTAGTTCCCTTTTGCTTTGTGAATGTTTTTGATTAGTATAGAGAGGAACATTCCCAGTCCTTACTGATACTATGCTCTGTTACACAACATCTCTGCGTTAGTTAACAAGGCATCTCAAATCAAGCAGAGAGTCTGCATTAGATCCAGTGATGTGCTTCTGAGTGTAAAATGAGGCAGCTTATCCCTGCAGCGCAGCCCAGAGCACACCCAGCCTGTCTGGTCCACGGTGCCAGTGGTGGGGATAGTTCAGTACAGGTTGACGGGATCCCCACAGGCTGGTCCTTAGAACTGGAAGCTGCTAGACAAAGTAAGGATAGGGATGTTTAAAGACTGTTTTTCTTTCCAGTCCTTAGGTGTCTCAGCCAGGGCTTCAGAATATGTCTGCTACTGATGCCCTGGAGTCTCTTTTGGATTAGGTGTAAAGAACTTAATATAGGGTTTGTCCAAGTGGTACGGACCAAAAATATTTTCATCCCTAGCATGTAACAGCTTTTGCCCTAGTGATGAGAAAACTGAGTTCAGCTTCTTCTTCAGCTTCAAGGGGTTTAAATCCACTCCCCCCCCCCCCCCCCCCGCCACGGGGGGGGGAAACACAACAA
>NW_009259535.1:208785-213366 GCF_000687185.1 Egretta garzetta | reverse complement strand
CCCCCCCCCATGCTGACAGTGGGGAAAATGCAAAACCAGATGTGGGAACAAAGACCAAGATGGGCCAAACCATAGGCCATGCTCTTGACTGATCCAATAAATCTTGGGTTACAGTTGGGCAGTCCTTAGCAGAGGACATAGAAGTCCTAGTCCATCTAAACCTGTCTACAACATGGGGCAATCCTGCAGTTAGTGTATCATGTGGATTTGGATCCCCAGAAACTGAGGGAGGAGTTTTCTCACAATTCTTCGTATATTCTAGACTATTATTAAGTGACTATCACCTCCCCTCTAGTCTCACCTAAATGCTGTGTGAATCTGACAGTTTCAGCTGTTATCATTTAGGTGTGATCTGAAAATGTCCACCAAAATGAGCTCTGAGAGACAAGGTGTTACACCACAGAGGTTTTGGGCTCTAGTCAGGTTTAGGTGTTCTTAGTCCAAGCCACCTTTTGGTCACAGGCAACCTCATAATGTGGATTAAAGCCAAGCAGAGAAGCACCTCATGAATTCAGGCACTTCTCACATTACGCAGGGATAAGAGAAGGCTTTTGGGGGTTAGGAGTGGAACTGATGCACTTCTCTTCCTCTTAGCACTTTGGTGGATTTCGCTATTTATGACTAAAGTGAAACAAATCATCTCAATTATAAGGACTGTACGAAGCGATGAAACTCACTGATGAAAAGTGGGTAAGCTACAGTATTTAATTAATGGGTTTAATTACTGCATCTAATCATTGTGTTTAATTAATTACTGTGTCTAATTAAGATAACATTAGCTATGAATAAGCTATGTCAGTCTGGATGGAAAGCCGTCTCTCCACTACCAGTCTCCCAGGAAGAATCTGCCATTGAACTGATTCTTTGCATAGTGCATTCTCCCTCCCATGCGAAGCAAGGACGCATGCTGGGAGGAGCTTCAGCTGAAGTTATTTAAGGCTTGTACTGCTTTACACCTTTGTCCCTCTCTCTTATTTGTGGATTATTACTTCATTCAGCTATGAGAATTTCACTGCTGGACTTCAAACATAGCCACATAACTCTCCCAGGAGTAGGGAGTCTGGATTAAGTACCCGAGAGCAAGGTATTGTATGCATGAAAGGTACTGTACAAACTTCCGTCACTTCAGTGATGTACAATCTTTTGCATTTCTTTCTGATCTTCCTAATTTCCTGAATAGTGCTGCTGAGCCTGTAAACACAAATATTTTCTGAAGGGTCTTTTTCTTTATCGTATCAGAATAGGAAATAGCACGTGTGTGTGTTGCAGACCGCCAAAATGATTTCTAGATAGACTGCAACAGAAGGTTTGTGTTGTATGACCAGGGTTGGACATGGGAATATATAGGAAGTATCCAAGGATATGGTTTGCTGGGATGGAGCTGGAAGACAGTGTCACGTGGAAAGCGACAACCCTGGCCTCCACTTATCCATACTGACAGTTAGGAATGGTCCCTGGAGTGAATCAAACCCAGAAGAGTCCTGAGTCTTCATCGCAGAGGACGTTAGAGGCTTTGCTTCAAAGGGGAGTTTTGAAGTAAACACACAGAATGCAGACAAATGGGTCCAGGCAGCAGGAGCTAACCAGAGAGCTTAGTTCACTGCCAGTAAATGTATCCTGAGATTGCCTGAGGCTACTGCTAGTGGTGGTGATTTGTTACTAGATGCTGGTTCAGTTCCTCATTTCCACAGGCATGGCTCCCCCAGCAGCTGCCCTACGAACAGACCAGCTGCGTGACAGTAAAGATATCGGTTTGTGAATGTGAGCGTTTGGATACTCTGGTTAGGGAGTTTTGATTTCTTAGGATTTTTTTCTTTTCTTTGCCTCCCAGAGCATTTCGGGGTGTGTGTGTGTGTGTGTGTGTTTGGATCCATCCTAATAATTTGTGTTTTTTTCTTGACAATATATAGTTTGTTCTCAGTGATGGCTGTTGTAAGTGTTTGCACTATAAGAACCACCAATCCAAATGAAGTACCTGCTGTGGGCATAAACTGAACTACCCATATAGCACCTCTGCTAGCTCAAATATACAAATACACATGCAATTGTAATAACTCCATCGCCTATGGAAATACACCACCTTTACAGTTACAATACTCATCTCCCCTTTCAAATCCCCAGGAAGACCATGAGAGTTATGATAGTCATCTGTATATGGAGCTTGGGCAAGACAGAAACATACATCTCTGTTTTTTGTAATGAATGAATAAGCTGTATTTGGGCTCCTTTTCCTGTAAGACTGAATTATGCATCCTTCAGCTAATAGGCCTCAGAAGGCAAGGGTATTATTTTCTCCTTTTGTTCCTGAAAAACAAAGATTATGTGCAGTGGCAAGAGGTTGTTAGTTTTCAGAGGAAATGCTGTTTCTTCTGGTATTTCACGAAGGCTTAAAAGACTGCCATATTTTTGCAGAAGTTTCGCAGGTGAAGAACAGCTGACTGAAGGAAGTTGGCAGCTGTTATCTGATGAAATTCTTTAGAGTTTCTGCAGTAGATTCTCTTAGTTATTTGTTGTAAAGTCTAGGAGACAGCTGAGCAAATAATGTGAAGAAATAGAAGGTGTAGAATCTGAATTTCGCTTGAAAGTTCCCAGGGGAATCACAAGCTTTGAATAGAACAGGTATAAAGAATGCTGAAAAGACTATGGTTCATCACTCCTGACTTTTCTTTGAACAAAGGAAAAAAGAAAAAAAAATGCAATGATTTAGTCTAATAATTGGAACTAATAAAGTTGGCCTGTCACTTATTTCTATAATGACTTGCAGTTTTCACTTACAGCCCTGCAAGTATAAAGTGTTTTATTTCTTTTTTAAATAGCTAAAGGATTTCTTATATTGAATACTTAGGGAAACAAATGAACAGTTCCGGTGGTATTATACCTCTCAGCTTTTCTTGGCTGATTTGCATCCCAAGCAAATGCAAAACTTCTTCCTGAAAGCAATTTGCAGGAACACCGTGCACAAAACATTCATTAAGAGACACAGTAGTGACAGGAACCAAATTAGAACAAGAACCTTGCCATTACTATGCATGTCCAAACTTGACGGGCAATGAGAATAAACACAAACACAAATACAATTTCAGCGAATGTCTCTACTTGTGGAGAAACAGGTAAAACATAGAAATCACATTTCATTCCCTTGTATGTACAGCTGGGAGAGAACAGTCACTGTCTCTCAGCCTTTATAGTCAACTGTGCTTTTAGATGAACCACTACTGATATCAATTGTAACACAAGGTCAGAGATATAGCCAAGGCTATTTCCCTTTTCAGTGGACAGGAAGGATAAGAAATGGCTCCAGCGGCACAATCATTCTCCGGCTGTTGGAGGTGATGGAGGCAGAGCACAGGCAAAGAACATAACCATCCAGTCAGTACCAGCACAGAGATATCAAATACTTACAGCTGGATATCTGGGGCTTGCGTCTTGCATTTCTGTGCTGCTTCTCAAATTAATGTTGAATTTCCAGCTGAAGGCTTAGTTCTCCACTGCTGCCATGCAGAGGCATAGATATCTAAGGATCTGGTCAATCAGCTTTCAGGAGGGTGAGGCAGAAATTTTGTTGAGGCAGAAATTATGTATGGATGCCTTGAAAATTTCCTTTTATGCTGTTTGCATGTTTTTGCCCCTAGGCACTTGCATCAAGTCTTCTTCACTAGGGAAAGCTGCAGTGCCTCCAGGATTTTGGTTGCTCAGTTATCCAGGAGACTTGCTCACAGCACATTGGAGTCCTCTCTATACCCATGGGTTTTCTTTCCCTGAAAATCTGAGTGCAAGCGGGCCTGGTGAGCACCCAGATCTTGGCCTTAGTATGAAGATGTCACACAGTAGGAGCACAAATGTAGATCTAGAAACCTGAAAGCATCCCAGAGTCATGCGTATACATAACTTCATGGGCACAAGGAACTCAGCTGTTACCCCATGGAGCTGCTCACAAACAAGGCACAAGGAAGCCTCCAGCTGTGGGGAGTTGGTCCCTTTTCCCACAGGACCTTGTGAGAGAACCATTGCTCCTTACTGCAGAAGTCACAGGCCACCTCGATGCCGTCCTGCTCCTTGAAGTGCTGTACACCTGCTTTCCCGCTGGTGGGGTCCAACTCCCTTTAGACAGGCAGCAATTGCTGGAAATCTTCTCTAGCCTGGTTTGAGAATCCCCCACCAGCCTCTTTATGTGATCTGTCTCATAGATGAACGACTATATTTTTTTAATTTTATTTGAAAGACAGTATAAATGAGTACAGTTATAATTTCTCTTTTGTACTGTTGTGAAATAGGGCTGATAGGTTTTTGTGTTTAGATTTCTCACCCTGCCCCAGATACAGCCACTTGGACTCAGCTAAGAATTACGGTTTAATTTATTTTAAGTAGAGATGTTCTGTTTTCAATTATTTTCTGGTACCTCCCAAAGGACTGTTCTATCTGGGTATTTATTTTTCAGCTAGAGATTACTGTTACCATCTTTGGATCATTTATTAGCTGATGACGTTTCTTGCTGACTTGGAGAGATTGCCAAGGAAAACTAATATACTAGCCTTCCTACTACATTAAGGACTTCAAGTTGTTTCTAACAGAAGTAAGGGA